>NC_085058.1:8301095-8608076 GCF_963662255.1 Cinclus cinclus
TTGATCACCTGAAGAAAAATGAATTCAGAATAAGTTTTCTTCCAATCAAAGCATTTTTCACTTGCATTTAAAAAGGACATTTTTCTAGTATAGGAAAATGCATCATAGTACATGGTTTTGACTTTGTATGTAAAAATTCCTGATTTGATATTATAAAATGAATGACACATAAATAATGGATTAAAATACATGTTTCAGATCTGACTATTCTAAATGCTACTTACAGATGCCAATGCCTTTCCAAGCGCATCACCTGTCTGTGAGCTTCCAGCACCATTTCCTCTGTTTCCTGTAATGTGGAAAGCAAACCCAAAACTTATTTTTAAAGCTGAAATTTTATTTACTTTTATTATTTTATTCATCACATAGAGCTGAGCAACCACTTTTAAAATGGATTTTCTGAGGAAGTCAGTGTCAATAGAATCAGTTCTCATTAGACTTAAAAATTTAATTAAAACAATTAGATTTACATTTAGATGCTCTCCTCTTAAAAGTCAAACACAGTATCACCATGATAACTTAAGGACCAACAAGTGAAAGTAGCTAGAAAAAGACAAATTATTTTATAGGATTATAGTCTAATTTTAATGAAATGTGAAAAGAAAAATCAAAATCAGAAAACTGCATTACTGCAGCTTATTTCTAAACTGCCATCACTGAAGCAATGCAGGTTTAATTAACTCTTAAAGCCAAATTCACAGTAGAGTTCCTTGTGTGTCTCCTTGCTCCCCCTGCTCTAATTCCCTGTGCTGTACTCTCATCTTTAGTTTAACAAGTCCCTGAAAAGCTCTGATGCACCAAGCTTCCTGTCACCCCTGCTCTCAGTTGCATGTTAGCAGCTTTGCGTGCCCTTTTGCTCCACACGCCATTAAGCCAAGAGGAAGTCTGAAGCCCTGCCAATTGGAAATACAGAGAGGAACTGAATCGTCTGAAATATCTGCTTTGCTGTAAAAGACAGACCCTTTAAAAGCAAATCTTCTTTCTCCAATTATCAACTTCTAAAGCCAAAAACTGTATTGAATGTGAATGCAAGCCATTCACATCAGAAATCCAAATAATGTAATGCTTGCTGTTTCCAAGTTTGTGACAAACTTGGATTTTCTAGCCTGAATTTCCCATGCAGATTCACTAACTGGGTTCTGTTTAAAGACCTTGGTGCAAAACACGCTCCCAAATCAAAGCTAACATAGTCACCCTAACTAAATTCCACTTGCTTTAAAATGAAGCTAAATGCAAATCCTATCGAACCGACAAGAGGCATTTACCAGCATTTAACTTCCACAGCTGTATCTTAAGAGGAGCAAATACATGCAAGGAACAGATGATCATCCTGTACTTCTTGCTTCCTAGGTGAGCACAGAGGAGACTAAACCAACCACCATACTGGCTACTCTGTAATCTCTAAAACAGTTAAGAGAGGAATTTATGATGCACTTTATCAACCTCCCCTAAGAAACAGCCTTCCTGCCTTTCTCCAGAGCAGTGCTTTGGTGACACAGCAGCTCTGAAAACTTCAGCACCAGAACTGCCTGTATGGACACATATGCCTATATGCACATGTACTGAACTACAGAGGGACAGTGGCCGTTCAGTCAGACACATCCAGACCCTGAGCATAGGCTTGACTGAAAAGCAAATAAATGGGTAAGCCTTAACCTGACTGAAAAACATTTTGCCTCAGCCACACTGAGGACAGAAATATCACAGTGGTGAATTCTTCCTGATCTACAAGCATGCCATAAATTAAATCTTACTAATTCTGTGCGTCATGCAGCCCTAAATTTCATTTTCTTGTAAAATGAAAAAAAAAAAAAAAAAAGCAGGAAGAACTTTTTACCCAGAATATTATCTGATCCATTGACAGGTGGAGTGTGTGAGGCAGCTACATAAGGTGAACTGCTGGTACTGCCACGATGGAAGCTGGACATTGGAGGAAGACTGGCATTTATATCTGTAGGTGAGACTGAATGCGGGGGATAGCTCTGGAGAGAAGAGAAGCAGACATGAGACATTAAGTAGTCCTTAAATAAATGTTGATATTTTAAGACACCAAACACATAACACCCAGCTCTTTAATACAGAAGAAAGGGACTCGTCCATCCTCTGAAGAGACCACTACACAGGCACAGATTTTTATTTATACAACAGACATAACTAAAAGGACATAAATCTAATGCACAAAGTTTGTGATTTCTAACAACTGGGTTTTTAACTGACATACATGAGCAGCAAACGAGAAGTTGATTCTCCTAAGTTAGATCTCCATACATGACTCCAAACAGATTAATGTGTGCTGAGTCTTACCAAACGATCGTGTGCGTGCAGGCTGCCGTAACTGCTGGACTGGGACATGTGGGAAGAGGAGCCTCCAAGCATCCCACCATAGCCAGGCTGGCTCATGCCATTGGATGAACTCCAGAGGTCAGAAGAATTGTGGGTCCCATCTTTTTTTTTTTGTAGTATTTTTTCAGTAGAAAAGAAAACAAGAAAAATACATTTAATGAAGAATACTAATTTCTCTGTTCCTTTACAAGATAATTTTAAACAAATACAGAATTCAGGTACTGAGACTAACATCAGTGGGGAAATGGTGACCAGTTTATACTGCGTATTCTATTTTCATGCCACTGCACTGTTGCTATATTTATTAAAAAAAAACCCAAAGAAACAAAAGAGGCTTTATAGCTGAAATATAATCCAACCACAGCTGAGAAAATACCAAGCACTTCTGCTAATTACACAGACCTTCAGTAAGGCCAGATTTAAATCAAGAGTGTTGATAAAAAGTCCAGACTGAAAGAAACAATAAAAAAGGAGGTGGAGGGGCAAGAAGTTTGGCCAAACACAACTCACCATAAACATATACTACAAAACATCTATTTACCTAAAACAAGCAATTTATAGTCTAAGATAGCCTAGCACCACAAAAATATTAAAAAAATTCAAAATAGCAGACTTAAGTAGCTGAAATGACAGCATTACATAAACCTTAGCCTGTGTGTCAGTGCAGTTTCCCTTCTGCAGCACAAACTGAAGTGCTCTGTGAATTCCTGTACTGAGACACTGAGCTCTCAATGTGCTCCAAACCCTCACCAGACTGCAGCACGAGCTAATTGTGTGATGTGAGGCTGAGGAAGTGCATTCTGCTCTTGGTTCGTTCAGTGCAAACCCCTTTTTTTCTGGCATGCTGGATATACAAGCATTTGAGAACATAAGACTGTTAGCTGATACTGTACAGTCAAATTCCAGAAGAGTCAATAAGCCCCCACCTCATTTTTCTCTATCACTCCAGTGTGCTGCTCTGAAGCCCCTACAAATCAAAGGATGGGAATTCTGTCCATCTGGCCTGGTGTGTAATCCCTTTAAATTTCAGTCAGCAATTAATGTCATGAGAAAAACTTTACATCAACAGACAGCTACCTTCATGTCACTGTTTCAAAAGTATATAAAATCTAACCATAGGCTCTAGCACAATATGCTCTCTTAACACTTCTTCATTCACCCAGTAAAGCAGCGTCTGACTGCAGACTTCTGCCTAAAGGACAAGTGACATTTTACCCACCTTGCATAAAGAAAGTGCTAGCAAACATACTGCTTGGTGGCTTAGGAGATGGGTAACTTGGAGATTCTCTGTTGAAATCATCAGAACTGGGGGATGGTGCATACACCTACATATTGGAGAGCAATAAAAGCAGGTTAGCAATAACTGGGTGTCATGCATTAAAAAAACCACAACAGCATACAGATACAGAGAGAAAGCAGGAATAAAAAAAGAACAGTGTAGCAAGCCGCAGCATTTGTTGCCCTTGTTTTATTTGCTTTTTAGCAAGTTGCCACAGTACAGAGAAACTACAGTAGAATGATCCTAACAACACACTTTCTGGTGTGCCAACTCAGCCAGGTGGCCTGATAAAAGCCTGAATGCTGATTTTGCTTTCTAAGTACACGACTCGCACAGACTTGTTGCTCAAGATAAAAAAGCAAGATAAAACAACTGGGCCCCAAACAAATTTTATTTTAAAACAACTGTATGCCTGTTTGAATATTTAATTAGCTGGCATCCTAACAATCAGAATGCAAAAGAACATCCAGCGACAAACGGAGAGGTTTTAATGCAACCGTTTCATCATCCATTCAGAAACTAGCACGCCTTTGGAGACTCATCAGAAATACACGCATGCAAGTCCTCAGGAATAATCTTAAAACTGCAACAGCGAGCATGTAATTTTCACACTGGCCTAGCATTAAAGAAAAGCAGTATTATTGTTTTTTCAGTGTTAACACACCAGCGGAATGCCCATTCTCAGCTTGCGAGCAACTAATTTTCTTTTCAAGTTAAAAACGTAAGATGCCAAATAAACATAATGACTCAAAGTCTTTCACTGCATCAACTCTAGGAAGAAATATAAAGTGTATTCAGGAATAAATTATGTAAAACGAACAAGGTCCAGTATTCACAGAGTCTATGACTCTACCCATAACTAGTTCTGTACCAAATATTGCATTGATTAGTGTGTTTTAGAAGATAAATTAAATAAAAAGCAAATCAACATATACGGCAGCAAAACAATATAATAATGTAACACTGAAACTGGAGCATCTTTTTGCTGTGAAGTGAAAAATGCGGTATTTTTAACTGTTTATTTGTTAAATACAGATGACTTCATAAATACATACATGAAGAGTAATTTCGCAACTTTAAAGCGTATATAATGCAATTTTAAAAGTGCACTATGCCTTAACATTCAAAAGTGATTTATTTTGATCCCCTCCCATGCACATACAGGCACACACGTTTCTACAGAATTCACAATTCTCCCTGGTCTTTCTGAGATGTTGTTTACCAAGCAAGAGAAGGGCCAGGAAAACCAAACCAGCCAACAAAAAAGCCTAAGTTCCCTAAAAAAGAGCCATTGTCCTCCCAGAGAGCGACTGCTCTGACAGGGATACTGAGGATAGTGAAGTGGGCAAGTCGAGCTCCATTTGCATCCCAATCCCCCTCCTCCCGCTGCCGAGCGCTTTTGCAGCCCTGCTGTTGTGGGAACAAATGGCCGGGAGGTGCCTGAGCCAGCGCCTCTGACATCACCCGCACCCAGTCTCGGCGCTCGGCCCCGCTGCACAGCAGCACCATTGCAGCAAAACCTCCGCAGTTGACAATGGTGGAATCGGGACAAGGACACAGGGCACGGGCCAGGCCACAGCTGTCGGGATGAGCCACGGAATGAAAAGGGCAGCAGGTAAACAGACACCTGCTTAAGAGGAGGAAAGTTGAAAACTCAAAACTTTTAAGTTACGTACTTGTTTACTATTAATTTTTATTGAAAACTAATTTTTTTTTTTAAAGAAAGCTTTTCAGAAAGCTGCTGCTCAATATTTTACTCGAAATTTTTCAGTTTATGGAATAAATGTAAAATAGAGATGCTTAGCAGACCTGAGTGACAGAATGACAATACATTCTGAGCAGTGTTCACAGTACATATGTATTTACTCTATATGATGAATGCATGTATATTCCATGCCTGAGACATATTTTAACAGAAATGTCACTCTGTCAAATTGTAAATACTCGCACTCATAAGACTGCAAACATATTAGGTAAAACTGGGCTTAATTTACAAGCTCTCTGTCGTGCAGAATAACACAGCATATGCTATAGCTGATGGATAATCTATCACTGTCACAGGACAGCAGTGGAAACAAAGCTTTATGACATTTAGTACTGCCATGGAGATGTACACTGATTAATGCGAAGTCACCTACAGTGACGAATTATACTTCTTTTAAACTGCAATGTTATCGATGAGATTTGTAAATACAAGCTTTAGACTCAAATTTTAACATTTTGCATAAAAGGGTGATTTATAAAAAACTGATTAAACACTATCTCAAAAGGGGAATTAAACTCAAAAACTCCTACAAATGTATAATTTACAAATATGTATGTACAAGCCATTAACATAATAAAAATGTTATAAATTATATAAACGTAAAAGAGGCCCTTCCAAACAACTACATGAAAGTCTTAGCACAGACACATAACTTCATATAGTTTCTGCTTGTTTTGGTATCTTAACTATAGCTTGCAAAAACATAGCTGCAATGTTATGAAGCTGCACTTGCGCCAGTCTAGATTTTTCAGATCAAAGGGTTCTTGCGGCAAAACACAACTGATGTGGTCTCAAAGACTTCATTAACTCCAGATGTGGGGAAATAGCCAGCCAATTCCACAAAAGGAGCAAGCCTCTTTTAGTTACAATCAGAACTACCCACAAATTAAAACCAGGCCTCTGATGTCATCTGATCACCTGCAGATGAGCGCCGGGTTTTTTCTGGTTAATGACCTAATCATAATTTTTGTGTTGCGTTACTACAAACAAAATTTAAAAGCAAAGGAGAAATTTTACTAAAATTAACCTGAAGTCTATGAGATGCAAAATACAAAGGTTTTAAATAAGAAAATTCACCAAAAGGATGAAGTTTTATTTTTAAGTTGCGAAGCAATGCAACAGGACAAGCGGTTTGTTCTCTCTGAAAGGCCCACAGGCACTGGGACCCCTACCCAGCCAAACGAACCCCAGTGGCTGCTGGCAGGGCTGTGCAGCAACTCCCCAGTAGGACTCTGTGTCCTACTTAAAGGGCTTTCTCTTCTGCAACAGCTGAGTAACACAGTTAAAAATATGATGTGGCTGCTCAAGACAGCCTCTTTTAGCTATTAAACTGATAACACTGACATCCAGGAGGCATCAAACCAGTTTTTCCTGGCTGACATTCCCACTAAGACAAGGAAGGAATACTGTTAAAAGGTCAGCCTGTTTGCAGTCTCCTTGAAGAGGGCTGTCTCCAGCAGGTAGAAGACGAGCCCATCTTTAATCCCCTCAAAAGCACTGTGCCCAAAGGCACCGAACGTGCCTTCATGCTGACAAGCAAAACACTCTCCCATTATGAATGGGAAATTCCCTTCCGATAAACGCAAGCCAAAACCAGTTTTTTTACTTGACTTATCAAGCCTTGGACTCAACTTCTTTGGAGCTGTGCTAATACATACATCAATCCTAAGGCTGCAGTGCTCCTGAAGGGTTGATAGCCTGACTGAGGCAAGTAGGACAAACGGGTTGCAGAGGACATCAAGTCAGAGACCCACATCAGTCTCTCCTGCACCCTGAATAGGTTTATGTCTCTCCAGCAGGAAAGGCAGGATGACAACTCAGATTTCTTTATGAGGGGTAGTGGTGGGGACTGACTTCAGAGCTGAGGAAATATCAGCTATATGACATCAGTTTTTAAAATTTCTTTTGTATTATTTTTTTAAATTTGTTTAATCAAAACAAAAGCATCATCCCAGTTCTGAAATCGGCCTTGATGATTACCACAGGTAATGAACACTACACTCAAACTTATACGGACCTGATATATCTGAAAACATTTCAAATATTACTCACTGTTGCTTCTGTTTACTAATACAAGTGCCAGTAACTTCAACAGTAATTCGAAGATCTGGATTTACCAAATTTTATGCTACATAAAACTTCCAAGTCTTGTTCTATAAATGCATTTAATAAATATAACACTTGGAGTCCTCCTCTTGGCATCCATACTCTCAGGCAGTTTTCCTGTTTCAAATTCTTAAATATTTATCAATGTTTAGTATTAATTTTAAAAGCAGATTAAAAAAACAGTAGTGAAGCAACCAAACTCACTTCCGATGAGCTCATGCTATCTCCAGACCAAGGCTCCCATCACACATACTGTTTATGAAATTATGAATTATGTTACTCATTTAAGCATAGTTATTAGCAATTCTTGGAAGTTCAGGAAAATATTTGTCAAGCTGCTTGAGACAGAGTTTTCTGAAACCAGTAAAGATGAATAACCTATTCTGTAGCTTGTAAACTCTGCTAAGTAGCCTATCTGCATTCCATCAGCATCAGTCATGCAAGTGTGCACTGATGAATGATTTGTACATGTGGCAAAACTTTACAGAGTATTATCTGCAGGTTTTGTAGCAAAAGCTAATTTTGCTGAAAGGCAGTTCTAGGAAAAGGAAACCTGTTTTCATGTTTACTGTATTTCTGACAAAATCATATGCTAAAACTTCAGGAATGCAGAATATTAACTACAGTTTTCCATACTCCTCTTTACAGCAAGACAGAAGCTTAAAAAAAACCACAACCAAACCCAAGATCCAGTCTAAACTGCAAAACTGATATTTAAGCAAGATGATAGAATGAAAAGCCCTAGTGTACTAAGTCAGTATAAAAACATCCTCAACCATACTTTTGTTTCCAATACCAGGTGTAAAGGTTCATGTATTTAAAAAACTCTTCTCACCATCCAAAATGAAAATAAAAGACTCCTTTAAGACAACAGTCCTGTCTGCAAATCATACCATGGTTTTCAGGGTGGTATAAAATTCAAACTTCTTAGAGTAGCTAAACTGAATTCCATCTTAAATAAATGTTTATGCAGTTTAGGCATGCTATACATGCCTATTTGGGTATTTTTGAAATGCAGAATCCCACTGCAATGATACATAGCACAAGTACTTCCTAGCTTCTTCCCTAGGGAATGAGAATCTTAAAAGTCATGTTCAAAAGCGAGAGGTAAACTTAGCAGTAATCTCAAATTCAGTAAACAGAAACCTTTTGGCCTGGTTTGTTTTTTAATTAGTAGCAGTAGTTCTTTTTTTTTATTGTAGTGTGAACTAGAGAGGGGAAGAAAAATAAGGTAGAGCAGCAAAAACAATACTAGAAGGAAATATATATTTATATAGTGCCTGAAGATTCTTTTTATATTTTATCTCCTAAGCAAAATCTCTTCACCACACTCTTCAAATCATGCTGTCACTAAGGCACACATGCAATTATGTCTTCAAAAATTCCTGATTAAACTCAGATTTTCAGGAAACAAAAACCAGAACAGTTGAAACGACTCCGCCTGTTTCTTAACCTGTTCTCCGTATTTCAGAAGGCTGCTCGAGCTGTGGGAGGAATCCCCAGCACCAGCAGTGCCCCAGACACACGAAGCAGAGGATACAGGCCATCTTTTTCTCTTGTCTGAAGCCACTCTCTGGTTCTGCACCTCCAGCACAGACTATTGTATTTCTCCAGACAGACCTTGCTGTGCACGTGCTAATGGGAGCCAAGGCACGGAGCAAACGGGGCGTGTTCCTCTTTGGAGCGCGCGCTCCGAGAAATCCAGATCTGCCCCATACAGCACCTGAGCCCATCCCTGGCTGCTGTCATGTGCCCAAGGAAATGGACAGGACCTTCACTTTAAAGCCTTAATAAAGCTTGTTGCAGACAAGACACCCTTCTGGCAGGGGACCGCTGCTCAGCAGATTGGCAGTTCAACCCAATGGAGTGGAGCAGGGAAAAGTCTCCTGGGCTGATGAATTGTAACTCATCGTCTTTTTGCGGGATGGGGAGGGGAAAGAAAAAAAAACGAGAAACAAAAAGAAAATAAAAATCCATCTGAGCAGTGTTTACTACCTCTCTTTAGTCAATGTCCACAGCCATGTACCCCTAGAGATTTTCCAGATGATCTTATATTTGTCCTGACTCACAAATGTTAGCTTTGACCTTGTGTAAGTTGCTGTGGGCAGCATATGGTACAGAACAGCTTTAATTGTACCTTCCTCCCCGTGTACTAGCTGGTCCAATACTAATAAAAGCACAATTGAATCTTAGCACCAAAATTTACAAACTGAGAACATTTTACATGGAGGTCAGAAGCCTAAGTACATTATTTATTGCATAACAGGCACACAAGGCGTGCTGTCGTGTCATGCGAGCATCGCGCAGGATTATTAACGCTGCGCTCTCCTCGAACGCTGAGTGACGGCTGCGAGCGGGCAACTGCTGCACTAAAAATCCCAAATACACCCAGCTCTCCCCACCTCTGTGCATCTCTTCATCTAGACACGTGCTCATCAGCAACATGTTTATAGAAAGCTTCTTACACTCTCAAAATCAGCAAGGAAAAGAGTATTTTCTCCAAAAAAATCCCAATATAAGCTAGTTGACAAAAAAGGAAATCACAAAACACTACGTGTATGTAAAATACCTAGATCTTCTGACTATTTTTTTTGTCCTTTTAAAATAGGCATTGTAGAAATCTACTGTAAAGATGCAGGTTCTCCACCTCGGAGAAGGGACAACCTCAGCCTATGATGAGAAAAGAAAAATTTATTCAAGAATAAAATATACTTGTACATAGACTGGTTTATTAAATCAACCAAAAAAAAGCGCAAAATAAGAAAATAAAGTGAATATAATCAGAAATCTATTCTAATATGAAATAGTAGTAATAGGTGATATAAAATATAATCTTTTTTTTCAAAAAGTATTTACTTTGGAAATAACTGACACATTACTGCATTGCCATCTATATTAAAATAATTCTACAGTACATTTAGAAAATAACTAACTTATTTCTATATTTGTAGGTGAACTGAAAACAGTGAAAATCATGCAAGTCTATTTTAGTTTTAAACACGAAGATAAACTTCCATGAAATATTATTTTAGTTGCACTGTTGTACTACCTAAAATCTAAATGAAAAGGCCACAGTGAATGAAGAAGTTTGCTTAATTATGCATTAATTAAAAAAATAAAATAAAAAGGCATAATTTACATTTGTGCTATTATCTCTACGTAAATATTTCTGCAGCTTTATTTTTAATGGAGACCAGGTATTTTGATTATTTGGGGGGCTGAGGTCTGCAGCATGGCTATTGAATGAAAGAGAATATAAAACTTTATTCATCGTAACAATTTTTAAGTATAGCTTTAATTTTTTTCCCCCTATAAACTCTATATGAAAATGTTGTAAGCTTTCCTTAAACTGTTTGACAGTATTTTCTATATGTCAACAGGTGAAGGGCAAAAAAAAAAAAAAAAAAAAAAACCAACACAACAACCCCCCCCAAAAAAACTAAACAAAAAAACAAACCCACGCCCCCCCACCCCAAAAAACCAGGCTACGTCTAGTGCAGTGCAAGTGCTTTATTTTCTTTATGAAACTGATAAAATCTTTTTCTTTTTTATTTGAAGGGGATTCTTGAAATACATATTTTTTCCTATAGCACCTATCACACAGAACAGTAAAATTTTACTACACAGCAAGGGATTTGTATTAAACAACTACTTTTTACTTTGATGGGTCATTTTTAAAACAAAGTAATTATAAAAACTGAACTTCTAACAGTAAAAGCCCCTGATTTATATTTCAGACTTTAATATATGTGTCAGTCCTCACCGAATCATCTTTTGGGGTGCTCATATGCTTGGTTTTTGGCATAATATTAAGCTTGTTTTGGCTTACAAATTAAAGAAATTGAAAGAAACAAAACATTTAAAATAAAAACCTCACAGATTTTCTACATGTGATTTCTCACTTATTTTGTGAGTAAATAAATCAGATTTTATATACATTAGCAGGTATCAAGGAATGCCAGCATCCAAAATCTAATACGATGATCTAAATAAAACCCTCCGACTAGAACAATGAGGTTCATGCTAACAACTATTAATTTATCAGACAACATAAATAAAAGCATTAAGACATAAAAATTAGTGTATGTACCATTCTCTCACTGTAGAAAAGCTCATACAAGGATCAGGCATACACACCAAGAGGCGTGCTACAAAAACTAAGACAAAAACCAATCCCACAACGCCACATAACCTCTCTATGTGTATTTAAATTAGCAGTTTAGGCCAACTTGCAGCCTTCCTAGGAGAAACAGTGGTAAAAGTTGCCAAGATATTTTAAAAAATTAAATAAAACCTTGGGCAACATGATATAGGATGATCATATGATTTGTCATCTATTTACTAAGTTTTCAAGCTCATAAAGGTCACCTCTGACCCATAACAGGCACATGCTATCAATTTTCAAGCCATGCCCTCCTACAGTACCAGCGCTCCCATCTACTATATGCCTGGAAATACTTAATAAGATCAAAGCCTTTTTTCCTGCTACAAGAACAAAGAGAAATGTTGTAATAGAGTGATCTGTGCTCTAAAAAGAATAAAATCAAAACTCCATGCAAGTTATATTCCCTTTGCTTCAGGGGTATTGTATAGTTAATTTTACTTAAGTCTTATATATATCTTCACATAAAACTTCAAACAGATTGTTTTAGCCTAGGAGCAGACATGAAAGAAAAATCATTTCATATTTGAAAGACAGCTGGCATTTATACCAAAGGAAATGAAATAGAGACCAAGCGATTTTACTGATTCCCCAACCTCTCCTCCAGTGTCTTTGCTGTTATTCAAGAAGCTCATACACGACGTCTTTTATGAATATAAAGATCCATAATTTAATTACCATTGAACAAAAATCTGGGCAAAAAAAGTTTACTAATGAAAGCAAAACTCACACAGGCCCACAGGAGGTGGACCAGCAATACAGAAACAAAACAAAACAAAAGCCACAAAAAAGATCAGTATCTGCATCTCCCCTTTTCCAACTTAATAATATTTTTATAGCAGAAAAAAGCCAAAACCACATACAACATAAACAGACAGGAACTAACACCGTTGTTAATTTACCATCGTATGCTAATTTTTACACACAAAAATCAGAACTGGTGTTCTAATTTAAAAATTAGAAGTATCTACCACGAAACAGAAATACCTCGTTCAATTTCCACAAAGTTAAATCCACAGGAAAGAGATTCCTCCCCACTCCCCCCGGAATCCGCATTTTTGCCCCCCTCCCGGGTTTGCAGGAACAGTTGATAATTCCGAACTCCCGCTGCGAGCGCCCGGCGCGGGCAGGGCAGGGCAGGGCAGGGCAGGGCAGGGCAGGGCAATGCGGGCAGGGCAGCGAGGGCAGGGCAGGGCTGGCCGGGCAGGGCAGCGAGGGCAGGGCAGGGCAGCGCTGGCCGGGCAGGGCAAGGTAAGGCAGCACTGGCCGGGCAGGGCAGGGCGGGCAGGGCAGGGCAGGGCAGCGAGGGCAGGGCGGGCAGGGCAGGGAAGCGAGGGCAGAGCGGGCAGGGCAGCGCTGGCGCCCGGCCCGGGGCGCGGCGCTGGCCGGGGCTCGGGCCGCCGGAGCGCGGCACAGAGCAGCCCTGTAAGCGACTGGGTTGGGCACTGCTTAAAAACAAACCCAAAACAACCCCAGCCAAACCTACAGCCCCCAAAGAAAAGCCGCGGGCACGCAGGAACACAAACTTCGGCGGGTCTTGCGCGGCCGCCCGTCCCCCGTCACACAAAGCAGCCCCCCCCCGGCCCAGCCCGGTCCCCTCAGAGCCCGACCCGCCGTGCGCCCCCGCGGAGCTCCCGCCCCGGCGCGGAGAACTTGCGCGAGCCCGGCCCGGCGGCCCCGGACAAAGGCGACCCCTCACCGTCTTGCCGTTGTAGTAGTACATGAGGGAGCTGCTGCCCACGCCGGGCACGGGGTAGGCGCAGTACATGGCGCGGCTGGCGCGGGCCGGGCTCAGCGCGCCGCCTCCCGCTCCCCACGGCATCCACCCGCCGCCGCGCACATGGAGCGCTCAAAGGCGGCTTATGCAAAGCAGGACTGAACCATCTCCGGCCGGCGCGGGGGTTGGGCGCGGGGGGCGCGCCAGCCCCCGCTCCGCACCCCGGCCCCGGCCCCGGGAGGAGGCGCGCACGGGCCCGCGGGCGCCGAGGGCTCGGCGCACGCAGCGCTACGCGCCAGCAGCCGCGGGGAACCCGCACATGGGCACGTCCTGAGCACTGAGATAATCGTCTGCTTTTTGTTTTAATTAAATTAGAGCACTTGTGGCCGTGCAGACGCTGCTCGATGCAGCTCCAGCCACACGGCCATCTGGCTCTGTCTAAAGTTGCTTCCAACTTTGGCAAACGCTTCCCAAAGGCGCGGGGAGCTGCTGGGAGAGGGACCCAGGGGAGAGCCAGAGCACCCAGCGTTCCTGGGCCCCTCCGAGCACGGCAGCCTGGGGCAGGGAGTGACCCCGACACAGACAACACCTACACAAGGTGCTTGCGGTTTAAAATAAATAAATAAATAAATGAATGAATAATAAAAAACCCATCTAAATATTTTCACTTAGTGGAATCATGCAAAATCCATCTTTAAGATGAGGTATATAAACAGTAAGGAGAGATTCTTCTGGAAAAACGCGTCCCTTTATACTGTATAATACATTTTCGTATGAATAAAGCACACATGTTCCCTTACAAGACAGGGCAGAGAAGGGGAGGAGACCTCAGCAACTTTGTCACATCACAAAAAAGTGAATTATTCAATACAGCAAACAGACTGCAACTTCCAGCACAGAGATCCCTCAATATTTGCACACTATCAATGCCTGGTAGGCCTTTTTGTTTTCTTCACCGAGAAGCAGCATTAACTAACATTAACCCTTAATGAATTGTACAATTTTTACTTTCTATAAGTGAACACAGCTGGTTATTAACTGAGCTTCTGCTAAGTCAGATACCAACTTCAATCCAGGAAAAAAAAGGTTAACACGCAACCACATTTCTCCACCTCTAGCTGTGTCTACTGCCAATGCCGTGAATTCTCCCTGCCTTCTTCCTGACAAAAGCAGGAAAATATTTCAGGATAAGGAAAAAAAAAATGGGTAAAGTTCAATTCAGCCACTTAGAGGGAGAGAAGGCAAGTTGCAGAAGCCTGGTTCATACTGCCAAGCACCTCGTGTGTCAGTGAAACCCTCTGAACTAAAAAGATCCACAAGGGTGATACACTGACTGCAGCTGAACACTACAATCAGATAAAAATCTCTGCGTAATGTCCATTATTTCAAGACACAACTACTGTAGTGTCTATAAATATACAGAATATATACACACTGACAAAAAATATTCCCATCTCAAGCTTCAAATGCTTTTTCAGTGAACTCTTCCAGTCAATTAGACTACTGTGCTCAGAGTATGTTGGCAAATACATCCTGAAGTTTCCATCTGCTTAAGAACACTTGCATTTTTACTGCAAGTCAAACTACACATTCAGAACTGTTTAACTATGCAGCAAAGCTAATGATATCTGAACCAAACTCCTCTCCAATACAAAAGGCATAGTAGCAGCAGCAGCTGCAAAAAAGAACATCACTATACTGCAGACTATTAAATTGCCAGGCCTGCAGAGTGACTGGCAGCTTCCTTCTTCCCTAGAGACCACAAAGACCCATTTCAGTCCCCAGAGAGTCCGTAAGAACCTTTGATTTGCAGCTAACAATGCCATTCCTTAAAGCTTCTCACTAATGTTCAGGACTCTACAGATGAGACATGCTAAAAGATCTTCAGTTCTTTGCATGTCCTACTTCTTATAGTGCACTAGATTAAAAACACTGCTTCAGAATAATGTACAACTTAGAAAAGTTGGAAAAGGCACTTTCAGCTTACAGACTTGAAGTAGTAAGAGAACCCTTTTAAAAAGTATATTTTAGCATACAAACTTTTGAAATATTAGAAGTACTTCCAGGGTAACTGCAGTCAGTTCTTCGAAGTAAAGACTATCACCAACATAGCTGTGATTGCTACTGTACCTCCATGCACACATGCCCAGTTTTCAAAACAGCTGTATAAGAGATGAAGAGCAAGACCAAGCCCCCTTCAAATAACCATTATCCACCTATATACAAGCAACAGAAAAGATGTTAAAAACATCAAGCAGAAAAACCTAACTTGACTGTGTAGCATTGGTGGAAGGCTGCTCTGTGTATGGCTGCCCTATACTTGTACAGAGCAATGTAACAAAAAATACATAGGTAATATTAACTAGTAATGTTTACTAACACTATTAACATTTATCAGTAGAAGTGAATCATTAACCTTGTTCACCAGCACATGGGTAAGACAAAAGCAACAATATGATCAATAAAACTGAGGAGCACCATTGCAAACATCTGTTTGTAGACAAACTGGTCCCTCCATAATGAGCCACTAAATGAATTTGCTCCTGACTGACTTCCCCACAAATCAAAAGGATAACAATTGCATTTTACTGAAAAGGATATTATTTGCCCTACACTCAGTTACATCATTGGGAATAAAGTCTTGAGTGTCCAATGCTTGAAACATTATCACTGTATCTGCTCTACATTTACTGTACAAAAACATTGTCTCTCACATTTGGTACATTGACTCACCATACAGCATCAGGCCATAATTCCATCAGCATATCAAACTTTAAACCATATAAGTTTACTTTCACCAGGATAAAATATGAAACAAATAGAAGAATTTGAAAGACTGCTGAAGAAAACACCACGTTGTTAGTAATAACTGTATTTGCAGGAACTGCTACCAGGTACCTATTCCAAAAGCTCCTGAAGTCCAAAACAAGTTTTTGTTTTGTGGTTGCAATTTTTCTAATCCTCATTTAAGCCAAGCAACAGCTGCTCTGAAATTTGTTTTCTTAAGAGAATCATGTTACAGTGAAATGAATCATAGCTGGATCAGCGATACTGTACAGGGTACAGTTGTTTACTCCATTTTTCCTTGGTGACAAGTCAAGGGTTAATCTTATGACTCAGCCTGACAAAACAAGTCATCTGGAGACAGGGCCAATTTTTTAAACTTGATTTCAGACAGACATGCCGTCAGCAGAGGAGCACTGAACTGACATGCACTTTGTAGCCCGAATTGTTTCCACTCATGACCCTGTAGTGTGTGTCAAAAACAATAAACTGCCTATTCCTAAAGTATGTGAAGAGATTATGAAAGCTGATGCAGAGTGAAATACTGACCTAAAAATAAACTAAGCTACCTGTAAGAGAATATTTTCAAAGATGATTTTAACACTAAGAGATTTTGTGAATGAACCACATGTTCTCCCTGAAAAACTTTTATGTGAAATACATTTTTGTTTCATTTGTCACAAAGAGCCACAAAGCAAATACACAATACAGAATAGGTAATTCAAATCTGATTTTTAAAAAATAAACATAATTTCTACAATTACTGAATGTTATACCATATGAAAGATAGTTACATAACTGTCAACAGATGAGCCATTCTCTAGCCAAATACATTCCACAAAACTGAAATCTAAAAATGCTTTAAAAAGGTTAATGCCTTTTATCAGTTTTGTTATTTTAGATGTGTCTAAGACAAAAAGCACTACACCTTTTTTAATTATGTGCTACTAGAAATTAAAGCTACTCTTTCACCAAAAAAAGCAACTGTGATGTGTAAACCCAAGTATCGAGTATCTCCTTGTGGAGAGTTAGCTTCAGTCTTGTTGAAAAAACAACAGTAACATGGTGAGAGCTCAAGCCTGCTTTCAGTGGGGAAACCACATCTTTTGTTCTTATGAACTTCCATTAATTTCTTAGAGGGTAGGCTGACCTTCCAGCTTTGGAAATAAGGCAAAGGAACTGCCCTAGAACTCTCTCCTTTCCACTCCACACTGTCCAAGGCTAGAACTTCTTATCAATTTCAACCACGTTCAACAGAGGAACAGAAGTTTCACAAGTGATAAAGTTCTTATCAGTTCTAAGAAAACTGGAACCTGACCAGGAGAGACAGACTTGAACTGATACAGAACAACCTGTTGCTATCTAAAATATACATAGTAATTTTGAGCTGCTTGTCCAGCAAAAATTCAGAAAAAAGAATTATACTTCTTAGGACTCCCAGTATAACTTATTTTAAAGCCAAGCATTTATGATGATTAACTGTAGCAAAGCCAGAGTTAGGACCACTGCTAAGCCATGCATTGAATATGCTGCATAACATAGCTGTCGGAATAGATAAGATTTCAAACTGTAAGAAAGAAATCTGTCTGTTTTCAGGGGAAAACACAATGCTTATTATACTGTCCTCTATGTAATTCATCAGCTAAGTAAATGTTAATTTATTTTAAATTCCTGGAAGGATAGCCTTCTGAGTTAACCAACCACTAAGCATGCTGCTCTGCAGAGATGGAGCAGATGAGCTGTATGGAAGGCAATTTAAAATAACCCAGTAGACTAAATTTTATAGGCAATCCCTCCTGCCAATATCCAAAGGATGATGTTTTATGCAAATTAATTTACTAATCTACCCAAGAGCTAAAATAGTTTGGTGGTTTTCCTTTTCAAAGGGTTTGTCTTTAAATGCACATTTAACATTCATGTTACTATTACCAGGGAAAAAGAATGAGTTTGAAGGGATAGTAAGTATACAGCAAATACTAATTAAATGGATATTAATTGCTATCCACTACTTTTACCTTGCAGTACTACAAGGTTGAGGGATTTTTTTGGGGGGGAGTTTTGTTGTTGATTTGGGCTCTTTTTTTTCTGCAAAATACTCCAGTTAGCTCCAGCAGATACAGGTTTAAAAAAATAACTTTTTTTTTTTTAATAGGAAACTGTAGCTAGGACTTTTCTGTTTCAGTGGTTCTCTAAATAATAATGAATTTATTCAATGTTCAAGTTTAATTTCTCCAATTTATGAGATATTTAAGTTATTAAACAAATATTTTCTTGGAATGCGAAGAATGAGGAATAAAGTGCAGTATATCCCATTCTTCAGAATCAATCACAAAATAATTTCTTAGAGGAAGCTTTAAAATTTGTTTCAAAATCATTCAAATATAACTTTGGTAGGATATTGCTCAAGTTCAAAAAGTTCTCTTATTTTGCTGGAAATATAAAGCATTAACTGTTTGAAAGCCTTTATAGGAAGGTCTTAACCACCCATAGATACATTAAAAAGTAAACAAACATGTCTATTATCCCGAGGCAAGAAATTATCCTATCAGAAGCCAGATAATCGTCATAAAATGTGCTAAAAACCTATCCAATCTAGAAACATATACAGACCTTAAAGACTTTTAAACCCTGAGATAAATTAGCAAGGCTGTTACCGAAACTCGCAGAAGACTACCTGAAGTACAGACCTCTCCCAACATCGAGTCAAGCCGCCCAAGGAAATGTCTGTGGGCAGCTGCGTGGTGCCTGCGGGATCCCTCTGCCGGCCCGGCCTGCCCGGGGATCCCCTCCGGGTCCCGGCCGTGCCCGCCCGGGGATTCTCTCTCGGTCCCGGCCGTGCCCGCCCGGGGATTCTCTCTCGGTCCCGGCCGTGCCCGCCCGGGGATTTTCTCTCGGTCCCGGCCCGGCCCGCCCGGGGATCCCCCCGGGTCCCGGCTGGGCCCGGCCGGGCGCTGCGCTGGCGCCTCCGGCCTGCAGGGGGCTCCAGAGGCACGACCTGCACGGCCCGGCCCGGCCCGGCCCGGCCCGGCCGCACTCCGAGGTTCCGTCCCCAGTCCCGGCGATCCGCCGTCAGGGAGGCTTTGGAACACGGCGAGTCAAAATACTGAGAGCAAACTGTGCCTCGGCACACAGCGGCTTGCATCGCTTCCCTTCCTCCGTACTCCAGCTCGCTGCTCGGCAAAGCTGCTTTGCAAATGAAGCCGAGAGCTGTCACAAACCACCGGGCAATCCTTCTGTCATCCAGAATAGGGAGTCCGCCCGTACCTTACAAAAAACAAGAACTAACAAGTAATCTCACTTATCAGTGCAAATGGAAGGAAAACCCACGACTACATCGCCAAGCCTGTACAACTTGCTTGCTTTATGAAACCTCATGTCACAAGCAACTGTGGCACTAAAATAGGAAGTAATTTAATTCAATTTCTTTGCTTCGTTATGCAAAGACACATCTACATCTGAAATTTTACTTAAAGATTATGCAATGCTTTAATTTCAGTACCGTTCTTTTGAAAAAGCATTTGTTTTGGTTTTGCATTTGTTTTCTTTTTGTAATGCCCATCTCTGACAAATGGCCCTGTCACTGGCAAAGCAACCTGCCCCACTCGGGCTGAGCAGGCAAGCGAAGGAAAACCACTCACTTCAACAGCCCAGGGAAGTCCAGCGACACAACATTCCTCACTACTTTAGAAATCTTCCCACCAAAGCCACAAGTATTATCAAGAAAAAGATAGTAGGAAATAGTCTTCAGAAAAGCGTGTATCTTATCTGTTGTTATAGAACACCACACCAATTTGTTGTAATGGACATGTTCATCTTTGAGGAAAAGTTGCAGAAATTCCATTTAACTTCTCCCTAAATAACAGCTGCAATTCAGTATTTTTTAAATAATGTCTTCTCTAACTACGCCCAAAATTTAAGGTTATTTTATGCAAATCTACACTCTAATTTCAGAGCATCTAATACACCCGTTTTGATATGTTAGGAAAACTTCAAAAATAAAGTATCTCCAGTAAATCCAAACACTGAGAAATTATTTGACATCATTATATATCCATCATGGATGTATGTACATGCAGGATTTTCAGAGAAGATATCCCAGTCAAGCAACCTCACAGTTCACCACAGTCAGACAACAGGACAGTTAATTTGGAAAAATGATCTAATTGCAATTTTTTTAAAAAGCTTTTAAGAGAGGGTTGCTCAAGTACCTTCACCCTAATTCAGTGAGAACTCGAGCTGAACTCTCACAGCAGGACTTTGCAATGGGCTGCCTGGTTGTTTAATGACTAAATGTTCTCATGTAGCAAAGAGCAGGTGGGATGCTATAATCTGAGGTTGCTGCGGTTTTCAGATAGATTTCAAATAAACGCCATGTTGACAAAAAAAACCCTACAAGAATCTAACCAGAAAAACAGACCTTTTTCTTATTAAACATAAAATCTCAAATATTTTTACTTGGTTTGTAACATAATTTAGGGGTTGGATGTTTTGTACATTTGTATTCTGTTCAGGTTCATAGATGAACACAGATCTTAAAAAGCAGTATTTAGCAAGTCCCTAAAAACTTTAGCCTATAAATCAAGCAACCAAAGAACACACATAAAGCAGAAGGAGATGGAAGATTGTATAAAGAGGAAGCAGTTGTAAGTTCTGTGTTGCATTATCCATAAAGATTTATTTACTCAGTTTCGTTATTTAAAATTGTTTTCTAAAACACAGCAGAGCAGTAGAGTCAGGAGAGTTACTGCTGTCTTTGAGAGCTCTGACTATTAAAGACAAGTGACAGTTGAATGTATCACTTGACTGTGCAAGACGATTCAGAACAGATCTGAACAAACTCAATCCTGCTTTTCACATTTGGGTACAATCTGTGGACAGTGGGGAAAAAAATCTTACAAAAAATTACTTTCTCCCTAGGAAGTCAGTTAAACCCAACATCACAGTCAGTTCAACATCACACAAAGTATCTGCCCAGGATGCTCCAAAGTTTTGATTCAGAGCCACAGACTTCATAAAGTATTCCAATGGTGTTGCTTTACACCAGGCTACTTCAATACACATGGAAATTGCTAATACTGAGAGAGTGCACGCAGTATGGCAAACATTATATTATTTCTAACACAGTCTAAACTTTAATCTCTCAAAAAACTGTGTTTCAGGGAATCATTCAGAAAACACTTCCCATTCTACCATTTCAAATAATCTCCTTTTACCCTTTAGGAGGGGTGAAGGAAGGAGAGAACACAGAAGAGAGTAACATCTATTATTTTTCTTCTTGTACCATTAGTATATTTATGTGACATGTTTTGAAACATCTCTAGAAGCTCAGTCTTAAAAGACTGTCAGGAAAGCAGAAAGAAAAGGGCCTTAAAATGGAAGGCAGTTCTATGTATGCAAACCAAGTTTGCTGTATCTTTGCACCATAAATAATTATTGCAAGAAAATAGCACCCATGGACCATACACATACTATAGAAGGTGATAAATGAGGAACCCCTACAGTGAAACTACAAATTGTCTTATATGCACTGAAAAATGAGTTTGAATTTAGACAGAAATCCCTGGTATCAGAAAAGAATAATTTGACAATCTCTTACTAAATAAGTGCAATCCAAAGTTTAATATTAACTGATCATCTCAGGTACTATGGAAAGCCTAAAACACTCAAAATACTTATTAGAAACTACACAGAAAACAAGCAGACATTTATGTCTGTATGCCACAGCTCATTTTCTGTAACAAAATCAACAGATACAATATATTCCAGTTGTTTCTCTGATATGACACTAATTAAGTAGCAAAAGAATGATGATAGATATTCACACTATTTTCCCTAGTATTATGTTCTCATGATAGCCACTGATTATGGTACTAGTAACAAATGTTAGTTCGAAATATTTCCTGACTCCACATGCAAACAGGAGGTTTCTGCTCACAGCCCATCCATTTTTGGATGCTGATCTCCCTGGGTATTTCTGAGCAAGGCTCACTTGTCTGTCTTCTCCTTCTGCAGCCTGAGCAGCTCTGGAAACCCTGACACTCTGCTCTTCCTGGAGGAGCTACACTGGTTCCAAGGCATGATGATATTAGTGTCTGCCTTAGTTAACTCCTACAATCAGAAAAATTCTCAGAAATACTACAGTTTTCTATCTCTGAAGATAATGTAACTCACTGAACAGTAGTTCCTCCCCAGTAATATAAACAGCACAGCAATCTTGCTGGTCACTCAAACCCGGCTTGAAAAAATACATGTTTTTTAATTTCTATCCTCCTCAGAGTTCTTTAAATTTAGTAGTTGTAGCTTAACATAAATGCTTGCATGTCAACATACAAAATGTTTTGGGCAGTGAGTCACCACTGAACTAGTTGCAACACAAAAACTTAAAAATGCATTTGCCTAGAACATTTAATTTTTACAGTAAGGGGGAAAATTCAGATTGAGTTGCATTCCAGAAAGAAGCCAAACAATTAACCAGCACTTTTTTCCGTAACTGGTTTTACTTTAGGCCCTGATAAGAACACATTAAAATGATAAACCTCAAAACCAATAATTTCATAAAGTACCACACAAAATCAAGGGAAAAAGAAACAAACTAGAGGAAGGGTTGTTTGAGTTTTTTTAAATCATTATTACTTAAAAGACTGTTATTAAATTAGAGTTATCTAGGAAATTAAATTACTGCTCAGTATCCGTTGACATGGCAGCCTTATACTAACAAAAACATTGCAGAAACCAGTATTTTAGAAACTGAAAAATTAAAAAATACAGATTCGTATAACAAAATTAAGTATCGTCTTTCCTCTGACTTTTCATATTATAATTAAACTTCTCTGCACTAAAGCAACCTTTCCCCACAATACATTCTCACTTCTTACGAAGGTATATTTAAAATAAAGACTACACTTACATAATGATCTACTCAAATTTCTACTGATGCTCAGTGAAATTTGGTTTTGTATCATCTTCCACATATGTAGTATCTCATATAATTTTTTGAGTTTTTTGGTAATGTGTCATTTTACTTCAAGGCTCTATTCAGCAGTGAAAGCATTGAAATACAGAGAAACAGTGCTTAAAACCTGCAGCATCACAACCATTGATTATTCACAATAACAGCACTTAATTGCACAGATTGGTATAATGCTAATACAAATAAAATCTATCAGCATTTTAATGTCTCCTCTCTTACAGAAGAAGAATTAAAGGAAAACCATTTGGAAAATACTGCTTGTTAAAACAAATCCTGGTAAGAGAAATGAGAGAAATCTTTCATTCTCCAAAATAATCTCTCTACCTGGCTGATGCTACTAAATATTAAACATGTAGTGTAAGCTTTATTACTGCCTAGAATTACTGTAATAAATTTCATAAAAATTGCACTGCTATGTGTTTTAGCTTCTCTGACATTTTAAATATATTTTTGTTAATCTAGCAGAAATCATCTGCTAGACTGTAAAGCCACCCTACATAACACGCAACTGTTAAAATGTAAATTGCCAAACTATTTTTAGCTGCTGCTGAAGGGAAAAAAAAAAAAAAAAGGAAGGGGAGGGGGGGAAAGAAGAATATTCCTGGCCTCGGGAATAATGATTTGAGGCATTGTGTTCATTTTGTTTATCAAGCAGCTATTCAGCCTCTAGTGGGGCCCAAGTGCTTATGCAAGCAAAAGCTTTTAAGAGTGCCTGCAGCTGCAATCCTGGCTTCCAGGTAGGCTGCAGGTTCAGAGCACAGCTGCCCCAGGCTATCCAGCCTATCTCAGCTCCATCTGGAAGTGCTGTTAAAATAGGATTTCAGATGCCGGGCTCTGTCTGTATCACGGTGAGCAGGGGGAGGAAGAAGGGAAAGAGAGGGAGGAGAGAACAGGGGAGATGGGAGGACTGGAAGACACCATCCCTAGTTCAGCCTCAATACAAAATGAAAAGCTCAGCCCCATTTTGCTCGCTCTGTATTACTGTTGCCTATGCAGTGTGCTCTATTCAGCCTATCCGGCTTTGAGTTATGACTCATCCAAGTGCACCTGCGCCCATGTGTTAAGTACTGCCAAATAAAAGCCCAACATCCATTTACACAACAAAGAGATGTATCCCGCAAGGCAGCGAGCTTCCCCCTCCCCTCCTGTTTGTTCTGAGCAGGGGAAAAAATCATTCTGTCCTTCACTTCACTGGGGATTTTTCACTTCACGTGGATTTTTAAATGCAGATTCATTTATAAACAATTTTCTTCCTTTTAAGAATAAAGCATATTTAATACCACAAAACACCCCTATAGCATTAGATTATCACAGCCATTAATGATTTCTCCACCAAAACCCTTCCAACCTTTTTTTATCAAAGCCCTTTATTCTCGAAGGATAAATTTTCAAGCAAAGAGGGATCAACAAACTAGTTGCTTGAAAGCTTTCCTGATGCTAGGCTGAAGTTAGGAAAGGCTTAATGAAGGCTTTAAAATCCACCAGGGCTTCACAATGAACATCTGACTCGGTGATTTATGCATATTAATAACCTCAGTCCTACTGAGGCAAGCTGAGCTGTACATGTCCTCCGAATCTTAATGTCTTCAGCTCCACTGGGATTATTACAAATGTAAATTTCTAAGATTCTCAGCTATTAATCTCTGTCTGTCCTCCTGTTCAGCAACATAATGACTAATTAAACATCAAAAGACCTGTACAGGAGATCTTCTTTGACAGCTCCTGGCCCAGCTCTCTTCCCAAGAGAGGAATTCAAATGACAGGGACAAGTGGGTAGGAGCATATGAGCGAGCTACAAATCACTGCTATGAAATCTAAAAATTCCACATCAAATGTGTATTTAGTCCTGCAGAACCACTCCCAATTACCTAGCCTAGCTGTTCATGTCCAGCAGACAGCCCTCCTAGTGCTAAAGTTAAGTAATTTGTATGTATGGCAGGTAAAGAGAATGCAATTTGAGCCCAATTTTTATCACTACAAGTAAAAAATGTAGTACTTACGGAAGAAGGCAAACCAGGGGGCACCTTTCTTACTTTCTTTGTCTGTAGAGGATCTGTACACAGAAAAATAGCATTTCAGCAAGTATCTACATTATAGGTGAAAAATAATAAGTAGCTACACTGCTCAGTTTTTTCCTTCCATGATAAATTTCTTATTTTCCAATTTCATGCATTTTTTTATTCCCTGGCAAAGAGATTTGTCTTTCACGTCAAGATAAAAATATAACATACCTATGTTCTCCTCTAAAATAAAGATTTGCTAAATAGTTACTTCCAATTCTTTTCCTAAGAAAAACAGTTATTCCTAAGAACACTTTTGACCTTATACACTTGCTAGTAAACAAAATAAGGTTCTGAGATATACAAGAGGGAAATGGGACTTATTAGCAAGAGAAATGCTTTCTTTTTTGCACATCACAGTAAAGACAGAACTATCCAAAAGGACTTTGACATGTCAAGGTATGATTTATACTCTAAGAATACTAACTGATGTAAATGTTACAGTTTTTAGACTCTACCAAGGTTGTAAATAAACAGCAAATGTAATGACCTAATTATTTTCCTTGAGTAATAAAGTCAATACATCTCAATAAATTTGCATGTAATAGTAAAGCTGGATGTATGATACCTGCTTCTTTCTTCCAATAGGTATTGTAGTGCAACTGAAGTACCCAGCAATTTCACTACCTAAACCAAGAATCTGAGCCAGTTTAATCAGATCCTAATACAATTAATCTGAAAACTCTGCATGCAAATTACAAATCAACTGATGTTTTGAAGATGAGTATCTGGTGAGATTACAAGTTCTATAGTTAACTAACAAAGTCTTAAATTAAAACACAGAATTCCTATTTTTCTGTTTCCATTCAGAACATTTATGATGATATGACAAGATAAAGGTGAGATAAGGTGAAATATCTGCTGGCTATCTTTACTCTCATCATTTCCCATAGGGCACGCTCACAAAGAAAAAAAAAAGGACTTTTTGGAAGAGATATTTACATTGGATTCAGAGTGTCACCTGGAAGAGAACACTGGTTGGTATCAATGCAATTTAATATGAAATTTAACAAGAGCTTGTTATAATCCTGGTCAGACAACTCCTTCTCGGGGATAAAATGGGCATAATTTGACTTTGTTAGACATTCTCAGGCAGCAGATTTGTAGCACTTAACAAGTCCATTTAAGAAAAATAAAATGAAAGCTCAAGCATCCTTTCTCAAGCCATTGGAAAAGACTTGAGATAAAAGTATACTTCCTTGTCCTGACATTCCTGGAGAAACATTTCCATGAATTTGTAACCACCACCTGCCATATCCCAGGTTACAAGTCCTGGATTCAACCATGACAGAAAGAGGAATATCACCAGTTTGAACACATTTATACCCCCTGAGCTTCTCTTTCAAAGAAAAAGCTAAATATACTCTGAAAACTCTCCACTTCACTTCCATTTGTTTCATTTAATACTATCAGGAGCTTCTCAAACTCTGTACAGTTTGCACAGGAAACAAGGATCTTATTCAGGACCATCTCAGAGGCTGCTGCACGCAGGGACCTTCCTGCACCTGTCTGGAGCACCCTGTGCCCAGCTCCACCGCGCCCCGCTACTCAAACCCAGAGCAGGTTACTCCCCCAAGTAGCTTCTCACTGAAACCAACTCAGTGGGGGCTAAAACACCACCACCATCATCTTAAAACACAATTCTTTTCCTTTGAATTCAACCACCCTTTCAAGCTGTAAACAATTCCACTGAGCTTTTTTTAAGAGTGTTCCTTTTCTGAAAAAGGTGTGAGGAACTGCTGTGTTTGTTCTGGTATTCTGAGCAACAGGAACACTTACAACAATCTTCATAAGGACAGCCAACCCCAAGTTAAATGGCAGTTAGCTCGACAATAAGGTAAAAAAATTATGCAAATATGGTATTTTAAAACACATATATACACACATACAATAGGAGAAGAGAAAATGGCCTTAAGTTGCACCAAGGAAGATTTAGGCTTGATGACAGGAAAAATGTCTTCACTGAAAGGACTGCTGGCTCTGGAACAGACTGCCCAGGAAGTGGTGGATGCCATCCCTGAAGGGATTCAAAAGATGCATATGTGGCACCTGGGGACATGGGTTAGTGGTGGACTGGGCAGTGCTGCTCTAAAGGTTGGACTATATGGTCTTAGATGGCTTTTTCAGATTCCATGATATAGATTAATATCCCAAGCAATATTTTTTTATTTTAAAAGATTTAAAAAACAATTTCAAGCACGTTCAGGACTATTTTAATGCCCAAGAAGTTTACAGTTATAGTTAATATTAAAGTTACTTCCCAAAGAAATTTGCATTTGTAAATATTATTTTTGTAAAGTATGATTGGAGTTACATGGTTCCAACAAACAAGATTTTTGCTATGGAATAGAAAAAGCAAACAAGATTTTTGCTATGGAATAGATGTGCTAATTCTAACAACCTATCATATGAACACTGAAATATATGGTAGTTAGAATATAAGATGATGTAACTAGAATATAATGGGAAACCAGAATATAAGGTTACAGTCTCTCTTTTTATAGCAAAATTATTTTTTTAAATTTGCACACCCAATTATTGACTATAGTCTTATAGCAGATACTATAGAACAGCTGGCTCATTCGTGATTCTCTGATTCAACAGAATTAGAGAGCCACTGTCTATGACCAAGTCTGAAAATTCCATTCACCTCCAACTATTCCCAGATTAAAATACAATACGGTCACAGGATTACAACAATTTTTAAGCAAGTTCCTGCCTGCATATTTTGCAAGGTAGTTTGATTTTAGGATAAACTACTAGCATCCAATTGCTATGATCTTTAAAGGCATGTTGAACCAATTACAATGAACTATATATTGCCCTGAATAAAGTTACTTTTAGCATATAAAAGGATAATTGTTTCCCCTTTGTGTCCTTCCCCTACTAAATAATGGTAATGACCTCAAGGTCAGGCATTTCCAGGAGTTAATGATGGCATGGGTTAAGGGCACTCAGCTGGTCATCAGCTCCTATCCATCTGTCATTATTGCTTTTGCAATTAAGGGTTTTATTAGAGTTTCTTGTTTGTTTTGTAAGCCAGACTGACCAGTGTTGAATGCAAGCTAGCACCTCAAAAAAATGTTCATAATTCCACTTTTTCTCTTATATAGCAGTTTGGTTTAATTTCAACTGCTCAGCACAGAGCAATCTCCTGTATATTAAATGAACTGTTAAAATAAATCTGCAGAGAAGCATCATGAACAAAAGTTTTCAACTCTGCATTACTTACCAAGAGCTGATGAGTCATGAAGTGGTCGTCGGCGCTGATTTGTGCCAGAGAATGGGTAGTAGGGTGTTCCAGGTTTTCCAGAAGATGACAGCTGACCTGGACTTCCAAGCCCCATATCAGACCGAAGCAGACTAGACTACAAAAGTACACAGAGAAAAGTCAAATTAAGCTCTGTAATAATGCAGCTGTTAATATGTCAGGCTGACAAACTATTAACCACACTTGCTGTTCTTGGCATTTATAGGAATTTACTGGGATTTAGTGAAGGTTCTAGAGTTCCAAAAAAATGTAGACTTTTTAAAATCAATGTTCAGAGTATGTACTATAGTGTAACTCAGAAAGGCAGAGCAAGTTTGGCTGTGAGCCTCCAGACAGCCATAACCATTTCAGCTGAAAACATCTGAAAGAATCAATTCATATTTAAATTTTAAACAAAAATCATAATCCTTTGTTTAGCTTGCAACATAACACCTCTTCTATTACACAATATAAACATAATTGATAAAAACTGCTAAGAGTTTATAGTGTGACATTAAGTTTTAGCACATACTCAGAAATCAAGACTTAGATTGCATTCATAAAAACATGGAATGAAATTGTCCAAAAAAAAAAAAAATCAAATGCAGACAAGAGATAACAGAGCAGATTAATGAACAGAAAAATTGGTATTTTAAAAACTTCAAACTAACAAGGTAGTTGTAGCCTACCCTTTTTGTTCCCTTTTAATGCAGTAAAAACAAAAGCATTCTAAACACTTAACAACTACATTGTATTTTGTTTGACCTCACATTATTTGGATTTCCTCTGTAAAACTGAAATGAATGTTGGTGATCTAGAATAACATAGTTTTTTACAGGTGATGTTATGCTTAGCTTTGTTTTAGTTAGAAAATCCTGACTTGGAGTGAGACCCATGGAACTGCCTGTACAGAAAATGTACCAGGTGGTAAAAATTGCCTGTGTTTCACTCCTGGCTGGTGCATACAGCTTTCCTCATGGAGCATCATCCACTCCACATTGCACACAGCTAAAGACACACTGCTCTTAATGTCTGCCAGTGATTTAAGGTCACATGGAAGCAATTTGATTTCTTCAGCTGTGGTCAGTACATGGTGCAGTACACAAGGGTAAAGCACCACTGGCAAGACAACGGGGATGTTTTGCTTAGATTCATCTGCACTGACATTTCCTTGAAGATGATGCTAAGACAGAAGCTGCTAACTGGAGTAACTTTTATAGCAAAACCCTGACTAATTTCTCCTTCAGCCTCGCTACTCCCAAGCCAACATTGCTTGTCCCATCCAGCTGCTCTCCAGGAGGAGCCCTCGTGCCCCTGCAGGTGGCAGAGGTTTCACCAAACCCACCTGTGGGCTGGACTGTGGCAGGAGTGCTCCAGTGCTGCTGCCTGCTGGGGACACAGCAGCCCACGGGCACAGCTGCAGAGGCCACTCATTGCTCCTGCCTCTCCTCACCTTGCCTTCTGAGGCCCAAACAGCTCGTTCATAAATGATCCATGTTTGGATTATCCTAGAGCATCCAAAGTGATTTGTCTGGTGTGAGGAGTTGTGAAAGGTGAAGTTCACACATACAGCTCACAGTAAGGTACTAAATGCCTTCTACTTTGCAATGCACTGGGATTAGCAGAAAATTAAGACTTCAGAGTTACATAATATATAGAATAAAATATATAGAATATATAAGTTGTTTTTTCTTTTTTTGCATTGTATCACCATTGAAATTTCTCTTTTCTTGTTTGATGACTAATGAGCATGAAAATCTTAATTTTAATTGAATAGAGTAGGAAGTGAAAGAATTGTCCCATCACAAACTAAAGGAAGGGCCAAAAGTGTTAAGAATTTTATACAAAAGTGTGAAGATTAAAATTTCTTAAAAATGTTACTTCATTGAAATAGCTTCCTCTCATCTTAAGTTCTTCACTTGTATTCTTACAATAGTCTTTGAAACAGAATTCTTAATCTGAAACTCATATTAAAATGAGATACTCTGATAGGGTGACAAAAGTATATGGCAAATACATGCATGGGGGAAATCTGTTGGTGGGCTGCTCCAAGCTTCTAATTTTTGCTTTGGTCAAACAGTTAAGATTTTATTGTTTAGCAGAAAACATTCTGAACATCAGAATATCTGGCTTATTCAGTATAAATCTGAATTTATCAAAGATACCATTCTAAACATTTACTACGGTTTTAGAGGTGAACACTATGCAGAGAACCTGGGCAATGTTTTGTGAAAAGCAGCTCCTTCAAACCAACACTGGCCAGAAGAAATGAAACCAGTTCTCACTTAGGCCAGTATTTAATCTTCTTGACCAAGAATACCGAGGTCTAAAGGAAAACTTCTTTACATAGCCTGTGGGGAAGGGAGGAAGTATTGTGATAGTTATCATTTCAAGTAGCTGAGGCAAGGTCCCCCTCCCAGGATGGCAGAAGTGCCGAGGCTGGCAGGGACCTCGGGAGGTCAGAGAGTGCAGCCTGCTGTCAAACACAATTAGCAACTATGGCCCGTCCACATTAAAGAAACCCTCCCTGCTACCCCAGCACCTCCCCTGATCACTGGAGGGATTTTGGAAATGCAATGGGATCCATACAGATGCTTGGGGGGAAAAAAAAAAAAAAAAAGAAGAACCAACCAGTAAAAACTCTTAAATTCATTTCTACAAAGTCATTCCAGAAGGTGTGTTTGTATCTTTTCCAGATTTAACCTCCAACCTTTACTTCATGACATTTACCACTCTTGCTCTTGTCCTAAGTATTCCAGTGTTTGACATTTTCACCAGACCCTAAATTTCAAAGCAGCCTGGCTTCTACAATAACACAGTTAGTGTGTAAGCACTAGAGTGAATACACCATAAACCTCAAGCTGTGCAACACACTCTGAAGAAGTTTTCCGATCTATACTGCGTTTGAGTAACCATTTTTTATACACAAAAAAGGATTTAAAACCCAAAACAACACAAAACCACAACCCTCTACTACCATTGGACCAATCAAACGAAACATCTGCTTATAATTTTATAATTGTTCCTCAGTCCACCAAAAGAAAATAAAAATAGATGTCATTAGTTCAGCTCATTGATTTTTCTGCCTGTTTGAACCAATTGAGAAAAAATATTGATTAGGACTGATCCTTTCCTAAGGGCATCTGATAAAGAAAAGAATACAAAAATACCACTGAGGATAGCAAAAAAAGCTTTGTATTATCAGCATCAAGCTTCTCCTGAGGAAGTGTCCGAGGCACAGAGGCAGATCACTTACACATGGAGTTAGGGGCATTCTCCACAGAGAACCTGCACCTCACTCTGAACCTCATCTGCCAAGCAGGCATCCAATTACCAAAGAATAATCAATGACTGGTTATCCTCCTGAATGCTTGTCCATGTCCTTGTCTGTATCACCAGTGTAAATAAAGAGGCATCACCCCTAAAAAATGGCCTCTTTGGATTTTATAATGCATATACCCAGTTTCAAGATACACAAAAAGTTATTTAAAGTAATGTTTTCCCAAAGGAATGAGTGTTCAATAACTAAAAAAAGAGAGAAAAAAAAAAGGGGTTTTAATACAATCAACTAGGAACACAGCAAGCCTGATTCGGAAGAGAAAGGAGAAAAAGATGCAAACATGACTGCTTAACTTTAGAGTTTTATCCCTTTCAGAGAAACCAAGAAACAGTTTTGACAGCCCCAGGGGAAATGGCATGGCCTGACCCAAATAGGAAAGTCTTTCACAAGGGCCACTATCTCAACAAATGCTTCCAAGGGGTCACTTTCCTAAAGAGTATTCTCATAAAAATGAAATACAGGGGAGTCATCTATTCAACGTACTGCAAGGATGAGGTGGGGGGAAAATAATCATATCTACATATAGGGGGTGGATTTATGCACCTTTGTCACAGGAAACAAGTGACTTTGCATTGCAGCTGCACTTCCATGCAGGCAAAGTTCACTTCCATTCAAACTAACAAGCCAATCAACCATATGCTTACACGCCTGAGATAAAAAGAAGTTCCTTAGTCAACTTATTTTAAAATGGTTTTTAAATTGATTCCTTCAAAGAATTTAAACATAAAAGTAAAGAAGAGTTTGACTAATTCCTAAGCTTTCTTCTCTCCAGCCCAACTCTGTAACTCTTCAGATACAACTTGATGCCAAACACTGCTCTGCCTTCAATGAACTTCTAGGACACCAGCCAGCAGAATTCTAATATGTCGGTAAATATTTCTTGATTTGACTTTGATATTAAAAAAAAAAAAGTGGATAAGTAAAGGCCTACAGATGTCCTTACATAATATTCCTTGCAGCTCTCTAACATTTAGGCTCTATGCAAACAGGAAAGCCAAGCTGTCCTGAAAAACACACAAACAGTTCTAAACAAACACACTCCCACAAACTATATAAAGTTTTACCTATGCAAAAATGCATTTGCCATAGGCAGGTAGCCTTGTGCTTCTTGGTCTAAATCCTGTTCACATTCTTTTCTTAAATGCAAACACTGGCAAACACTTTTAAGAATTCAAATGTTCCCATAGCCAAACTATGCAATAGTTTCATCCAAAAACAACTGTGTGCCTTTACATTATTCATTATTTTCTAGCAAAAGAATAATATGGTTGAGAATAAAAGCATTAGCCCATTACATGCAACTGATTATGACAGGCCTATTATATGCTGGCATAATAAGGCAGTCTGCTTTGGCAGTGAAATGAGAGCTGCAACTCGCCAACTGCAAACTTAGATCTTGAAAACCTCCCCAACAGTCAACTAGATTTGATTTTTCCTATTTTTCTGCATTAGATTCCTTTTCATAAAGTTTATGCTAGTAGTTAGGCTGTGCCTATTTAAAGCAGGAAAACTGTCAAGGTAAAAAAAAATGGCACTTGAGTGTTTAGTTAAAAATTGGGAGCTTGGATACTTTACTTTTACAAAATAATGTAATGCAACACCATTCATTGCAATCAAATCCCTCCATTATCCCACCACAGTTGCTGACAAACTCACTTGGCATCTCTCTATTTCTCAGAATTACACAGAGCAGATGGCAAGTGCATTCCTTGTCTTACTGTAAACTTGAAATGTTGCCCTGGGTAGAGCACAAGTTTCATGTGCACGTCCTTTTTACTCAGTGAGCTATTTGGATGACTTAGAGTATGGCTATAATGTGTCTCAGTATTGCATGTCTTGCCTTATAGATAAACCTGACAATTTGCATAAGCTGGCTTAAAAGAACATAACAAAACAGAAAAGTCAAACTCTGGTAAATTTGCAAAATCCCCCAGCAAAGTTGTATATTTTGTTATGGTGTTTCCAAAGGAAAACCCAGCACAACACTAAAATCTCAACTAATAATTGCTCTGAAATCCTAGTCCAGTAGAGAGGTTAGGGCTGCAAAAAGACCATTCACTCAAGTTCCACATCATTCCACATCCACATTTAAGCCAAAAATATAACTAAGATATAAAGTGTTGAATTTCACTTTACTCAAGTCTCCAGTCTTTGGAAACTGTAATGAATATGCACTCCAAAATAGGAGCTGAATTTGGAAAAAACACTGACATATGATGTAAATTCATTTTAAATTTAAATTTTAGAGATATGTTTGCAATTATCAGCATGTTGTTAAAGAATCTCATCCTGAGAATATCATCAAATAGTAATGTGAAATACAGTGTTACCATTTTGAGAACAAAGGGACTCTGAATGAGTAATCAATAGCAACTGACAGAAAATGAGGCATTAATTATGATCCTCTCTAGTGTTTTGTCTCAAACAACGTTTCATTAAATATATTGTGCTAACCTGTACATCTTCAAGCCATTACCAATAGATTTGATCAGATACACTTTTGGTCTGTTTCTGGAGAAAGAAAATATCAGAATTAGAAAACCAAAACAACATCTAAAGTGTTATATGATAACTTGAGCCTTTTTTTCTTGATCAATTTAAAGGAAATCAGGGGTTGCTAATAAAACATCCCAGGAGAGGATCCTCTAACAACATGTTGATAATTGCAAACATATTCCTCATTTTAAAAAAATACTTAGGTCTTATAATCTCAGTGTAGTCTCTTGAAAATTTAATTATCATCTCCTATACCTAAAGTATCGTGCAGGTTTGAGAAGATAATGACAGTCATCCATCAACTGCATCCTGCCAGTGTAATCAGGCTAATCTAGCTCACTGGATTAAAAACCAGCTACCTAGGGTACTAAATACTGAAGTGATGCAACATCATAAACAAAATTACATTTCGCTTTACTGTCTTTCCAATTAACATTAACGCCGATGAAGATCAGGTTATCAATATATTCTCTTTTTATGCCAAAGCTTTTCTGGATCACCATGAGCTGCTTATTCATGTGTGTACCTCTGTTCATGTGTAAATATACTGGGACTGAACACGGGGCCAGAGGAAAGAGAAGAAAGGAGTTTATTCAGAATTACATATATGGGGTTTTTTTTAGCAGTGAGGAGAGCAAAGATTAAATGCAAAGGGAAGGAATAATTTTGTATTCTTTTTGCATCTAAATGTCTTTAAAGACCTTGACTAATACAAATATTTGGAAAGTCCCTTCCTTCTCTTTTGTAATATTGTCTTCCCTGCACTGATGCTGCATATTGGCAAGACTACAAATTCAGTTTTATGCTTCTAAAGCAGCACCCTGCTGATATTGGTGTCCAGTCCCGGAGGTTATGCTGGCTCAGCTTGTCTTCCTTCATCCCCCCAGGCAAGGTATTTTTGCGTTGCTGACTGAATTCTAGGAAGGCATTACTAAGCATTGTGATTACAGGTCAGGCACCCCTCCCTTTGCCTTTGAATCTTTTTGCTACATTATGAAAACAGTAATTTGAACAGCTTTCTTACTGTGATTATACAAAAGTCACAGTATTTGGAGCTTTCTGGAAAACTCCAAAATTTTACAAGAGAAGTTGCTGAGTGGTTATGGTACCACCATTCTTGCTTTCCTTTATGATTACAAGATACTAGCACGAGTAGTCAATATTATAATACAGGATTTTATGCTGAGTCTTATTTACAGAAGTCAGACTATAAAGGACATTACAAAGCTCAAACTATCTTTGCATCTGTTCCTCCCTCTGCCTCTTCAGCAAAAAAGATGTAAAAATATTTCAGACCATTAGTAGATAATTTCATGTATATAATATGGAAATTGTACATCTCCTCTCCTACACAACCAAGAGAAAAACCTCTCTTGCTCTAAGCACCAAGTCAGAAAATTATTAACATATTGAGGGTACTTTAATAAAGCAACCAGTTAATTGTTAGGACTTACCATGGAGACCCCATATGTTTCCACATATGACCAAGGGAGAGCTCGGTTCAATACTAGGGTGCTAGGAAAGGGCCAGGAAATGTCTTAGGCTACAATCCCCTCTCCTGAATAAACGTTATCCTTCTCTCCCTGCCCTTCAGAAACCTGTGCCAGCAGAAGCACCAGTGTCTCGAAAAGCACTCCAGAATACAGCTGGAATCAATACAGGTTGGATGGTTTAGTTCCACGAGGAAGGAATGTAAATGACAAATATTGTGCTTCTTTCCATCACTGTCTGAGTGCCAAGCTCTACTCTCCCACCCATTCCCAGGAAGCAGTGCTCAGCAGCAGGTTGCCTACACCACTCAACTCCCCCTACCCAGTCCTACTCAGGGCCTCTTTTCTTCTTGACACAAGTTATTTGTCCATATGTGAAGTTTGGGAAAGGACTTTCTCTACCTATTAATTAAAAACAGAAGGTAAATGGGGGCTTAACATACTAGAGTAATTACAGAAAAAGGGAATGCAGACTTCAAGAAAATCCAAAGGGCAATCCAGCTCATTCAGATAAACAGGCATGGCTGGGAGTACAGAGCTGAGCTAATATTTCCCCCATCCTCCACTAATACCATACATTTGTAACTGAGAAGCACCCAGGTCTGAGGCAGTCAGAAAAGCTGGACACAAATAGCAATTCAGCAAAGAAGTTTCATGGGCACTCAGTGCTGTAGCATTATTTTTACTTCCTAATGTAGCAATATGCAAGACAATATGTATATTAGTTTACAGAATATTCATAACCTTAAAAACAATAAAAAATAAACAAAAAGTAAAGGTGGCAAAAAAATTTGCCAACCCTAAATAGTGTAAGAAAGAGAAGGGCAAAGACAAGAGACTGTTTGCTTGGTAAAGGCATTGAAAATGATTCCTTACAGAACTGCTCCCCCTTTATAAATAGCATCCCTCCTCCAACTATAATGAATTCCTAACACCTGCTACCCACTTCATTCCAGGGGGAATGTCTTCCCTGATTAACTTCAGGTGGTCACCTCCAGCGCTGGAAAATGAAATCTAGCCTGTGCCCCATACATTTTTACTTTCTAAAAAGGTTCTGCAGACTCCTTATCTGCTGAGTGACAGTAGATATTTTCCCAACAGCACAATAAGTAATTCACTTCTAATAAATCATGATGAAAAGAAAGTTAATATTGCTTGATTCTACTTGAGAAGTAAAATGAAGCAAAATAAACTAAAGTTCAGGCATTCCATCTGCCCTTAAACTATATATCCCTCTCCCCATCCCAATCTTTTAGGATGGTATCAGGTGGCAGAATCCAGAGTCACTGCTTCAGTTAACATTGTGTCAGCCTTTCCTTCAGCAGCTGCATTTCTTAGAGATTGATAGCTCAGCTGTAAAAATCTGCTCCAGGGAGACACCTGATATCAAAAGTGTCACACAAGGGGAGATTAAAAAGAGAAAATTTACAAAATAAAATCAGTTTTTCAGCTTTAAAGTTATATCAGTATTAAAAACCCCACACATGTACAAGCCTTAAGTTTTTTTTATACTTCCATAACTCAGTATTACTTGGATTTAAGGAGACATCATGTTCTCTATACTGCTTCTAAAACCATGTAAGGAAGGAAGAAAAGCAACTGGCACCACTGCTTGCAGCCTTTCTAAGGCCCCACTCATCAGAAAGGTCCAGAAAATGATGTAATTTTCTGCCTCATTGGAAAGACCCATCTAAAGCATCCTCAAACATACACCAGCAGTGAGGAGGAAGATTTCTGGTTGTTTAATAGCCACTGGTAAACAGAAACCCTGGCAAAGCATCCTAGGAGCAACTGCAGTGCCAGTGCCTGCTGCTCCTCAGGACCATCCCTGCAGACTGAGGAGGATTTATCTGTGTGCCTCCACACACAGTTGAACATCAACCACCTTGGAAAACATGATGTGCTACAAAAATACCTTTTCCTAGTCTCTTACATTTTAAGAAACATCTCAGCTGTCAAATGCCACTAAAATCCTGCTCTACCCCACTATTCACAATCACTCATTTCTTTCACTGTTGTCACTTCTGAGTTCTTTGTTTTCACAAAACTTGTATTTCCAAAGACATTTTTCATATTTTTCTCTACTTTTCCATTTTTGTCAGTAAATCTCATTGCTGCTTCCCACATACATTTTGCATTCTTATCTCCTAACAGTCACATTTTTGTCTGTATGTTTAATCTTACAGCTGTTTAATATTACCTGATGCATTATTAAAAACATTAAAATCAGTCAATCTTCTCAATGACACCAAATACACATCTTATAATTATACAGTTTATGAACATATCAAAAAAATACTTTTAAGTTGATGTTACTTTGTGATTTAACTTTTGCTTGCTTAATCCTCACCACCAGTAGTATAGAAAAATATACAGTAATATACCAAAAAAGTTGCCATTTTTGCTTAGGCATAATATGAACAAGCTTTTATATTCTCCCTATAAAGCTAAAATTTTTGGAGTTGGACCTTTATTATATTTCCTCAGATATTAAAGAGTGAGCTCTGAGGTACTACTTGCCCCAACATTGCAGGGTTATTCTTTAGATTTGAGTTCTGCACGAGCTGCTTTCAAGTCTCTTTAAATTTTAAAGAGGCAAATTACTGACTATGCAAAGACAAAGTAACATACACTTGCAGTCATTTCTTTTGCTGAAGTGATCATCTGTTAAATTGCCCAAGAAATTGGTGCTAAAGGCATTTTTGGGGTTTATTTCAAAAGTTCCTATAGTGTCTGTTAAGAAACATATTTTTTTTGGCACAAAAATAAAACAAACTTTAAAGTCTGTTAAGGATGTAACAGCTAACAAATACAGTCTAACACGCTGCCATTTTATTCTTTAATAAATAGCTCAATTTGCAGGCAACAAGATGCAAATCTTTTAAAGTCCCATGTTAAATTGTGAAGAAAGGAGAAACTGATAAATTCTGAGAAGTTGTCTGAAATCATGTCTTAATACGTTTACTTGAAGTATATGCCCATAAGGAGCACTAAGTGTGGTGCTAATGTGCATAAAATGTTACTGTCATACTTCAAAATTCAGGCTAATTTAATAAAGCCTGATGTGCCTTACATCATGTTGCAATGATGCAATAATATGCTGCTAAATGAGTCATCTCACATTAGCATCATGGCAACAGCAGAGCTGATGGCTACTGAAGGGAAAATGGGGCAGCAATATTACTGCAAATATTGATAGACCAGCTTTCTACTGGATTTTCTTATCCAAGAAAAAGCTGCCTTATTTATTGTGTATTACCAATATGCACAAAACTTATATAGTAATAACAATAGCAGCAAAAATTAGTTTAAAGACCATCTGGCACTAAATAAAATATATGTTGTGTACACAGTATCATATAGATTATCCATATGGTCTGTGTAGTGCTATATATTACATGCAATATGTATATACATCATGTACTATAATGTATATTTTATAAATTATTATATATATGATTGTACATAATCTAAGTGAAATGCATTTAGTAAACTAAATCCATAGCTCCTTCCAGCACTCATATATTCTAAAGTTTTACCAGCAGTTTTTTCTAAATGTGTTTTATAACTTCTGAAGTTATAACATCTCTGTGCAGACCATAGATTAAGGAGTAACAAAAATAGAGTACATTAAATATGACTCTTTATAAAAGGCTACACTTTAAACTACAAGTGGTAAATACCTCTTTAGTTCCTGCCTAGCATCCATTACATCCACCAGATTCTACCTCCTTTCCCACACACAGGATAGTGTGCAGAATTCAAATTATTATGAAGGGAGGACAAATGTGTTACCTCCACATGTCAAAAAATCCATCATGTCTATTTTCCATGCATGATTTTTTTAGAACGAAAATAGAATATTAAGGGGATAGTCACCAACTATTTACTGTCCTGAGCCCAGTGGGACAGGCACTGTGAGGCTAAAGGAGCATCCTCCTCCACCAATTACCCAGGGCACTCACAGGCTCCTGGGGATAAAGTCACCTTCTGTGAAGACCCACACAAACAATTAGAAGAATTGGACTAACAGTTACACATGTACTGCACATTTATCTCCATTTCACTTTAAAAACAGTGTAGACCCCTGGCTTTCTTTGAGCTCAGACCTGTCAAACCAATGTGCAGCGACAGCTGGGGACCTTTTAGATGATATTGGAAATGGGAGTAGTGTATTCAATATCTGAAGTCTAATCTTGTTTCTTTCACATAAGCTACTGTTTTCAGTACTAAATTACACAAATATGAAGAAAACCCTTTTTATTACAAGAAGCTTTCTGAAAAATTGACTTTTACCTGATTTATAATTTGTGAAAAGATGTCCTTCCCAAAACTGCAATTATATGGCCAACAGGAATGGTGGAGATCCCTACAAAAACCACAAACCACCACCCCCCCTCCATTTCAGAGACACAAAATGAGACTTCGTGGCAAGTCATGTAGCACTGCATTTCATTCTGACAGCAAAATAGAGATTTTAGTATTTCTTCTAAAAGCTGCCAATTCTTCCTCCAGGTAAAAATTTTTGACATTCATCTAAATCAGCTCTACATAAATTGCAATTTGTCATCTTACCCATCCACTTAAGAGTCTGTACACTTTTGGATGCTCCTCTTTGGCTTTTTTAAAACACCTGAAGGAAAGAAAACCTGTGAACCTGCACTTCCTGTTACTAAACTATTCCTAAAGTAGCCATATTTACATTCTTGTGACTAAATGTTACAGCTGAATCAGATTCTATTTCCTAAGCCACTCAGGTTCTTAAGCTGCATTGAAAATCAATCACACTTCAACTCCTACAGACTAAATATAAAGCCTGTAGGTAGCAAACAGTCCCTACAAATCACTGCTTAGATTATTTTCAGTAAAAGGTGAGAATGATACTAAGACTCTGAAACATTGCAGTTTACATTAGTCTTGAAAATTTTCATTGCAGCCTTCTGTAAACTCCACAGAAAGTAAAAATTAAAACTCCTCACACTGCCATACTAGGTTATTACTACCCTTTAATCGAATAACAATAAGGAAAGGAGGTAGGAGAAGGATGGATTCAGGAGTATTTGGAGAAGTTGGGTATTTCCGATTCATCTGTACCCAATAACAAATTCAGGAGACTGGCTCTTGTCATTTTTTCATTTCAGAAAACCTAGCCACTGTCCTTGAAGAACTCCTGGTTCAGAGCACAGACTAGAAGAGAGTGGGGCTGGTTGGTTGCAGATAGGAAGAAAAGCAGTGCCTTGTAATTCCCCAACAACCAAAATTTCCTTTTTTCTTTTTTTGTAAGAATACTGGAAGAAATAGACTGCAAATGTCAGAAGATAATGAAGAAGTCATACTGATTCAGCTGGAATACGCTATATAAAATTAATTTCCCTCTCAGATTGCACAAGAGATGTTTTAATAAGGCTTTTACCACTTCCACATTTCATAGATGAACTGAGGAACCAAGGACAACTAAAACTAGTGCTGAATACAGAGCAAAGCTGATTAAAAAACAGCTAAGAGTTTGTGATCAACAGTGGGTGAATGTATTAACTGAGACTTTGCAGGCGTCTGTTTTGGGCATCATTCCACCTCTTAATTAGTGAATTGGATGAAAAATGAAGACTACACTTACTAAACTCACAAAGCAAATAACCCATAAGGATCTACAAATGTAGTGCAAGGCTGGAATTCAAAATTGCACTGACAAATTTAGAGATGGTGGAAGCAATGTTTTATAAAAGTAAATACATTTTTGTACATGGAGCCTGTAAACTGAAAACACAGGGTGAGGAACAGCAAGCTAGCCAGCATCACCATAAAAACATTATGGGAAATTTTGGATCACCACAATTCAAATATGTATCAGAAACTGGACATTTGTTAGGAAAATAGGCAAGTACCACCCAGCAAAAAATTCACAGTAATGTCTGAAAGATCTAGGAAATTTCTTTTTGCCATGATGGTAAGGCCCTAGGTGAGGCACTTGACCCTATTTAAAGCACTGGAATTCCATAGAGTTGTGAACCTACTGGAGAACATTCAGAGCAGAGCATGAGCTTTTCTACTAATATTTCAGTGTGAGATAAATCCTGCTACACAGCCACTGTTGAAATATACCTGCACTATACACACCCAGGTAGAATTTAACTCCAGTTATGTCTTATCTTTCCTAAGAACTCCTTATCATCTTAATCATCTAATGTTTTTCCAGCCTCTACAAACTTAAAAGAGAATCGATTCTTCTTCAAGTCCAGTGTCTGTAAGAGAAGAGTTAGCTACTTTAATTACAATGATGTTTAGAAAAGGGACCAGGGAAACTTTCTTAAAGCAATTACACCTGAGGAGTTGAAAACAAAACCTGGGGTGGTCATGCAGTCTCTTCCATCTCTAGACTTTTTTGAGAACTGATCACATGCCTCAGAGACAATGCAGCTGATTCTTCATTTGGATTGTAATGACCTCTCATAATCACTTTGGACCTTCTCTATGACAGATTTCAAACACTGTAGCTGAAATGAGAGCTGTATTTCAAGCACTACCATGCATTCAAACAAACAAATGAACAAAAAATATTCAAAATTATTCAGAAATCCCACCACAGTTCAAGTTAAATGAATTAAAATGCTGTCAGACCTACCTGACAAAGACCAAAATAAAGTACAAACTGTAACTTATCACATGACTTTAAATGGAATTAAAATTTAATTGAAAGTCAACTCTATTCATTTTTTCATTGAAACACAGAATGAGAACTGAACATAGAACTAATGCAGATTTACCCACAGTAACATTTTCCCCACTTACTAAAATTTTTAAGGAAAAATAAACTGAGGGAGATTAAATAGCTGAAAGCTTATCAAAGGGATAAACAGAACTAAAAGTGATGTTAATAGAAACAAACATGGATAAGATTATAGGGTTAAACAGCTACAAGTAAAAAGCTATTATTAAATTGTACTAGATAGAAACAATCCTAAATATAGATATATAAAGGATTTTCCTCAGTGAGAAACTGAACAGAAATTACACTCATCACTGCAAAGCAGAATGGAATTTTATGCAAAGTTCACATAAAACCATTTTCCAATACAAAACATTAACTTAATGAAAGAGTAACGTGGAAATTAATTTGATTCCAAACTAATGTCAAATTTAAGTTACTATATTTAAATGGAGTACATACAGAGTTATCTCAACAACAGTAACTACACTAATACAATGTTTTACTGTCTAGACTGGCAATAATGTGAAGCCCATAACTCTCAGGTAAAGAGCTATAGTGCTTTTTGGGAGAATGTTGCTGAAAGCTCACCCATACGGCTACAAATGGGTCTTTGTTTGCCACATCTGCGTTGCAGAGAAGTAGTAAAGGCTGTGAGAATGATCCTTTCTTAATAGGGGAAGCATTGCCACATGGTGCTGCCCATTCACACTTCCCAAGCTACTAGCTAAAAGACTGAAAACCAAGATGTCACACTCATAAGCTAGATGTTATCTGTCCAGAAGAGAGACACTCCTGAAAATATCAGTTCAAGGGAAACAGTCAACCTATAGTAAAATTTTAAAAATATTCCTCTTTGAGAAAATAAACATAAATTAATTTATTAGAATTATAAACATATTAGTTACTTAAATCTTTATCAACAGACACTGAATGTAATCACATGCTAATTATACTTTTTAAACAGTCAAATTTCCTGTGCACTCGAAACCAATTTTTAAACAATGATGAAAGTACTCTTAGTCTGCCTCATTAGAAATAACATGAAGGAAATCATCACTCTAAAATGAAGGAAGAAATTCTGTGCTTACTTGACAGCCTGGTAAGCCTGTATCTCTAGCATACAGTGGAAACGGACCTCTGTCGGAGGTTTTTCCTATAAAAGAAAAAAATTTGAAGTCTAGTTATTTTTAAAGTCCTCTACACATCCACATCAGTTGTCCTTTTACATGCAATTCAGAAAATCTATTAGCATCATAATAAATTTACAAACATCAAGTTCACAAATAAAATCAGGTTTTATACGTCTGTGTTTAACACACTCAAGCAACTCTACAGTAATAGATGACATATTTACCTAATTAAATTCCTTTCGTAACCAGTCAGATTCTATAAAATATTCTTATTCAGTATGTTTAAATACAAAAGGAAAAAGTCTATTTTCATTTCCATCATCAACAAGCAAAGGTAGAGACACGTTAAGACATTTCTTCTTCCTACATGAAACTAACACTTAGCTCGTATCTCTCTTAGACAATAAATATACTGAGCAATAAAATAAAACCACATGAAAAGCAAACAAAAACTTCATTCAAAACGGTACAATTCACGCCAACCTTAAACCATGGCTGAGACACTCAGCTCTTGACACTCACCCCTAAATCTTTAAAAATGCTTTGGTTTTACGTACAGATGAGCAGGTACAAAACTCAAGCAATACAACTGGGCAAGACAGCAAAACAGACTTTTCTGCCATAATGCAATCTTTGTAGGGAGCACACAGAGAACACGGTGCACAGTGGCTGCCTTCTGATGCTGCTGCCTGAGGTCACAAGACATTAGCTATGGGCTGCCAGCTTCAGAAAAACTACTTAGTGCTGTACTTGTTAGGTATGCCACCAAAATGGCATGGTCGTATATGAAAACTCAGTGTGCAGGTTCTCCAGTAGAGCTCAGAAGTTTACCAATCAACAATTTGAAAAAATCTTGAATAGAAGTCCACTGAACAATGCCAAGCATCAGACACTCATCCAGTTTATGTGTAACAGAAAATACCAAGTGCATGTGCCTGTCCTAATTATGACACAGTTCGGACTCAGAAAAACCCTGTACCACCACTCAGAGTCTTATACAAAGGCAAACATTAATTAACCAGATCTACCATTTGAAAATGAATGGTATCTCACTCAACTAGGCATTCCCTTTGCAAATGATGTGTGTGTTATCCTGTCTTAATAAGAAGAAAAAGTAGCCTCTTTCACATTCCCATTTCAGTGATAAATAGCTCCATGCTATTGCAATTGCACTTCAAGAATGACTTCCTTTGCTTCTTCTGATTTTTCTCTCTTACCAAAAGTCTAAATAGAATTTCATAAGAGGAAAATCTAAAGAATGCTCCTTGTTCATTTTAAAAGTGCATCTTGTGTAAGCAGGGAGGAAGTCTGAACCTCTTGGAACAAAATCTCTGCAAGATTATCACTGTGATAGCTACCAGTGCTATGGTCAATGATAGTTTGCTTGAAAAATGGCAGCTCTGCAGTAACAAAGGGAGAAAAAAAGTTAATTTTTCTGCTGAAGCAATTTGCCTCTAACAATCTATCAAGCACCAAGCAAATAAAATACCTAGCATGCAAAATTATAAGTAGGAGGATGAATCATGCTGTTCATTTTAAACCAGACTCAGCATTTTCTTTCCAGAAAATGAGAATCTCATATCACATGATAAACAACTTTGACTGAAGTATGCAGTATTCCAGGCAGGCTTTAAAACAAATATTTGTACAAGAGTCAATTACAGAGGCTAGAAAAATTATGATTTAAATTATGGTTTGTGTTGCAAGCAAGAAATTGTTAGATAAGAATGCATAAAATCATGTTATTTAAATGTTATAATTTTTATAGTATGGCAGATTCATATTAAAGGAGAAAAGCTTACTCCAACAACCCTATCTATAGTAAGTTTGGTTCCAAGAAGTGATCAGGAAAAGTCAAAGCTTTCTGATGCTGCAGTGCCTAAATATTTATCAAAAATTAGCTGGAGCAAATTAACATTTAACCTGTGTTCAAATGCCCTAGCTTTCCAATGAAGGGTTTGGAAAACAACTCAGGATTAACTATGAGAGGGTGCCTTTCATAGCTAGTCTCCCAAACACATTCCTATGTAAACACTCAGACAGGATTCTCAAACTTCCAATAGTGTCACAATGTTAAATTAGGTACACATGTTGTAAACACCAAAAATTGACAGACACACACTACAAGAGCACACATTGAGCCCACACTCAAGTCCTGCTCCTGGTTCCCTCTGAAACCATGGAGCTACACCCTGTGGTCCCTGGTGTGGCACTGCAGCAGTGCCAGCAGCTTGGTCTCCACATTAACACAGCACAAGGATGGGACAGAGGCCAGTGATCCTGGGCACCATCAGAGCACTTTACTGGAGTCTAGTGAAGCCTCTGAAGCTCCAGTGACAACAGACCAAGATTTCCCAGCATCATGCTGTCTGGCCATATCACAGGACAGGTTCACTACCAACACAATGGAAAGGTGACAGAGTACAGACTTCAAACTGCCCCTTGTCACCTCAACCCACTTCAGCTGCTCCACTCTAGGCACAATGCTATTCTCACTAGTTAAACCTTTGTAAGCTAATGTCACGGGTAATGTTTACTTAGCAATAGTGACAGAAAATACTTAGCAATACTTCACAAGTACTTGAAAGGTGGGTAATGCTAAGTTTGAGAAGATGACACTTCCTCCAGTGTTCACAAACAGGTCCCATACACACTCTCTGATCAATGCATGGGCAGTCTAGCATCCAATGAAGCTCATACACACAGCCAAATATACCAAAGTAGAATCCCTTTAGTGGTTTTTTGCTTACGAAATACCTTTCTTATTTACTCACACTCTCCACAGACTGACAGAAGAGCATAAAAACATAGAGGCTGCAGTAAAACCCAAAATCACTGGAGTTTCACTGCTTATGAGAAGGCAGACTTGAAAAATACAATGAGACTGAGAGCCAAAGCAGACCCTGAAATGGCTTGCAGGCCTACCCCACAAGATTTGCAGCTGAGTCTGTTACGCCCGCTCTCAGGTCTTGTCTCAGTCAGTGCCCACTGCACAGACAGCAACAGCCTCTTCTGCATTGCAGCTGGAAATTCAGAAACACTAATGCTCAGCATTTGGGGACATAAGGAAACTGACTGTGGCACTCGACATTAATTAGAAGAAGGAGAGCAAAAAACACTGTAAATGACAAAATCCTTACTGAACACTAATTTGCACAGGTTTGTGTAGAGATGGAGGTAAGGTAGTGTGCAGGCTTATAGCGGGGAAGGTAAGGCAGATGCCCAGATGAAGTTTATTTCCTCTTCAGATCTGATTGTATTTTCACACAACAAAAAAGTAAGATGCTGTCATTTTAGAAGAAAATCTATGCCTTGCTTACAAAGTAGCATCATGGTAAAATTTCCTTCAGTTTGTATCCTAGTGGGTCTGTACATCAGAGTTGTGCAATCCAAGAAGATTTGGAATAAAGAAATAGATATTTAAAAACAATTGAGTTGGTTATATGCAAAAATTTTACATTTGTACAGGTCAATTCACAAGGCATTTGAATCTTGTAATAACTTGGAATTAATGTGCTTTACTGGGCCTTGGGGGATTTTTTTTGCTTGTTTTTGTTTGTTTGTTTTTTGAAGCTTCATGTGTTTTTATCAGGAAAAATTTCAAGGACCTAGTCACCACCTAACAGGGACTATGGAGTTAACAGAAACCCAACCAAGAAAATCCCATTAGGCATTTTGAACCACAAATATTTCCCAACTACATAAATTTAAAACCCTGACACATTCTCGAACAATTCAAACATTAATAGGCATTTAGTAAATAATTTTTTTCTCTTGCAATCACTTGTCTAAATGTGATACGCTCACAACTTAATATAGCCTTTGAATACCCCATGAGGAATTGTCTTTCACAATACATCTCTACGTTCAACAGCTGTATAGCCTAAATACTCTTAGCACAGAATGAACTGAAACAGCAAGATGCAAAGTGATAGCGAGCTGAAAACAGCTCTGCATTAACTCAGCTGAGGACAACTACAGTGAATGTGCTATGAATCCCTGCCAGTATAAAACAGCCTTTTCCCACCGCTTCTAGATAATGCTTGGCTTACCAAAAGATGACAGAATTCTCAAAAAATTATTTCAATTCCCACAGAATTAACCCTTTACAGACTGAAGATCTTTCTGTGCCTTGCTATTGGTAAGAATTTGTTTGGTTGGCAATATGGAAAGCAACAACATCTTTTAATGAAGCAATGTTTATCATCCAGTATGAATGCTATAGTGACCACAGCTGGCAGCTGCTCTGTTTGTCAGACATGAAGTATGTCTGCCCTACTTGTACAGAGAATCTGCTTTAGTGAATACTGAAGCATTTTTTTACAGCTCCTAAACATCATTTCTTCAATGATAAAACTTTAAACTGGTCCCTACAGATAGTCTACCAAAAAATCAGTTTATAACAAAGCATTGTTGGCAAGTTTGAGAATTTCTTTGTCTTCTCAAGTTTATTAAACTGGTGTTTGTAATTCAGCTAGAACTCAATTATTACACAGCTTTCTCCCCCTCCACATCCAGCGAAGTATGCCTTTGTTACGCACAGAATGAATACGTTCAAATAATTTTTCATATGCAGATCCACAAGGAACAAGCTGCACAAGCTACACTGACAGGTACATAAAAAGATGCAAAAAAAACCTTCAACAAAGTAGGCATTTTTCTACTAATCAATATTACTTTCCAAATTACCGTGAGGTAGAAAGTACACAAAGTTTATAGAATAAGATTCTTATAGGTCCACTCTTTATTTTTTTAAATTTTGTGAGCATTAAAAATCCTATTCAGCAATTATTCAGTACAGTGAAAAAAAATTATGTTTGATTAAATCACAAATCCATCTCTGCTTCTAGGACTTGATGTGTTGCCTTCTTTGAGGCAAGACTGACACATGCAGCCATAACAATGTTTACTATATATCTATGCATTTCCCAGAGAAACAGCAGCAGAGAAATAATTTCTTCCTTTTCCACTGCTATATAGCCTACTCATTAATAGAAGCTGTCACAGCTTCAGTATCTTTTCTCTAGCATTTTAAAGAACTATAATGTGCACACACATATATTATGAATACATATCAAAATACAACATACATTTTTTCCTTCTGATACTTGAGACCAGAACTCCTGGAAATGAGATCTGCACACACAATTTGAAGAAATGGCTTAAAACAAATGACCTCCTATTCTCTTCATGACAATGTTTAAGTATTATTGGCTGATGTGTGCCAAGCATGCTGCTGGCTGCAGCAAGGATGTTTAGCAAGCCAGTGCCAACAACTGCAGCTGCTGGACTCACAGCACCCTCCTCCTGTTCATTCCAAGCCAAATTACTCACTCAGCTATGAACAATGAAGCAGCAACACAGAAAAATGCCAAGTGCAAGTGAGATTAGTGATAAACTACAGGATCCCTACAGAGGTCAGTGATTAGCAGGTCCCCAGCCGTAATCACTTTCCTAACCTAGCCTTAATCTCATCACTGCTCCATCTTAGCTCAGTCTTCTGACTGCAAGCAGCTTCTCCAATCAACAGCCCTCCGAGTCCTGCAAACTCATCCACACTCTCACACCTTTTAATAAAGCAGTCAAACCTAAACAATACGGAATGTCTGCAAACCTGCAGGACATATTTTTAACCTTAAGTTTAATAAGTAATTAATACACAATAAAATCCTATTACTGGGGGAAAAAAAATTAATGAAGTAACAGAACAGAAGAAAAACTACAAACGTACTTAGCCAGAAACGTCATGCACAAGTGTTGATCAGCAATGCAAAAAATGGTATGTACAGACTGCAACTAGTGAAAAAATGTTGGAGTTTTTTTCCTCCATACTGTGACAACTTGTAAGACCGATTTTCCCAGGCAGCAGAAATAAACCTTTTAGCAAAACTTGGGTTTAACACTACAGATTTGCTCCCTCCTCCTTTTTTTGGCCAAAATTTTGAAAGACTGGGATGCTACAAAACTAATTATTGTCAAGAAGTAAAAAAAACCTGTGATTCTGAATGAGATTTATGGAATTTAACAGTCCAATCTCAGGTTTGCCAGGAATCTCCTAGGATTCTCCATGCCATAAATTCTCATTTGGAAGAAGACAGCATCATACTTCTGTTATCTAGTCCAATTACTTATTTGGAGCATGAATGGCTTTTCACGTCCAAATAATCTGAAATGTGAAAAATATGAAGCTGGAATTACCTGTAATCAACTTCCCATTATAACTTTTGCAATTTAGGAACAAATACTGAATTATTTCTTTTATTAACATTTGCACAAGATTATCTGGGAAAAAAGAATTCAGTTTGCTTTCCAAAGACTAGAAGGATCAGAAGTTTTTAGACTTACAGTTGTGTCAGCGTTTGCAGATGTCTTTCACTGTGAAAATTCTACTGATTGAACCAACCAAGCAATATATCTCTGTGTATATTTATAAAGATGTTAAACACAGAAGTCAAGGGATTTCTCACAACTTCTTCAACACAATATTTTTTTAAAAAATAATGTCAGTGTGTGAAGAGGTATTAAAGAACCTGCTTCTCAAAGACATGCCTTTGACACTTCATCCTATTGATTTGTAAGTACATCTAAGAAAAGATGGAGTATTTTGTCAGTTTGCAGATCACTGCACAGATCTTGTGCTATAAAAACAATGTATTAATGTTCTTATGTACTTCAAATACACAGGAGGTAAGGGTGGACTAAATTCCACATTATATTTGGATTGACCCTATGAACTTGTAATTTATATGCTCATGTCAAACTAAGAACATTTCTATTGCAACAGAGGCTGATCCATCCTCAGTACTATTCCTGTCCCTCCACTTAGCAGGCTTACACTGAGCTGAATAACAAATCAAATGTTTGCAAGGCTAAAAGGCACTGAAGTCGCTGGCAGGAAGAATGCACAGCAGTAACTGAGGGAAGAGGGAGGACAAACCTGAAGAAAGAACTTTCTTCTCTTCCTCCCCCAAGCATATGTGGGCAAGTATCTGTGAACCAAATAATTCCTGAATAGCTGTTTCATGTAGTTTCAAATCCTCCAATACTATGCCTACCCCAGGCTAACCTGACCATTAAGAATGTTAACACTCTATTAACCCATTGTGTGTGTTGCACAGAGAGAGAACACCTGGTGAGAAACAGAATAAAAATACACTAAAAATGAGGGAAATCAAGGATATCGAATATCCAGAAAATAATAACCAAATTGAGTTTGCATATGGACACGGAGCCATTCCACACTGGTGCCATTTGTTATAAACATATACGTACCTCACCTAACCTTCCCATGTTTTTCTAGAGTATCCAAGTATCTTCCCTTTGTCAATTAAAATATTTCTCTTTTTGCCATCTTCCCCACCTTACCCCTAGGGGATTTAGCTCAAATTCTTCAGTAACTAGCAAAGCTGCTACTTGTAGTTAACTTGAAAAGCATCCCTTGCTCTCTTGGTGTGGAATTTGTCCCAGATCTAAGGACAAAAATTACTTTGAACATCAATTACATTCTTAAGTCTAAAGTCAAGAGGATTTTTTAATTAGAAATTAACAGAGAATCCACACTTTACAACAAAGTGTTACACCTGTTTCCAATTAAAAGATTATTTTGGTGACATGACTTACTACAAATTACTAGATTACTTCATATATATAAATATATATATATATATATGTTCTACAGGTATCTACAGCTTCTCTTACTATCCAAGACCTACTAATTCTCATTAAACGTGAAAAGTCAGCTTGTCAACAAAGAAAGATTCCCCCTTGCCCATTTTGTGTGTAAACACAGGCACTAACACAACAAACATTTATAACCATCTTCCACAAGGCAACTGGCAAATTCATACAGTGGTCTCTGTTGTACAACACTTCTTACAGTTCTTATTTCAATGACTTGCATTACTTTTTCTAACTTCACTCTTCACAGCCATTTCAGTTGCAGAGACAGAGGTTTGCAGAATTTTCAAACTATGGGCTCCAGACTAGCAGTAGCCACTAGACTGAAGGGGGAAAAAAAAAACCAACAACAGACAAAACAAAACCAACAAAAAAACCCCAAACCAAAACAAAACAAAAAAAAAACCCTAACCAAACAAACAACAAAAAAACCCAACAAAATAACAAAACAAAAAAAAAGGACCACATAGAAAACCCCACCAAACCAAAGAATCAAACAACAGAGAAAAACAACATAGAAAACCAAACCCCAAACACATATTAGATGCTAAAACACGTTTTGGAAGAGCAAACATGTTAAGTGTTTTCTGAGTATCACTTCTTCTAGAAACAATTCCCACAGATACCACAGAATAATCAAGTTACCTGTTAAAACAGGAGGGGAAATCCTCAGGAGATAGTGCCTGAAAGGAGTCATCTCCTGGCTAGGGGCTGCTAACTCCTGACTATGCACATGCACTATATCAAGGCACATTGAGCCAAAGAAAGTGAAACAAAAACCCCATAAAGAATAATTAGATAGTCTAGATTAATGTAAAGTACTCCAAATGCTAAGAGCTTAAAATAGGTGTTGCATAAAAGCAGTATTTACAGTATGAGACTTTAGAATGTACAAGATTTGAAAGCAATCCTCCCAAGCCCTGAACCACTGATGATAACTGCACAAGAGAACATCACTGTATGCAGAAAGGTAAACTGGTATTGGAACTACACAGAGAATTAACTTTTACCTATCTACCAAAAATAACCAGCCAAAAAATATAGATCTCTCTAAACCATCCCTCATCTGTGAGGTTCTACCTCACATCTCCAGGTATTTATGGAAACACCAATACCTTACTGCCAAGGTACCTCAAGGATGAATACTGGAGTTTGAAGCCACAGAGTATTTATAAGAGATCATAATGGGTGTGGGAGCACAAATGAAGAAACATTAAGAATAATAACCCAAGTCCAGACATAGTCAAGGTGATCATAACTCTCAGGTTTAAAAACACAATGGAACATGGGGAGCTGCTCAATGAACTGAAGATAAAACTTCATATATCAATAAATACTACCTCTCTGCTTGGCTACACATGCTTCACAGAGGCTTTAAATGACCTAAAGCAAATAAGGAAAACACTTTTCCTCAGCATGTTAAGAACAAAAGGAATGCTCACTGCCATATTGGTAATTATTTTATAGAAATGGTGACGTGAATAAGAATGATGAAATACTTTCTATTTCAACAGCAAGGAGAATGTAAAAGCAATTGCTAATGCTCTGCACATCTGTATCAGCAGGTCAAGGTAACCTGACTCCAAAAGGATTTTTTTTTCTCCAAATATATATAAACCAAGGGGTTGTCTCAAATATTAAGGCTGATTTTCACTGTCTTAGAATACTGATAAAGTGCAAGATCTCTGGAAGAAAGTTCATTTTGTACAATATTTAAAATAAATAAATATGATTACACAAACAATGTACTCCTCTGATAGCAAATCCCAAATAATGACCTCACCAAAATGAAATTTTATTAATAAAGGATTAGGAGGCTAATGGAAATAAATGCTCTTCAGTCTGATTTTGTGGGAAAGGTGTGTTTTTTTCACTGTAAGCTGGCACAGTACACTATCGATGTACCTAAGTTTTGTAAGCTATGGGCATTGCTAAACCATTTGACACTAAAAGAATACATTTTAAAATAATTATTTAAAGGAATAACCTTGTTACTCTATAAAAATAATAATGCATTCAGGGAGAGAAAGCTAGGCACCAGACAATGTTTCAAATGCAACTGGAAACATCAACTTGACTCAAACCTTGCCTCTAGATTTAGTCTTTTTTGCCTTTTATTATTGTTTTGTTTGTTTGTTTTAAGTATCAGCTTGACAATCTAAATGCATTACTGGAAATTCAGAGTTTGCTGGCAGATTGAAACAAATGAAGACAGGTCAGTGGAGTGCTCTGAACTGTACTTAAGGGAGTAAAGTGCCTCTTATTCAGGCTGGTGCAGAAGGATGGCTGCAGGACTGACACAAGGCTCGCAGCCTGCAACTGGATCTTCCCTTCAGGAGGAGGCCAGGGGCTACAGAAACTTTCCATGTCCCTCCAGTATCCCAACCTTTCCTGGTGGCCTGCCTCAGGACCTCTGCAAAAAGCATTCTGGCCTTGGCAAATTCCACAGGGAACCTGCTGAGGCGTTGACTAGAAAAGGCCAAATGTCCACCTTGGTGTTAAGGATATGTGGTTATGGTACCTGAAAGTATTGCAGAGTGAAAATCTTCCTTCTAAGCCTAAACTATTAATGAGTCAAAGTAAAACCACATGGGCTTTGTATCTTTTATCTATTTTATCTGCTTGTATTTCAACTCCCTGGACTATAGAACAGGTACTGTGGAGCTTGCATATTATTGTGGAAGCCTTTCATACACAAACAAGGATTAATTTCAAAGACATTTCCCATTTCATACCTAGCTGTTATCTCTGCTGTAAGCTTTCAACTACACATTAGCTCTTGATATCAAACAGTCATAAACACTTCTCTTGATCCTGTTCTCCCTAACTCATCTAAGTCTCAGCATCTGAAGCACCTATTTTGCTTCTCATGCAGTTTTCTCAACTTCAATTTATCTTTTTATCACTCCCCCTGCATCTATAACTCTGATTGTATAGAATTATATACAGTGTATATAATTCTTGCTTAATATCTTTATCAGCCTGGAGGAAAACACAGAGCACACCCTAAAAAAAGTTTGCACAGACCCCAATTTTGGAAATGCAGTTGGTCTACTTGAAGGCAGGACCATCACTCAGAGGAACAGAATCAATCTAGAGGGCCAGACCAACAGGAACTGCATAAAACTCAACCATAACAAATGTGAAGTTCTGCACCAGGAATGGAGCAGTCCCTTTCACCACTGCAGGTGGGGATCTGGAAGCAGCAGCTGCAGGTGAGACAGCATGGGCAGGGCAGTGAGCATCCACCTCTGCTTCAGCACACCTTACACCAGATCAAAAACATTGCACCTGATTTCCAAACCCCCAATTAAAACAAAACAAAACCCCACCAGCCCACAAACACCAATTGAACTACCCACCCAAAGCTAAACAGCAATGAACAGAAAGAATCCCACTGCTTTCACTGGATGCAAAGGTTCCTTTCTTTCAGCTAGTAGAACATCCATACCAGAATCCTGGATTCTGAAATCTTGCAACTGGCAATTCTGCCCCCAACTTCCATCAGGTCAAATTACTTTCAATTTCTTCAGCTTCCTTTTGCAATGACTTCATATATCTATTTTTCTGTATTGGTTTCTCTTTACCTTTTACATTTACTTACTTTTCCCTCAATACCAAAATTTAGTGAAATAAGTTTAAGCTTGCCAATTAAACTGAATTAAGTCCCTTAATTTTTCGTTACATACTGGCTTTGCAGAAATGCTTATGCATTTCAAAACCCACGCAGCACTGTTCCAGACCTCTTTTCTTCTTTGCCCCTGAGAGCACTCTTGGATATCCGGTCTCTGCAATGAGTTTATGATTTGCACTCTGCTGTACAAAACAGTAAATTATACTGAATAATGACTGAAACTCTCCTTCTTTGAGCAAGCCATTTGAAGAAGAGTCATAAAAAGGATTAAGACTGATATTGAAATAACTGGGTTTCTCCATTGCTTTAAATTAAAAATTGCACAGTAAAGTAAAAACACAGAATCACTGTAGTAGTTCCATGCCACAGCTGTATCTTGAAACTTTCACGATTTCTGTGTTTATTAAATTCACACATCTATTCTAATAAAAAAAAAAAAACACCAAAAAAAACCCAACACCAACAAAATAGTACCGAGGTCATTTATATTGTTGCACTTTTACTTCTAGGGTTATAGTCACAAAGTCTATTTTAAGAACCGCTTTGGAAGCAACTGATGTTTTATGCAGTGAACTGCTATTTTCCCTGATGAATAGAATATCCATTCTTTAGCTCACAGTTTCCATGACACTAAAAACAAAACATTCATCGGCACCAGCTCAGTGTTTGATGGTAAATGCAGCTGCAGCTCACAACAGCTCGCAGTGTACCTCAGCCTGCCCCAGCTGAACAGAGGCACTGTATTTCCCCAACGCAATTTCATTGTTTTACAGACAAGCCTTTTCTTGCCAAACTCAAACATTTCAAATCCTGCTGCTGTTCTGTCTTGAAATGAAAAGTTATTCAATTCTGTAAGTAATGATACTAATGCTAAGTCTTCCAAATTACCGAACAAAGTACATAACCAGAAACACAGCTTCGGTAACAGTAGCATCTGCCCCTACAGTTAAAAACAAATTTTTGGCCAAAGAATTTCAAAGTTTGCTCCCTGATACAATTCCAACTCACTTGCTTCAAGTAAGCTGTTGAAAAAAAAATGACAGGGACAATTTTAAAACTGGTGAATGGAGAGAGTCACATGGCAGTCCAGAGACAAGGCTTTCAGATCTGCTTTCAGATCTGCTTCCCTCCCCAAAAAGGAGCATTAAAGTGTACGTGTCTCTTTAGAACAAAGACAGTCTTCTGTTTTAGGGCAAGATGCAAGACTTCCACCTGCTAATAATTTAATCCTGCCCCATATTAGCTAACTTTTCATCTGTTTGAGATCCATTTTAAGGATTCCACTTGCCCTTTTTACACTGGTCAGCACACCACTGTTAAACAAATACTGAGACTCAATCACATTGGTTTGAGTCTGAAGGTTGAAACCAGGATCTAATCAATATTCCACATTTATCAGAAGTAGGTTTAGGCACAAATTCCATAAAGCAACTAAGCACATGTGTACTTCTTGTGTACTATATTATATTTGTATATATTTGTATATGTATAAATACTATATATTTGTATACTTGTGTACTATACCCAAGTATACAAATGGAACTAAATTCAGCAGGGACTGCTCATACGAACTACACACTCAGGAAACAGAAAGGGGACTGCAGGCAGAACACAGTGACATCTGACAAAGGAAAACATCTCAGCCAACTTCAGATGTAGTTCTTAAGAAATGCTGTCAGAACTACTGGAAATAGAGAGAGTATAAAGTCAATAATAACCCATTTGCAACTTCACAGAAGAGCTATTCTAAGCTAGAAATCAGTTTCTAATTTTGCCATAAAATACAGTCCATCTTCTCTAAAGGCAGAAACAAAGTGGTGGCTGGAAGGGCAGGAACACCTGTTTGGAGCAGAAGGAAGCCAGCAGCACCGTGTTGCTGTGACAGGGTGTCCCGGGGTGACAGTGCCATTCCGGGGCGATACCACTGTCGGGGGGGGGGGGGGCGCTGCCGTTCTTGGGTGCCATGCCCCTCCGGGGGGGGGGTTGGACGGTGCCATGCCCCTCCGGGGGGGGGGGTTGGACGGTGCCATGCCCCTCCCGGGGGGGAGGGGGGGTTGGACGGTGCCATGCCCCTCCCGGGGGGTGGTTGGACGGTGCCATGCCCCTCCCGGGGGGTGGTTGGACGGTGCCATGCCCCTCCCGGGGGGGGACGCAGGCGGCGCTGGCGGGCTCCCGCTCCCCGCGGTTCGGCCGCTGCCGTGCCCAGAGCGCCCCCTCCCGGCCGCGGCCCCGGCCCTGCGGCACCGCAGGAGCCGCGCGTGGAAATGGCACCACAGGCACTGCCGGCACCGAGACTCCCCTGCACGCCGAGTCCCTTTAAAGTACAGCTCGGTAAAGAAAAACAGTAATCCACAGGCTGCAGCAATATTTAGTAATAAATCATTAGCGAAACAAAAATTAAATCATCGCTCTTTATACCCAAACCATTGACTTCAACTTGAGATTCAGCAGACCCTTCAGGATCAAAGAGTGCTAGAGCAGCTTACTCTGAGAGGCCAGTGGAATTCACTTTCAAGCATTACTCTTAATAAATTTCTATTGATGGCCTTTCTACTGACAACTTACTGGACTTTTATCACATCCTTGCACTAAGCCATTAACAGCACTGAATCATCAGTGCACTCCCCACAGACCACTACAGATTACAAGATCAGAAAAAAAAAGTGAAGCTTGCTTTTGTAGCTTTTCCAGGACCCGAATAAGAAACACACACACAGAGTGCAACATTGCTCTTGCCACCACAGCACTACACCTTCACAGAACCCAGCGCCTGCAGCGGACCCTGTGCTGCAGGTAGTCATGGCTGTGAGCTAGGAAGAACATTCATGGTCTTTAACAAATAGAATCCTGCAGAAGTTCTTTGATGGGTTGGTAAATGCTGATACAGGACACAAATGCCATTTCAAAATCCCGGTTTTATTAAGTGTTTGCTGGTGATTTGACTCCTTTTTCTCCTTCTGAAGATTAAAAGGAGACAAGAAATCCAGAAGCTGGCAGAAATAATCAATTCCCCTTACAGTTCCTGGAAAGAATTTTCTTATCTATAGATTTAAATTCTTCAAGTTTATTGCAACATTGGTGTACATTTCCCTATCCTAGTGCTTCCCAAACAGCAGGCAATAAATTGAAGATCCACCATCTGACTGGTATATTAGAGATGTTTTTCTCCTTTACATCAAGTATGGTGCCAGTTTTATTGATAACGTTAGAGATAAACCCATGTGTTTTTCTGAGACTGTCTTTCTGCAGCTGTAGTGAGAAATAAGGGACTTCGTAAGAAGCATACAAGCAACATGTCTAAGTCCACAGTAAAATCCCACCTGTTTGTGATTATCACACACACAGCCAGGCATGCAGGGGGAAGATGAATGAACATAGAGAAGCTTTTTCAAGTATAATTTGCAGCATGAAAACCTGAAAGAAACCCCACATCTTAAGCTAGAACAGATTCTTCATAGGTCAATAGCGATCCTTTTTATTGCTCCCTTCTGAAATGCAGATTCTTTATTGCTGTTTACTTTCTGAAACTTTGGATAATGTCTAAAGATGCTAAATTGTAATATCAACCTATTAAGACAGTAACAGGGGAGGAAGACTGGACAGAAAACAATATATATTATAATCACTACCAGCATCTCTCTTGCCCAACCATGAACCATGTCTTGTCCATCTGCTCAGGTACTTACTTATTTTTCAAGAAATAATTGAAAAAAATTAATAAATTCTTATCCATGTGAAAGTAGTTTAAAAAATACAGCAGCTATATTGGATACAGGTCAAAATTCGCAGTCTCAAAAAATAGTGTTTTAAAAGAATCTCCAAAACTGATAGCTAAAAGATGTCTGCTTTTCAGATGGCAAAGCACCCAATTTTATTTGAAGGATAACTCAATCACAAGTGCACAGGAATGCTGAAGCCATGTTATGTAGATCTATTTGAAATCCTAAATATGGATTTATGACCCTGATCCATCAAACAACTACATACGTGCTTAACGGGATTATGTGTGCTTAAAGTCTCTTAGATACAGAAGTATTTGTAAAATTAGGACTTACCTTGGACATGCAGATCAGTAGGACACATTAGATTTATACTGACTTTTGTTATATTTGTAAGATGCTGAGACACTTCCTACTGTATCAGGTAAACACCGAAGTAAATCTATTTCTGCAGTATTTTCTTTGCATGTATCACAAAAAGCTTAGAAGTATTATTGTTTTCCTAAATGAAAACAGGGTACTATAGGAGCATTGCCAAAGCACCAGAATGCTAATTAAGTGGTCGCTTTGCTTACAACAAAAACAGCCTTTAAGTAAAAATCAGAGATATGTTTTAAATAGCTTTTTTTCACAGTATCCTAGAACATTATGTATTGCTAGAACTGGAGCTATACTGAAATATTCTGAAAAGTGAAAGCACTTGAGATATTATTTCAACAATTGTGTGTGTGTATAAGTAACAACACTATACCTATGCACATTTCAATGTATCCAAAACACTTCAGCTACATGCTAAAATTTTTCTTCCCTGAATAAGACCCATTCTTTACTACTTTTTAATTCGTTTTTTAAAAGTCTTTTTTTTTTCTTCCCCCAATTACAGGCAGGAAATAAAAAGAAACGCAACTCTTTTATGTAAAGTAAATCCATCTGGATGTTTGCTGCATCCTATATTATAAACTTGTGATCCCCAACCAGAATGAGTTATAGTGAAGCTGCAGGCAAAATTGTCTCCATATACCACAATCCATTATCCCTGTCAAGTTAATGTTCCATGTTGAGCCATATGGCGTGGGTACACACTCAACAAAGGAAATTCCTTAAACTTGTTATAATCAGCACTTACAGTCATCCAAAAAAACTGACATAAACAGCTTTATTGTGTTTTGTGCATTTCAGTTGATATCCATGACAAAAAGAGGAAGCTTCAGGGGGAGGGGGGAAAAAAAAAAAAGGGAGGAGGCAGTAAAGTTGCAATAATAAAAAAGGAAGGGAAGAGACAGAGACACTACATTTCATAATTACACAACATTTTCCTTAGCAAGTGATTTTCAATTACAATAAAGCTCAAGACTCCTGACACTGATACAGTGTGCCAGACTAAGAAGAGACAAAAAACCCGAAAATCCCTATGTCTCAATACCTCATTTTCAATGCAAATAATACATTCTATAGTTTCAAAGTGACTGACTCATGCAAAAAAATATTAATTAAAAACAGAGAATAATTTTTAGTTTTCCTGACTTTGGAAAGAAGGTTTGCCTTCAGTTGTTATACAATTATCAAGAATTTAACAATCCTTCATTAGCAATATGGCAATTTAAGTAAATATCTTTCTATGCACTAAGTGTAGGTCACAGATGAATTAAGGACTCCCAGAAGCCTCTGCTACCTGGCACAACCCATCACATCAAGCCTAAGTCAAGGTACAAGTAGAGCAGAACTTCATTCCAGCCCCCGCAGTGACAACAATAAAACGCTGAGAAAACACACTATCAAATACTGAACTCAGCATCAATTTCTGTTAATTACAGCCTTGTCAGCAACGTGATTATTCAAACAGCTCATGCAAATGTTAATGAGTCCTTATTTGCATATTTATTTTTTCCTTTGTTGAAATGTCATTGATTATTACATTCTACAATGATGAATGCTGCTGATGATGTGCTCTGATATGTAATTAGTCATTAAGTGGAATGAATAGATCAATTATGAAAAAGGAGTGAGATTAAGAAATATCAAACAAGACCGCCCAATGTAACCATAGAATTTTTTTTAAAGGAACTAAAATAATTTCTTGGCATTTAAAGTGCAACATCAGTAGTTTTCAATAAATAAACTACTACTTTCCTGAGGTTAAATAAGATCTTCCACATGCACTGCTACTTGGGTAATCTAATTACAATAGCAGAGCGTTTTTGTAAAATCAGTACGAAATCTGCAGTGACACGTAGGTTTTGGGGTTCGGTTGTTATATCCCATCCCTCGTCCAGTTGGGATATTTTCCAGAAAAGCTGCTCATGATCCCCTCCCAGACTACGTGATCTCTGAGCAGGGCTGAGAGCAGTGCTTGAAGCAGCCCCACTTTGTTCACAAGGCAAAGCTGAGCGCTGCCTTTCGCGACTGCCTGCTCTGACTCCCCAGCCAGCACTCGCGGCTTGCGGATGAAGGGGAAATGGGAGAGAAGAGGAAGGAAGGGAAAAAAAAAAAAAAAAAAAAAACCCTAACAAAAAAAAAACACATTACTGCAGACCAGATGGGAACATTCCACATGACCAAACCAATCAATCACCTCGGTGGGGCGCAGGTGCAACACAGCCGTGTAGCAACACACCATTTCACAGTCTATCGGGCACAAACACATGGTCACCAATCAATGGCACCCCCAGGACCTGGGGGGGAGGCTCTCTCGAGCCTTACTGGTCCATGCCTGATGACTTCATAATCACACATCATTTCATTCACTGGAGGATACAAACCAGCATTCTAATAACCTTCCCCCGAAACCGGTCATGTTGTGCATATTAATAGAGTGCCGGGAAGAGCTCAACCACCGGCTCCACGCTGCAATTCGAGCAGAGCCTGCAAGAAGGAAACAACCTGAAGCTGAGAACTTCTGCCCGAGGAAGGAGTCGGCTCGGACCCAGATCAATGGCAACATTATTCATTTTGCCAAAATAAACTCTGCACAACGCTTGTACCTTTCACCAAGCGACCCTTGAACAATAGCAAGCAAGCCGAGATAAAGGACAAAGCAGGATGAAAAATCAATGAAACAATGTGCTGCTGGACCTGGTGATATGCAAGACAAAATTCTCAGACAAACAGGAACACCAGCAACAACAGCAAAAAAAAAAAAAAAAAAAACTATTCAAAAAATTATTGATGTGCTTAGCAATGCTCTCAGGGAAAGAAATAATTTTATTTCTTTTAGGCCAAGTATCACAGATTAGTTTTAAAACAGAGTACACGATGCGATGTGATCCAAACACACCAAGACTTGGATCAGAGCACTAGGCACTTTTGACTAGTTTGCAAAAAAGGTTAATTACAAATGTTAATTTCTGTTTGTTATTGGTGACTCAGGAATATAATAAACATTACAGACATAAGGATATGGTGGCATTTTTTTCAGAGCATATCAGACTATACTGTTAAGTGTTTACACTGTTAAAAAGATACTTGGGAAACAAATGTGATAAGGAGCACATCTTCTCTTGGAATTGCGTTACGCCTTGGGGCCGAAAGTCAAATGAGTTGCAACTGAAACGCAAAAGACTCAACAAACTACTAATACACACACACAATGTTTGGAATGCTGTAAGTGCTCAGGTAGGTAGGACTCCCCCATTTGGTATCAGAGCAAAGAGTATAGTAAATATTAGTTTGACTTATATATTTCTTAAAATGATTATATGAAGAGGAAACACATCTAAATTTTACAGTCAAAAATTACGCAAATGCAGCACCTACTGAACCAACTCAGTTTTGCTTTTGGGCATAAATTGCTAAGAACTTGGAAAAATAAGTATGTAGGCATGATAAGAATACAGTTCTTAGGAAGCACTCTGAACACTGTGTGTTGCTTTAGGTCGATGACAATTCCTCTTAGCCTATCTGGGAGGATACACAAAGGAACTACAGCATAATTTAATTCATTAATATGGGGGGGGGGGGAAATAATGTCAGAAGCAAAAAGCACACTTTTTTATAGTTAGCATCCAGGTAATTTGGTGATTTGTAGTGCTGCGGGCCTTCTAATCTCCTTTCCTTGACTTCCTCCCTTCCCTATATCAAAGATCTCAAGGAAATGCACGGAAATATTCATATTTTGCTAACAATTCAGAGTCTGGGTATGATTTACAGAACCACAGAGCCAAATCAGAGTCCTGTAACCCAAAAACTACACACAATAAAAACGTAGCACACTTGGTGTTAGACAGAAGAGCAAGGAAGGGTTAAAGAACAAACACAAGTATTATCAAAGGAATATTCACATCCTTTTGCAGAATTATGTTGACCAGCAGCAGAGGAAGTGTTCTCCCTCATTAGAATACAAAAATGATTAATCAATAAATTATTAAATTAAGGGCCTGATGACTGGTTCTATTCTGGGCACTTACAAAATGCTAATTACTGTAGTGTTTGGGGAATGTATAGTGTTAAAATCAGAATTTCTCCTTTAATAAGATCAATTTTTTAGATTAAATTCAGCTCTTTTTATTTTGAAAGCTCTTGAAAAGAAATGAAAATGCCATATAATGAATTAAGTACTAATATTCACTACACTTCATATGCAACATAGGGCAAGTTGATGGCTATGCTACAGACTTGACATCTCTTAAGAGCCAAAAAACTAGCAGCTGGTGACATTCCCAATGGAAAGTGCTGGGAGGAGTTTGACAAAGAATCTCATCCGAAGTCAAAGTGCCTCAGTAAAGCTTACCCTTACCTGGAAACATTAAGCAAGATGGAGAACAAGGGGACAGCTCATGTCTCCAGGTCTATCTGAACACCTCTCTTCCCTTCCCTGTGCTAAAATTGTCTGAGTGAAGCCAAAAAAAAAAAAAAAACAAAAAAAAAAAAAAAAAACCAAAAAAAAAACAGGGAACTCTGGTGGGCAGCATGAGCCACTAAACCTCTTCTAGTGCTCAGACAAAACCCAGCCTCTCACTGAGCAGGATGGGAAAGCAATGGGGCTTTGCTTGCACTTGCTTGTGACATAATTACACCTTAAAAAGACAGCCCAACACATGGGAACTAGAGCACAATAGGATTAAGATTTATCAAAGAACTTCAAAAGAAAGGGTATTCCAAGATGGTAAAATGTGGTACTGCTTGTGAGCGGTGGATTTCCACAAAGACAGGAGGAAACGTACCAGACACACATTTTAGTGAACTTCTGAGAAGAGTATTTAAAAAGTGCATGCACAAGTATCAGGGATATAATTGTTATATAAATTATATAGGCTGTAAGGACATCAAAATGAACATTAACAGATTTTAATCAGTTTGTTGAAATCGGTGAAGGAATCATGAAAACAGTAACTCAAATTTTAATCCATAAAGAAGACAATGCATAACTCCTGAAGCATTTTCTATAGCAAAGGATTCCACTGAAGATTTACTTATATAATGATTCTTATCCCCAAAATATAAAGAAGCAAAGTTATCAATAAAACATTATATATAATTCACGAGTATCTAGTGCATAAATTAGCAAATTTATCTTTAAAAAATAATTTTGATTAATTCATTCACTAAAAATTAGACAAGCATCACTGTTTGGAAAGAAGGAGCTAGAAGTTAATGAAGAAAGAAGTTATAAAAAAACCCAAACAACCTCATCTTATCAGTGTAGTATCCAGAAATGGATTTATGTAAGAAGTTCTCTCAGTGTGAAAAACAAGGCGAAATTAATATTTACAATAAACATAAGCAAGAATGTGTTGAAGCTTACGACAGTTGATAGCTAAGACTGAAAGAGTTTTGCAATTTCTTGAGTGAAAATGGTTAAATGACAGGGAGGCAATGCAAATGTTACCCTAACAAGAGACACACATTTGCCCAATATTAAAAGAAGCCTTTAAAAATTCATTCAATGAATGAAGCTTAAATCTGAAAGCACAGGTCAAATTAGGAATATACATTCCTCCATGAAAGCAATTCTTACAAGCATTCAAATCCAAAGAAAATCTTCCGTGCTATTAAGAATTTCCTTTAACTACTACAGAAAGATTCAAACCGAGCTACACTGAATGCTTTAAAGTTTAGATACTGCCTAACTGCTCCCTTCCATCTAATCAGCGATACTGACGTTACTCAGCTTTATCCAGGGTCAACAAAAATGATTCATTTTGTGTTTTGCCTAACTGGACTCATTATGATCAGCTGTTAGCGTCAAGCTGTCTGATTTCCATTCAGGCTTCACAGCTGGATTCATCATAAAAAAGAATATTAAACCTTGGGCAAGCATAGCTGGCTTTGACTTCCAAATAAGCATTTTTCTAACTAATCATGCTATACTTTCAGGTATTAAATAAGACATTCATTCCAATACAATTTTTTCAATGTGACACAGACTGCATCTACTGAAGAGCTGCAAATGTAAAGAAGCTAACAAAACCAAAATCTTTAATGAGAAGAAAATAATCAGGACAAGGACCAAGAATGCTTGCAAAGAAGTGTTGGAATAACATGGAGGCTGAGGGTGTTTTCACTTTTTTTTTTTTAACAACTATGAGGAACATTTTGGGCACTTTTTTCAGTAGTTACTGAGCTGGTTCGTAAAGAGTTAGTATCTTTTACATTTTTAGTATCTTTTACATTTTTAACAAAAAGGATTTCTAAGTTATGATAGAACATATACACTGCTCAGAGCTATTTTGTATTTAAAGGATGTTCTTGGTAGTGAAAGTATCTTCTGCAAGATAGATAATTATTTTAAAAAAAAATATCCACAGGGGAAAAAAGGGAAGTCTGGATTTTTTTTTAATTTATATTTGTCCTCCAAAAAAAGAAAACAGATGAGCAGTTCTCCCATCAATGTTTATTTAAGCAAATACTTGTAAAGCATCATCAGGACACAAAGGAGAAAGAAGGCATACATTAGAAAAGGTGGTTCTTTTTACAACTGCAAAAGAAGAAATATGGCATCTAAGAGTTGGCAGTTACATTGCCACCCCTTTTTAAAAAAATCACTGCTGAGGTCTGCCCGTGAATTTTCTCAGGAGGAAGGAGTAGAGCAGGCAAAGGGCCACGTCCTCCTCCTCACAACAACAGACCTTGAACAGGCTGCAAAGGGAGTTAGGGACTCCACTGATCACACAGGAAGGGGAGAACACAGGAATACATATTATCATAAAGACACCAAAGGCAAAAAGGGTAAGAACATAAATAATTAATAATATTTTTTAAAAAGAAAGCTAAAAATAAAATATACTTGTTGTTTGTCACTTCCTATGTCTTATTGTTGATATATTACTCCTACAGATTTGTCACAACAAAGTGTTCAATGCATGTTGCTTTAGCCCACTGAAAATGAAAAACAAACAACCAGATATAAATTTAAGTTAACCTACCACAGATTTTGAACTATTTAAAAAGCATCAATTGCTGTTAAAATCCTAAAAACATTTAAAACATATATTTTAAACATTCTTCTTGAAGTGGTCCCCCCAGGCTCCCCACAGCAAATTTATGGACCTCTGAAAGCAAAGAGTCAATCAGATACCGTTCAGTATCTTGAAACTTCAGTTTTTATTACCAGCTGCCACTGTCTCACAGGCCAGTACAACCAAAGAATGTATCCAAAGAGGGACACAATCAGGAAAGCCATGAAACTCATTACACACACTGGTCTATTGGCAATATTTAAAAAAAAAAAAAGGAAAACACATTTTAGATGGTATCCTGCAGTTACAATCTCTTAACATGATTCTTGTGCATTTATTCACATTTATTTTTTAAAATAAATTCAAACAAAACAAGGCAATACTGTCTTTTTAAAGCTTAACTACTCCTCTGCGTATGACCCCCTTTAATCATGTACAGACAGAAATAAAATGTGAAAAAGTTTGGATTTAGTACTTTAGAAACTGGTCACAGCACAGTTAGCTCAGATGGCCAGTTGAACAGAACATCCTTAGGGAAACAGAGCCACCCCAGAGGCTTTGTGGGCAGAAAATCTTTAGGCAAAGTGATTCATCATGTGTGGCAAGACGACTGTGACATCTAAAGATTCTTGCCTTGAGCAGCATGGTACACACTACAAGGGATCAAGCATTCTGAAAAACATCCACACACATCTCAGAAGCTTCAGTAAAAAGGACATGTTTCAAATAACAAAATACTGGGCCCCAAAAATATGTATGTGAACCTGCTTTTTGCAGTGGAAAACTGCAAAGTTCCCCTTCAAGCCATGCTATTGACCTAACACAGAAATAAGCAAATTTTTTACAAATTTTACATTCAAAGTAGTTTAGATGTAATTTTATTATCTGGCTCATATTCCTTCCTCCAACGTAACCTTAGTCCTGCTTTGATGTCCTTTAGAAGTTCACCATCAAAAAATTATTTTTTTTCCCACTTTAAAATATATTTTCCTATGCTGGTTTTTATTATTCTCTTGTCCATTCACCACAACTTCTATCATTTCTAACAGAGTATCAGTGAATGCATTACTATACCTCATTGCAATATCAATGCAAGATGGACTTCATCTTCCAAATCTATTGCCAATAATCTGTCCTGTGAAGGGGAAAACTTACACTACTACACAGCACCCCTGTTCAGCATCTGCACTTAAAGACCTATTAGAAGACACCAATTCTGAGTATACAAATGTCTCACAAACCAAGACTCCTCTACCATGGTGTCCCACCAACAGCACTGGCCACTGGCCACAGGTGCACAGAGAAGGACTCACAAAAACCCAGAGAGAATGTGAAAAAATGATATGGTCTGCACTTCAACAGGCAGGCATCATAGCCAAGTAAGTGCCACATGGCACGTAACAGAGCATAAGCAGGTTTAGAATTTACCTTTTCTTTATATATAAGATGAAGGAAGCAACAACAAAAAAATCTTTACAAAGAGCAACACATCTGTACAAAACTACATAAAAATGTCTTAAGACAGCCAAAACAAGTCAACAGACCAAGGCACACAGACAAGTCAGGTAAAGACAGGAAAAATCCCAAAGTGCAGCTGAGCACAAGCCCCATGAAAGTGCTCAGGTGGAACAGTGTACTGATCCAGATGGGTGCATTCAAGGGACAAAAATATGAGTTAAACCACAAAGTAAGACTACAGTAAAATTATACTCTACAGATTTGAGGACACATGATTCTATTAATGATTTTAGTGCAAATTAAAGTTTACATTATTTCCTATCTCTGAAGCTTCGGCATTTTTTGAAGAAAATAAACTGGACCTATGACACAATTGCATTGCATTAAGAAAAAAGAAAGCAGCATAAAAATACCATCAAGAAAGTAGAGGAGATCAGTACAAGGGCAATGGCAACTTTAAAAATATAGCTTTCAGTTCAGTAACAGTGCTGAAACTGATTATCAAGGGAATAACAATGCTTGAGAGCACAGGTTAAAAGAAGAAAAAAGTTACTGGGGCCTGGATAACATTTTCTTCTGATGAATCACTGTCTTTCCATTTGGTGTTTTATTTCACATTGGTTTACTGGCATTTGCACTATGTCTCTATCATGAGACCAAGCTGTGTCTGAGCTGGGGAGAGAGGGGGAGGCACACAGAACAGAAACTCCAAGGCACACAGTAACAGGGAAGCGTTCCTCCTTCACACTGGAGAATGTCAACCAAGCCAAGTAAATGCAGTACCCTGAGTTCAAGACATTTGGGCACTAAATTTTCTTCTATGTAGGCAAAATGAGAAATCAATACAGAAAATATACTGTATTTACAAAGTACTATTGAGCTTTATTCTAAATAAATAGCTGACAGCCCAGTGTTTATTGTCTATACATACACAAACTATCCTAGATAAAATGGTTACCAACTGGAGAAACACATGGGCTTTTTCCTCCTGCCAACAAACTATATTCTTTTTCATTGTTTGTAATTGTGCAACTGAACCAACTAGACCCAGCAGTATCTTTCTACTGGCCCCTCTTGGTTTACCCTGCTGCCCCCCTCAACTCCAAAATGCTGATGGAACAAATTTATACTCAATTCCATTATCAGATTTTAAAAGGATTTGTTGGGTTTTTTTTTACCGTGTGCCTTTTGAACCACATTTCTAGGAAGATACATTTCTAATGTAACGACAAAAATGTTACTGAAATAAAGAACATACAAGTATACTGGACAAAACTATTTGTTATAATTGTGCCCAGGGCTGAGTGCCAGATAGCTGTCAAACAAAGGAACAAAATCATACAGTTGTTTGGCACTCAAGGCTGAAATCATTGTGAAACATGCACTGTTTATAAATTGTCACTGATGAATAAAAGCAGTGAACAAAAAAATTTTAAAAATGCAGCCAAGCCTCAGAAAGACAAGGCAATCATGGCTCCTCCTCCCACCACTCTGTAATCAAACAAAACAAAATAACCCTAAAGCCCCCAATATTCTTTGCAAGAACAATGTAGCAGTGCAAGGTAAACGGGCATGGCATGAACAAGAGACTTCAGGCCCTGCTCCCACACCTCAACCACAAAGTACCCAGCAAAGTGAGAAGATTCAGACACACACACAAAAAAGGCACGTGGATTTCTCAGCTTTGTTATATCTAAAATAAGTTTTAAACACTACTAATGCTAGAGACATTTATCTTAAGCTTAAAAATATCAATCCCAAAAGATGTTAAGAAAATTTTTTTCAGTGATGGTAGAATATATTAGCCAATCTTTCACCACAGAACACAGCACTGCTGGAAAAGGAAAAACAAAACAAAACAAAACAAAACAACATCCCTCCTATCATTGAGCAAAAAGATCTATTTCATGCCTGGTGAAAGGATGATATTTCTCTAAATACAAAGTAAAAACTGTATCCTGGAAAATAAGCAAGAGCTCAGCTTCTGAACTAGCATATCTGTACCAATTCCAGTACCTTTCAAACTTGAAGCTGTATAATAATAAAGGACATCCATAAGGAAACTAAATCTCCTCTAAAATTACAGCAAAAAGAACTTAGAAATATGGGGGAGAAGTTCTCCTTTTTTTGACTGATAGGTAGAAATTAAGGTGTGCCAAATGTTTTCTTTAGTACAGCTCACATAGGAGCTTCTGCAAACTCCTCTGAAGTTAGAATTACATGATCAGAAAACTCTCTAGAGTATTTCATAATGCAATGCAACTTTTAAGACAGGTAAGGCACAATTTAAGAAATATGGTTCTCAATGAGTTTATTTTTGTAAATCTTGATTCTAGCAGATCAATCAGTTTAAGTTGGGAAGTACCTCAAGGCTTCAAATAAATATAAAAATAAATTAAATTTGAGGTGACAGCTTGCAATGGACCAGCAATATAAATAAAATGATGTATTAGGAAAGAAATTAATTCAGTCAGAAACAGAAGTGTTATTTATCACATCAAAATAATACGACAACTTCTCTTTGCTCCTACCATGGAGCAAACATTCAAAACTGCAGAACCCTGATAAAGAGCATACAAGTACACGCCTTCCTACCACTGCAAAGCATTTTTTAAACATGAAACAAGTTTATTTATGATACAGTCATGCACTTAGGTATTCAACGCAGACCCCAGGGATCAGCCTTGAAGTTTACAAGACAGTTAACAAGCCACACATTACTCTCAAGACTTCTGCTTTCTAGGTCCCATTGTATAAGAGGAAGACACTGCAAGATGCCTTATTTCTATTGCATATATCCAGAAGGCCAGGATTGTTTTAGAAGTCCCTATTAAAATTGAAAGTAAATTAAAATTTCTCTGCAGTTATTGTGACAATAGCACTAGTTTTGCCCATGGTATGTACAATTCCAATTTGATTTTACACATTGTACATTTACAGATTACATATTTTATTGCATTTCGTTTCCTACTACTTTTAAGTCTCACAGCCAGACTTTGCCAGTTTTAGAAAAACCTTTTAAATCAGTCAACTCATCTCAATAGTAACCACTGTGCTCCTTCCTCATTCCCACTTCAATGAACCTTTTTTATCTCTCAATTCAAAGCTATTGTTTTCTTTAAAAGAATCAGTAACAGTACACCCAGATAGTGTGTTTCTTTAACTGCGTATGTAACACATCATCACATAAAATTATTCATCAACTCTCCCTCGTATTTCATCTTCAGATGGAGGACCCATGTGAGCACCTTCCAAAAAAGCCCCAAGCACACAGCACCCTCCCTCCACCAAATGCCATCCTGGTGAAGCTGCCACACACACTATTTCCTCAGTGTGACTCTCCATGGGGATGCCAAGGAAATAACCCTGCAGAATTTTCATCCCAATTTACACACAGGCATCAGAGAGACAGAAGCTGCACACCTCTGTGAAAGCTACAATTGCTGGCAGGCTCCAAGAAAAAACATTAACAGCCAGCAAGCAAGACAGCCTCGCAAATAAAGCAAGATACAACCATCTCTTAACAGAATGACTTGCTGTTCCTCTGGTCTTTGCACATTTCTGTTACATGAAATTCTTTTATCTACTTTTCCAAAACAAAACTTGGGTGTAATATTAGATTGAAGTGAAAGTGTCCAGACATTATCATCAAAATCAAATTTTAAAATTTTGATTTCTTTTGATGATACCTGTCCCATTCATCTATTATATAGCTGAAGCACTGCACACCTACAGCATCTTACAGGCCTATGGAAAACGCAGCAGCTGCTCTGGCAACTTCTAAAAAACATAGTACTAGAGGTCCAACAGCCCCATGCACCTGAAAAAACTACAAACTACATTACTACACAATATACTATACAAAACTACTACTATAAAACTACATCTTTCAGTTTCATCTGGTTTGTTTTCCCCTCCCAGATGTCTGGTATCTAAACGAAGTCAGGTTTCCAGCAGCAACAAACATTTGACTCACTAAAACCCAATCTCTAAAGAAAACTATTAGCAACTTCAAATCACATTAATGCAAGTACTATAATGTCCCAAATCACAAAAGCCACTTGTTTTGGCATGAACAGCCTAGTTAGAACATTTTGGTAGATCAGTTCAGAATTTAATGACTGGATACAGGCTGCAGCATTTATTAAAAACTGGACTGCTAGCAACTCACAGCTATAACTACATACATGCAAGAATGAAAAAAAAAATAATGGAAAAAATAGAGATTAAATAAATTATTTTTATGCACCTGGTGATAAGCAAACATCTTTATTACAAAACAAAGACAAGCCATAAAAAAATTACAAAATTATCTTTTAATCACCAGTGAGCTTTCTACAGCCTCCTATTTGAACAGGATAATAGTTATTATGTAGATCCCTAAGTAATTGCCTCATGGGGAAGTTACATCACCAGTATGGGAAAGAATCACCCCCCTCCTCCCTAGAAGGGAGCTTGGCGCCTTCAGACAGACTCAAATTTAAAATCCTACAGCTTCACCCAGCTGATCCCATCCACTGGAACACATCTACAAGTGCCCAGGGATGGCAGGAACCACAGGAGAGAAATATGCCCTTTCAGCATTTCATGCACTGATGAGCCTTGTAACAGATAAACATACCCTGCAGCAGCTAAACTGACATGTTATAACAAAGAGGAAATACAAGACTTAAAAATTTCATCAGATTACTATTTATTCCCCTTTTCAGAGGCAGAGTACACTGTGAATAAATCAACACTCAAATGTATCAGACTACATTAACTAAAACCCAAGCTTGGCAGAACAAATTTTATCAGAACTAAAATACTTCAAAATGTAAAAGCCACAGACTTCGCATATTTATTCCCAGACTGGCAATTCAAAAGTACTTAGTATGACAAAAAATCTGGGTTCAAGTGTGAGACCATTTTGAAGAAGGCAACATTTCATCTTCTTCCTACACAATTAGCACTAGGTCCCACGTTTTCCTCCCGTCAGTGCACAGTGCAAGCATCACCTCTGTTCATGCACCACAGAGCTGCAAGTTCTGCTTGTGGGACACACTGTGGATTGTAAGATACCTGTGGCACTGGTAGTATCCAGTGAAAAGGAATCTTCACCTCTTTCTAGCACAATGTTTAATTGTACAGCTTGATGGGTTTTCAAGAACAAATTTATTCACCTGCTTACTTGACAGAAGGAAAACATTTCTGGTTTCTTCCTTGAACCACAGCACTGCAGACTAAGCCTGCCAACAAGATCAGCGCTGGTCCGGAGATACAAAATTCGTCTAAATGTGCAGAGTACTCCAGAATGGTTAAGGATGAAGATCCTCAACAGTCCAGCACATTCCTGCAGAGAGGGGATCACTGAAGGGAGGGGGGAAGGCTGCCCACCGTGCACCTGCTCACCCCTCCTCACCCCCCTGTGCCCAGAGCTGCCCAAGGCAGCAGAGGGGGCAGGCAGCTGTGCCCACACACCTACCTGGCACAGCCACACCTGAGCACCACCTGAGGAGCGCTGCCAGGGCCCCCCTGCCACAGCTGCTCACCAGGAGAGAGATCAAAGTCTCAAGGGGCAGGGAGCAGAGGCAGACACCTGCTACAGCAGAACGCCGCGCCGCAAAAGGACGCGAGCCCCCCGCCGCGCGTGGAGAGAGCCTCGATGTAGAACCGTAGGTAGAGAAATGTTAGGAAAGCTATTTGATTGAAATATTACCGTAAACAGAAGGGAAAACTAAGCTTAACACACGCTCTTGTGAGCAAAAACCCAAGGGTAAAAATGCCCTGCACTTAGCACTTTCACTAAATGACTGTGTAATTTAATTTCCCAGAAAGCCATTAGCTTTCACAAAAGGAAAATTAAGAGCAGATGAGAGCAATTCTTTGGTGTGAGTGGAATTTATTTAATGTAATACCTGGGGAAAAAAATAAAAGGTAAATCTGAAACTGTATGAACAGACAGAAAACACTGCAATTCCAGAAAGCTTCAGCCCACAGAGCAGCGGCTGTGTGCTGGCAGTGATCAGTGTGTCAGAGCCCAGGTCTGAGAGCTGCCTCTGCCCAGCACACCACGCCAGAGCTGGGACACTGCCAGATGCACAGACACTCCAGAACAAAAGGACTGCTAGCATTCAAAACAAAAACAAACAAACAAAAAGGAACCTCAATTTATTTATGGTGGTTTTATATATTCATATGTGAAATAAATTATTCAAATAATTAACTGGAAGAGAGGAAGAAGTAAATGAAATTTAACTTAAAATGTTACTCTGGCTTTGAAATTGCATTATAAAACCCAAAATACTACAAAAATCACAACAGGCTTTTAGTCAATCTATATAATCTAAAACCATCTTCAATTCAACGGAGCGACATGCCCCAAAAGGAAAAGAAATTATCTTAGAAGGGGGCTTAAATAGAAATCTTCCATTTGCCAGATTCATTATATGCAATGATTTGGAAAATGCTAATTATTAAAAAACATAAGCCTATCAGAAGCAAGAAGACAAGAAGCATTACTGGAGGGAAGCAACGGCAACACTTAGGGAAAGGTAGCCATGATGTACTACACAGAGGTGAGCCAGCATCTCAGTATTTTTAGTTTAAATAATCAAAACACTAAGTGATTAAATGAAATGTAAACATAATACTGTAAAACTGCACAATACAGTTATGCAAAGTGAATGTTAAAGAACTTTTTCAGCATGGGAAGTTTACAGTCTATGGCTTGTGGTGGACACAGTACTAATACCTCTAAGTATTTATTGTAACTGTGGATGACCTTATACTCACGGGGTTTTTACTGGGCAAAGTTTTTATAAACTCAGTAATATTTGACAGATAACTATGCAGAATGTGAAGCCTACCAGGTATCCTTTTACAATTTTCTTTCAACTTACTGCCCTGTAAAATGAGTTGGACTAAAGCACTTGTGATAGTCTTTTATGTCACTGTTTTGTCATTTTCTTCTTTTAACATTTTCCTCTTTCTTCTTAATGAATTCTCCAAAGGATATCAAATACTCTGTCCCCACCATTCTCCAAGTTAATCACAATGTAACTGCATATAAATTATTTCAGATCAATCTTGCTATTACTCATATCTCTGGAGATAATTTCCATTGTGATGCCTGAGTTTTTTTCTTCATGTGTTGAAATATTAATGACTATAGAAAGCAATTCAAGGAAACCTAACTATTATTTTGGACAAATAGAGGGTCTGCCAACTCCCTACTTGCATCTGCCCTCTCCCTTCCTAAAAGGTAATTAAGACAAGATTCCTAGCAAAAACTATAATGGCATCATTCTTAATGTGTGCTATTTTAATAACTATTTACCCTTGCCAGTTTCCTATTATTGCCTTCACCATTATAAAGTCATTTGATAACAAGTTCTCTCCCTTTAATTCCAAAATTCTTTTATTAAAGGGTTACTGAGGAAGAAAACTAGCAAATTTTCTGCAGATTAGTTAAGATTCTTAACTGAGTACCAATTCGGATGTACAACACCTATTAATTGTATTTTAAAGTTCAAAAGCCTGTCCTTTTTACTGAGAATAACCTTTCACAAATTATGATTTTAAAGGCTTACATGAGCTGTCCAGGAACTGTATCAGTACTGGAATTCTTACAGAGGCTTCCACTATCCTCCACGTCGCTTCAAAAACTGCCCCTCCAATGCTCCCCTTTAAAAGTACCTACTCTATCCAAGCCAACTGGAGCCCTTGAATTACAAGTCAAATAATATATTTTTACAATAAAAATTAAGACAGTAATTTCAGTTTGAAAGATGCACTGGCAGAAGCCCAGCCATTCTTAGAAACCTGCACAATCAGGCAATTGAGTCAATTAAATGAACAGTAACTCTAAAACCAAAAGGCATCCCAATCCTGATATTGATCTCTCATTCATATGATTAATACACAAAGTCCATTGTGAGTTTCACAGTAACCCAAAGAGTAGCTTTGAAAATTCTTAAAACTTGGCTTCTACCCATGAAGCCCCTCTCTGCTCCTGCCACTCTTCACACAGTAGTTTCTACATAGCCCATAACCTCTTCACCCCTGCTACACTGGAACAAGACCACTAAACAGTAACAGAAGGTAAAATTCATGGTGTATGTAGATGTAATTTACTCAGAAACCCTGTTTTGTGATTCTGGATGACAAACCACCCAAGCACAGCAAGTGCAACCAAAGGAATTACACTGCAAAAACCCCAACATGTAATACTCTGCTTCCCTTTGCCAGGACTACCTTTGGTTCTTTCACATGTTTATTTCAAACAGAAGAATCAGACAACCTTTATATTCACATTATAAACAGTAGAAAGCTATATTTTTATTAACAATCTGAATAATTTATAGCTCTAATTACTGTAACGAGTTTCTACTCCCACCTTGTAAATACCAACTATTGTGTCTTGACTTCTCTGCATGGTCAGTCCATCTCTTAATGCTGGCCATAAGAAAGCATCATAGCATTACCCAGCAGAAGCCTGTTAGAAAGAAAGGGAAAGGCACCAGGATTCTAACAGAGGTGCGTGTTACAAAATCACCAGATGATATAAAATAAACTGTAACTACAACCTGCAGCTGATCTATTGGAATCAGTGAGTAAATGAGGCAGATAACCTAAAATTCTCTATTTTCATAAATTCAGAATCTCTGATTTCATTGACAAGTCTCCAAACCCTGTTGCTAGTTCAGAAACACCTTGAGCTCTAAAACGTAACCTAATCAAACTTTAAAGGAACTAGCTAAAGAAATAATGAGAAAACAAGGAAATATATTAGAAAAAAACTTGGAAGAATGATCTCTCTTCCTACTTCAAGGGACTGATTTCAACATGGCAAACTGATATTCAACCAGTGTCCTCTCACTCACTATTGACTAAATTTTTTAACAACTTTTTGTCATATGCAACCTTGTGCAGTACACAGACGATGAACGTGGAGCACGAAAGTTTGGCTGTTATCCTTTCTACCTCTTGTGGAAAGACAGGCACACAAAATAAAGTAATTCACCCACTTTAAATTTTCAAGACAGAGTAACAAAAACACCTTCAAGCTATATTCAAGAATAATCTGCTTTCTTTCTTTCTTCTCAAGAACTAGTAGTAAAAAAGCTCGGGAGAATAAAGTCCAGGGAACAGTAAAACAGACAGTACAATACCACATGCTTGAAGGGTCCTGGCAAAAACTGACCTCTCCTTGCAAGTGCAGAGTACTAGAAGGCAGCATAATTACAGAGAAAAGAATCTCATATCCTTGTGAATAGTTTTCTAGAATGTAATTAAAAGAGAAGTGTTGAATAAGCAAAGATTATCAAGTCTAAATGGAGCTACAATACCACCAATATATCTTAGCCTGATTTGCTACATATCTCTATGGATACCAACAGACTATGCTGGTCCCAAGACGATTCAGTGGTTTCACTCAAAATATAAGTAACGGCCCTTCTTTTTTTATACTACCAAATCAACACGATAATTCTGGAATTCATTAGTGAAGAACACTAACCAATCCAGCATAATAGCTTTACTTCCTTTGCAAAACACTTCAAAAAATGTCTAAATGAATATGGAAATGCATCTTTCTGTGGTAAATTGTTCATTATTGAATCATTATCAACTCTTGTTAGACAAAATTTCTCTCTTTTGCAATGTACAAGATCATTAAAATGTTTGAGAGCTCCATCATGAAAGACAGTGGCACTTTATAATCCCCTATCTCTTCAGGCAAATATGCTTACGGTTGAACATAATACACAAAACAACAACATCCCCTTGACACACAATTCTTTCTTTTAATGGTACTCTTAAGTGTTGACAGCAATGGTGAAATATGTTGTCGCTTTCTCTTCTTCTTTTTTAATAGTTTTTAACTATTGCAGAAATGTATTTCAGTCATGATAAAATTTTGGGAAGGGATGTATTTCTTAGATCTTGGTTGTGGAACCCCAGATGCTCAATCACTGTTATTAGCTAGTGAGATATTTCCTATAAGCTCATGAAGTTCACATTCTTATCCTCCTCTATCTCCTTTTAAACTCCAAAGATCACAAAATAATGAACCAATGCCTTAAATATCGTATGTCTACATTATCTAATAAAATAAATGTGCTCATTCTGTTTATGGGAACATATGCACAATTTGATATTAAAAAAAATGTATAACATTGTTTTGTCTAAAAAATCTTTAAAGTAATTATTATTTTTCTTTTCAGCAACAGATATCGAAACTATAAACACAGCAGTACCACACAGAAACCTACTATTCTATGTTTTCATGGAGCCTTTATTATTCCTTTCTCCAAATGTTCACCATCAAATAAAGTACAAATGCAAAAATTAAGGATGTGAAGGTATAAATGAACATAATTATTTGCTATGACAAGTCAAAAAACATAAGTGGACTACTTTTAAAGGCATACTTTTAGAGTTGTGATGTGAACATATCTTACAGATATATACTGAAAGCTTTCTGTAATTCTTGGCTGCATATAGAATGAAATTAAGTACTTTTGCTCCAAGAAAATAAAATCCCTAAGAACTCTTAGCCACAAAGCTTTACAAAACTATTTCAGTTCTCAGCTGCTTTGGGTGACTGACACATACATATCTTGCAATTTGTTAATCCTCTCTACAAAACCATCTAAATGGAGGCTTCTTCTCAAATCTGTATTAATGATGTAATTCTATTATGTCTAATAGAGTCATCCGTTCAATAAAAATGAAAAGCCAAGAAGATATAGTTGCACCAATTATTTTTGTCATATATTTAAAGGCATATATTGTTAAGAAATTGGACGGCGTAAATTAAAAACATGAGCAATCAATTTACCTTTGGTAAGACAAATTAAAAAACAAAAATCAAACTTTGCTATATATTTTTGTAAAATAAAATCAGTATCGGCTACAAAGCCTAGAGACATTCCATACATGCTACTGATCAAAACACTGGAGAATCAAGTGAAGTAACTTGTCTTTTTAGCTTTCTGCTAAAAAAGAAAGAAGACAACATGCTTGAAAGAGCATTTGGGGGAAGTTTGCTTTATCAAAATACCTGCTACATTCTGATTTGCTGTCTTCAGATAGAAGGGTCATTGACCAATTGACATGTCCTCTCTCTAATCAAAGTCTACAGAGATGAGCATTTAAAAATTTCCTGTTTTCAGCTTCACATATGTAGTTCAAACAAAATTTTGTTTCCAGCAAGAGCTGAGCTTTATCTGTCTCTGTTTCAGAGAAAATTAAAGTAGTAAACAAAGACTGAGCAAAGTAGAAAGATTTCCAAAAGAAATTGCAGACCACCAGGATTTGGATTTAGGTAATCCACTTAGATTACCATGGCTATGTCTTAAAAGGACAATACTGAGATCACAAAATAGGTCATGTCTACAAGATGGGGAATACAGAAGTGAAACAATGTGAAATGTACAAATTCACAACAAATACTCCATCTCCCTGAAATCTAAGGTACAAAACAAAAATGGTTCCAAGACCATTTATTGCCAGTTTAAATATTTTGAAACCAACAGTTTTATGTTCTCAACTGGAACACACAAAAGGAGATTTTTCATCCAATGCCATCAGCACATTAACATGTTTCAGGTAACACGAAGTGTAGGCAATGAAAAAAAGCTTTCAATACCTAAGGCCACAATATAATACACCCTTTGCTTGCTTGTTTTTCCTAGTTTCAAAAGCAGAACATGTAAAACAGGTCTGAAAGCAGAAGTTTTCATCTATTTCTTAAAAGTGACTAAGTTTCTAATAGAACAAATATCAAAGACATTAGGAAATTAAAACCAAGAAGCAAGCCCTCAAATTATTACCTGAAAAGAAGCCCACAGTAAATTGGTAGGTAGCTCAAGAACTGAATGTTAGAAAAAAAATTAAATGCACAACTAAAAAATTGCTATAAATGTCTTCTCAAACAAAAGTAAGGAAAAATAATCTTTAAAATAATTTAGAATTTACATCAAAACAAAATATATCAGCTTTCTAGATCAACTTAAGAAAATGTTGATATTTCCTTCTTCTAAAAAGTCCTGGATAATGGTCTTTATGAGGAGCTCGCCCAACGCAAAAAGATCTGAATAGGAAAGTCAGTGTTGCTATGAGAAACAGAGCAACTTCCAGATGCTTGACATGTCAGGCCTAGACAAGGGAATGAAAAATGTCTCTTTCTGACCAAAGAGGCTTTGAGGGGATACTCGTAAAGAATTACCTACTTACCCATCAGATTTGAGTTCATGAAAGGTGTCGGGGACAATCCTTCATGAGGCCCTAATCGACTGTCATTCAAGTGATCACTGTAATGAGGACTGTCTGCAAAACCCTAGAGAAAAAAAGACCAGAGTATTAAACAGATTATTTGGCAGCCCTGCTAATTGAGTGTAATGACACTTTCCTAATTAAATGTGCAGAGTCACAATTGGTCATTAATCACAAAAGTTGGCTTTCAGGTCTATTTCACAGAAATTACTCTCTGCCCACATATTACTTTCTTCCCATCAAAAAGAAACGACATAGTTTCTTAATAAGCTGTGTCCTCATGGACAGGATTCCTAAAAATTGAATAATATAGAGATATTTTGATATTTGAATCCTCTTAGTGATAAGTCACTAACCACAGAGAGTAAAATTAGTCTGAAGAACTTGCAACAGATTTTTTTATTAATACAAACGGAAAGCTTAGGAAAAAAAAGGCAGAAAGAAGTTCAGGAACAGTCACTGATGTTAAGAAAAAACATTGGTGTGGATGAGAAGAACAAATTCTATTTCTTCTTGCAGCCTGCTATTAATGTTACAGATTAATAGACATTTTGACACTATCACATTACTAACCAGCATAGCTCACTGACAAAAGGTTTACTTCCATATAGTGATTAAATAAACAACTTTGTCATCCAAGTTGCAAACAAGGACTGAAACAAAAAGACTTTTATATATTTTTCTACCATTAGCACAGCCAGCTTACCAGACTTGGATCAACCCTTATACAGTCAGGAAACACTGGCTTATTGAAAGCTTCCACCAAAGGCAGAGGAGATGGAAAACAAAGAAGTCCTTGGATGCATGTATTCTTTAATTAACCCAGTTATGTAAATCTCTCCTTGAGACATCTCGAAGTCCCATCAGCTTTTCCAAACAGAGGTATGAATGTGCCATTTGCCCTTCAGACTTACCAAATGCACACACTGAATCACTTATTCTGTACCAAAACATGAAAGAGCTGGCACTCAAAATTGTACTGCCTGCGTAGCCGAAGTTTTGAAAAACGTTGTGTAAACCTTATCTTACAATTCACAACTAGTCACTTCTCGTTCAGAAACCTAAAGCTCAGGCCTAATTAAGGGAGGAGGGAAAATTGTTCGCAGCTACCAGAAACCATCCCAAGTGCCCTGGGACTATAAAATCATCAATCATTGAACATTTATCATTTCTCCAGACCTCGGGCTCACACTGAAGACAACATTAATGGGGCTGAAACAGGCCTCCCTGTCTTTGCAGGCGCGCTGTCAGTTCTACCAAAGGGCTGCTAAGTGAGGGCTGGAGAACTGTCACAGCACTGCCACTTACGGATGCGTGGCACACTGCTGCGGCTGCACAGCAGCATTCCCGAGACCCAGCTCCCCACTGAATCTTGGGCTGCCTTTATCTGCTTCAGAATCGGCGATACGCTTGTGACGGGCATTCAGGAACAATCTTAGTGACATTTACAACTTGCTTATGACCACAAGGGTGTCCTCTGGAAACCATGACCTAGCCCCATCTGTCAGACAAGCAGCGTGGAACAGCAGCTGCTGAGGAAATGGAGTGGCTCCTAGCTAAGGTCACCACATGTGGTTTATTTTTATGCTGAAATGAAACAAGGAAGAAATTAAATCTGCTGAATAAAGAAACAAAAATTTGCAAATACATGACTAAAATCAAAGTTCCTAAGTAGGTAGCTTTATACTTTTGTCTCTGCTTTTACTCCTTATCGTGGCTGTCTTTTAAAACCATTTTCCCTAAGACTTTAGCTATACTTTATTTTAAAAGAAAGAAACTGTAAAGGACACTATCAGTGATAAAAGAGGATCCATATCTCAGACATTCAGCAAGTGGCACCCAAACGAGGCCCAGAAACTGAAATCTTTAAGACATCTTTAGCTGCAGAGTAAAGAAGATAAATATTGAAAACATAACACCAGTAAGACTCATTTCACATACAGTTGCACATCATACAACACAATCTACCTAATGCACAGGATTCTTAATGGTCCTCCCCATTTTAATACTGCATATCTCCCTCACAAAATAGAGGAATTGGAAAACTGGGTGGATGGTTTATACAAAAAGGAATACTTTTCCTTCTATCATCAAATTTCCTTCAAGGAATGCTTGACATCATGGTCATTTCATTTCCCCTCTCAGTTTCCCAAAATGCACTTGCAACCAATTACCACCACATCCAAGTTGTACTTCTACACTACCAGACAACTCAACTACTTAATGGAAAATACTCAGGGTTATCCTTCACAACACCAAAGCCATTAAAAATAAAACATCTGGTATACAGGGTGAAAATACACTAAGGGATACACAAGGCCTTTAAGTAGAATTGTTTTTTCTGGACCTCAGTGCAATTCCTAAAATTAATTGTATCAGGCATTTCATTATTTGCCACTAAAGAATTCACACCTGTGTGAATTGTAACCTATGCTTTCACCTGTAGTGTACCAATAGAAAGAGCTCTTACCTTGGCCACCATGCCTGACACCATTAATTCAGAGTCTCAGTGTTCAGGCATGAATTATCAACTCAGGCCACAGTTTTGTTTGGGATTAGAAACCCTGGGCTGATTTCTACATATAACTCACCCACACTAAATGAATATTAAATGACCATAAACACATGCAGTTTTGATTTCACAACTTTTGCACTTCACAAAAGCAAATTAAGAAAAATCAGAAGAGCTCTAAAGACAGTGATTTAAATTACACAGTTTTTTCAGAGCATTCTTCACATTTAAGCTGTACTTCAAATAAAATTGCATTTCTGATACCATTCCTTGCTTTTGCATCCATATTGTTAACCTACAGAGTAAACAACAAAGTACTGCTACTGGGAAGAGCTGCAACCAATCACAGACAAAATTTCAGAAGCTTTCAGTAGCTTCTGGAAAGCTAGAAGCTTCTAGTCATACAATCAAAGCTCAAAAAAATATATTTAACAAATATAATAGTGCAAATTGACAATATATGCTTACTGCTCAAAGAATAACACAGTTGAGAGCCTTAAAAAGTCTGGAATACTAATGAAGGATAGTGGTTTTTAAGACACACCCCACTTGTGCGACTGAGTAATTAAGAGAAAACACAATCAGCTAGCACATGAACTCATCCCTCATGGAAAAAGCAGCAGAAGATGGCAGGGAAGGATTTATACAAAATTCTATCAGAGCCCCTTATCAAATCTGTTTTAAGCAGCACTCAGTAATACACAATGCCAAATTTCATTCCTCCTTTCTGAGAAAGGCAAGAAATCTCAGTTCCTGACAATTTTGAAGACTAATCTACCGAAGCTTGCTTAAATACAGTTGGACTGATACAGACTCCAAGCAGGAAAAGGAACTAATCAGTCATGCCAAAAGTTACTCTCTCCTCTTGGGAAGAGCTATTTGATGGTACATATTCTGGCTGGTGATGTCATTCTTTGGGCAACAAGTTGGCTTCCAAAGCCCTTTGGAGCATTTCTACCTCCTGCTACCTGCAGGCACGTTTAGCACAGAAAGGCTGGAAAGAGAAGTTCCATGCTGAATAGACATCCCTACTTCTGCCTCTGTGGCTCCTCAACAAACCTACCAATGGATTAGCATACATCAGAGTGCACAGTTGGAGTGTTTAGCAAATAACTGGCAAAAAGTCCACAAAATAGGAGTTACTGGACAAATTTATTTCCTGTTCTAAGCACTCTGCTCTGAAGGGACTGCAGATAGCTCAGGGCATTCTTCGGTTTGCAGAAAGAAAACTGATTTTGAACATGATTAGATGACATAGCTGTAAACTCAAAACTGTCTTGCTCGTTCCAACCTCTTACATAGCTATTACAAAAACAAGTTTTAACTTTCCCAAAGGAAGACAAAGTTTCTTTTTGTAGTGTTATAGCCCAAATAAAGTGCAATTGGGGTTAACTGTTCCCTTACAGCATTCTGTTCACTTTGCACAGGCTTCTCCCTGGATTTCAGTCTGACATAATGTTTGTGATCAGAAAGACCAAGTCAGATACATCTACAAATTGTCTACTAATAATACCTGTTATGAAATACAGCAGAAAAACTACCACTAATTAGTGCAGCAATTTAACTGAGTAGTGAAGGCACTCTCAACATTGAATGAATGCTCTGCTGTAACTGTATTCGTTTTTCAAGGATTTCACTGGATTAGAGTGATGTTCTCTAATAATTCCAATGAACAAAGTCCACCAATTCAGAATAATATCCATTTCTACTTCTTCTGGGTAAAATGCCCCAAGTACCAAAGTGATTTAGGTTCTAGCTGTGTCAGGATTTTCCAAGCACAGGGGTGCTAACACAGCCAAACCAATTAAAAACCTGACACTATATTACAAACTCATAAATACTTGTACACAGGACACCTGAAAAGCATGTTACATAATGTATTATTCTAGAAGACTCAGAAGACAAAAATGGAAAAAACCCCCAACCCATACACTCAGAGTAAACACATTCTTACTTGGCATGTTTATCCTACCAAATCATGAAAGAAGGCCTGACACAATAAGCCTATGCCCCATTTAATAAACAAGTGGTAATTAACCTCCTAAAACTCAGTATCTTTCAATGAGCGTTAAAGTTCTGTCATTCTGGTTAAAGTTAATTACAGAACTCACCTAAGAAGTCAAAAACCTTTCCCACTTTACTCTCCTTACCTTTTCTCATTGCACTGGTTCCAGGTTTTCTGTGGGATTCATCCTCTTTATTTACTTCCTTTTCAAAAACATAAAACCACTGTCCCTTAGAAATTGAATCTGAAGTCACACACCAGCATTTGTCCATGCACAAGCAAAATCGTACTCCTGACCCTAACTCAAGTCATGGGGTTTTTGTTTTCAAGTAAGCAAAATGTCTTGCTTCCACTTAAAGGTAAAATGTGAAAAATCAAGAAGACATTGTCACTACTTGGCACACAGATTTTCCTAAGCATTTATTGAATTCATACTAAACTTATAGAGTTGTCCTCCCTGTACAATTTAGTACTGCACAGCACTGCATTTGCTCTAGTCCACTAGACTAGAGATAACAGGGGTTTTCTTTGTTTCTCCTCCCTCAGCCCCAAGCCCTCTCCTACACAAGTCCCTGGGAACAGACCAAAATCTAAGGCTCGTAACCAAGCTGCCAGATCACTAAGCACATATTTGCATTTTAGCAATTTACAATATAGCTCAATTACAGCCTTTAAACTTAAGACATTATAATTCCACTGAAATGAATGGCTGAGTTCTCAGTTTGACATGGCTGCAGACCAAAAGATTAAACTTAATGAATGCTGCTTTCAATTCCTTGAGTTTTATAGTTTGGCTGACTTTAAATAACAAATATTAATTGTTTAAAGCTCAGGAATACTGAGGTCCCTAGCAAGCTAAATTCGGCAACGAACTTATGAATCAGGCAACAGTCATCCAAATGACTAATGTGTAAATGAACCACTAAAGCTACTGCTAAAATCCACTTTTTTAATTATATGGCTCTCCAAATTAATCTGAAAGTTCTAAAGACAAACAAGAAAGGAAAAAACACAAGGAGGGTGGGGGGAAGTGAGGAAGGAAAGCGAGATGCAGAGGCGGTGAGAGACAGACGGACAGACCACAGAGACTGACTACATCCAGGAACACTGTGCTGAGTCACTGACTGAAGGTTAGACAACAGGCTCTGTACAACAGCCACACCAACATGTCCTACTGAATTTAAAAGATTATGGATTATATGATCCTGAATGCTCCCAGAAACACACAACCTTCGGGGGAAAAAAAAATGAAAATAAGAGTATTTTTAGTTATTCAATCTATGTATCTGTCAATGGCTTCTAGTGGAAAGACTAGAGATCCAAAAACCTGGCTTGGTCTACTGAACACACAGATCAGGAAGAACGTTGCAAAAATTAAGGTAAGGTAAAAATAAATCCTGATAAGAGTACTCTTCTTTTTGCCATGAAGGTCACTTGCACTATGTTCATTGATCTTAACAGAACATCAAGAAACATCACATCATCACAGGTCATGGCCACAACTCCATTTAAATCATGGAGTACCTTGCAGCAAACAATCAGTGGGAACAATGTTGTTCCCAAGCAATGACCAAAATAATTCTACAAAGTCTGGAGCAGATGAATGATGATGGGAGTCTCCCCACACTCCTTACACTGTTTCATCCATGTTACTGTCATTTGCCTGCTACAATCCAGAAGCTAAGGTACCAAACAGACCTGTCTGATGTGCCAGGAAACAAACACATCTCCCTGTGCAGGCTCCATGCCTGACACCTCCCAGCCCCCTGAGAACAGCCAGTATTTCAACCCATATCCCTCAGTTGTGCAAGAAGCTTGTACAATACTCCTTAAACAAAGGAATAAATGCAGTTTGTTGATGGAGACCACCCAATTGCACCAGAAGCAAGGAGCTTTCTAGCTTTCATTACAATTCCCTTCTCATAACCATCAGCAAGTGTTAACGTTCAACTAAAATATTCTAAAGACAGAAATGCAACTTTTTGTGTTATTTGGTCACCTGCTACATGGTGGGGCAAAAGCAGGTACTGCTACCCCAGATTTCACATATTATTGGGAAAAGTCAAAGACAGCTTTCACAAGTATCCTCTAAGTGTCACCCTAAGTAATGCTTTGTAACAGAGTTCTAAAACTATTCATTAGCTTATTTTCCCATATCAACTTGAAACACATGAAAACCATGTGTGCAGGAATGGAGAACAATTGAAAATACAGTTTCTTTTTTCAAATTTATTTGGATGCTTTTATCTTTTAATAAACATCATTTTCTCCAGCTCTAAATCCACTTCCAAGAAGTTAAGTTACTGAGTGACAAATCTGATTTTAAACAGCTAAACCCTATAGCCAGTTACACCTCTCTAAACTCCTGTGAGACAAATAATCACCATGATATGCAACGGGACAATTCCCAGGCCACATGGAAAACTAATTTGTGGACAGACTTCAATGCTAATTTCAATGTGGTAGGTAGTTGCAATAAAAACAAAACAAAAACCACAACCAAAAGATCCACTTCTCCAATATAGCTGAAATGAAAAATTCGTATGATTGAAACCAGATTTTTCTAGTCTTTGCTAAGCTATAAACCAGGAGATAAAATGATACAAGTATAGCCAACAGACTAACAACAAACACTTAAAGAAAAAAATTGAAAACCTGACTAAAGCACTCAGAATTTAAAAAACAGAACTTGCTTTGAAAAATGCTGCTTAAGAATCAAATTACAAAGTAGGCTGCATTTGCAAGTGTCCTGAGCACTGAATATGGAATATTTAATTTGGGCTTTAATTCCACAGTGAATCATCTGCTACCTTGTAGAATACATCAGGAAAAGCAAATAACAAGCAGCAGAAACACCAAACACCCTCCCTCCCCTGAATTAAAAAAAAATCAGAGGACAAAAAGGACACAAATACAACAGACTTGATAACACTTACTGTGTTTCTGTGCCCCTCCTGTCTGGTTTTGCTATTTAACAGCTTCCCTTCTTGTTATGTACCTGAGATTAAGAGGTATAAAATACTATTTCAAAACCTGCTATCTCATTACTATTTTTTGACTTCTTTGCAAATTGAAAGTACTACTTTGGGTGAGGAGAGTATAGTTTGGGCATAGAGTATTCCAGATTCCAATTTATGTCTGAGCATTTTACATGTAGTAGAGGGAACAACCTGTTGTCTGATGCTACAAAACCATTTAATCTTACAGTGCCATCTTCACTGAAGCCACTTTGGCTTCAATTAAATACATAGCAGAGTGATGTAAAGGAACAGGAGGGTAAACTGCATCCTCAGTACTGAAGCTAGATTCATGTTAAAACAGGTCAAAATGTACACTCACAGCTTTTAGTGTAATGTATATGCTGCAAATTATTTGAAACACCCACAGTTCAGATTTTGGAAGAAAAATGCCTCAGCTAATTTATGCTAAATTTTTAACAGTTACAATTATTATGTGTGTATGTATCAAAAGGAAACCCATCAAGGAAATGTCTTATGAAAAACATTTCAGATATGTTTGTTTGGAGACTGCAATCTGAACAGATCAAAAACTGACTTGCTCCTTTTATTGCTCCTTTTATGTTACAACAAAACCAAAACAACAAAAGAAAACCTCGCAGAGCATTATTCTTCATGAAACAGCAATCATTAGCCACACCACAAGAACAACTATAACTGAAAAAATGTTTAATTATAATAGAATGCTTACTCCCAAAAAAGTGATTATACCAATTTGCTGCTACATTATGAGTATAAATTAAAACTCGCAAATACCGCAGGAAAGCTAAAAAGTTCAGTATCATCTCACAACAGGAAGACAAAACTTTCAGGTGCTGTAGGGCAATAAATCATTGTTCAGAATACATGGTACTCGAGTCAAGTACCTCAGAATTTGCTTCAAAGAGCTCAGGAGAGCAAGACTTTCAAAAGGCAGTTTTACCATCCTCTGGAAAACACTAAGAGCTCCTCTTCTAGTGCAAGGCATTATGAACACATGCAAAAATATATGTAGCTCTATATCACCCAGATAAGGGAGAGACTTGCATACATCAACGAAAAATATTCATTGAAAACCCACCACTGCTGCACATACAAAGGTAAAACAAGATTGGAGACTAGGAAGAAAAACAAGCCCCACAAGAGACAAACTTGGTATTGCATATGGACTTCAGTACAACCATTCAAGAATAAGGAAAGCCACCAGCACATCACAGAATTCCAGTGACTGCTAACTACCATTCCTGAATTATTCCTATAAACAACAAAGCTTTCTTACTTTTTCCTTCACACCCCAAGGTAGGTATCTTTTCATATTATTCATTTTTCTAACAAAACAGTTGGCCTATACAAAAGAGATTTTGCTCACAGAAGCCACTAATGTCTCAGTTTGTACCTTTTCACAAATCTAAGATCATCACAGCAAATTCAAATACCTGCTGTTCTTTCAGTGTTAGAAAACTACTTCCCATTAGGTAATGAAAAGACAAGGTTCCTATATGAGGTTCTCAAGCCTGCTGATTCCTAGCCTTTAATGTTACTTCAAAACACTACTGAAGTAAGAATGGTTTAGTTTTCAATAAGGTATTACCAGAGACTCATAAAATAAAATAAACTGCTATTATATAAGAGAGAAGGTTCCTGTCTGAATTATTGATGAAAAGATTAAAGCACATGACAAATACCCAACCCCACAGCATGTATACACAAATGCGTGTACCACAGGAACATACATTTTCACAGTGAAAAGAAGTTAGCAATATGTTTTCCCCAATTCCCAAAAAAAACCCTACCCATACCAGCACTCTTCAATCATTCCATGAATAAATCAAAGAGTGGGTAAACAAATACCGTAAAGTTTGCTGATAGCAATTTTTTTTTAAATAATCCTAACTAAAAGTTAGTGCAGAGTTGCAAACCAAATTCTCCATGAAATTGGTAAGAAAAGAGCAGATAAAATTTGGTGCAAAATACAAAATGAACATGCTTAAAAATAACAATGTCATAACAACGTGGTACCTATGGTGCAATGTACAAGAAAATATTACTTTTCTACATAGTTTTTAAAACAGTATCACTTGTATGACAGTATAAGTGCCAGAGCTAAGTGGCAATTAAAAAATTGCATGACTTAGCATCAAGTCAGAAAAGAACAGAGAATGAATCTATCATTATGTGAGGCAGAAACTTATGGTATACCCTCCTCTTGACTAGTGCTTGCAGTCATAATGACCCTAACTCTGAAGTTATACAGAAGAAGAAGAAAGATTCAGGGAACTGCACCAAGAGCTAACCACAGGTTAGGAGCAGTTACTATACAGACACCAGTGCAATACTTCAGCTTGGTTGAACACAGAAGTGGCACATAAATAAAGGTGATTGCAGGGAAAGAATAAAAATTATGAAGTACATCAGTGACTATTTGGAACACTGGAACATGGAGGAAATCAGATACATCACTGGGAGGCACACCTAAAACAAAAAAATCAGTAAGTTTTAGCACAAAATCCTTGCAATTGTTGCCAAAACTGTAACCAAAGCCAGAAAAACTCACAAACAGTAGAGAGCAAGCCCATCAATAGCTATGAGAACCATGTCCTAAAGGCTGGCTCTGTCCAGGAAATCTAAGCCAAGAGCTGGGATTTTTGCCAGGAGAGTACACAGTAAAGGTGGCAAAATATTTGCCCTATACTTACACTCTTACCTTATGCATCATTGCTGGCCACAGTCAGACCATTTATACTGAACTGAACAGACCTTCAGCAGGATTTGGGAAAGAAAAATATCCTTTAGCCAGTATTCCACCATTTTTTTCATTAGCCTTCAACAGGTATGCATTAAACTAGCACCAAATTCCAATTCTATTCACTTGAAAACTGCTTATCTTTCTGTGTCTTTGGAAATTCTAACCAACAGTGAGCCAGCACTTTAAATTCTTAATAATTTTGACACTATATTGTGACCTTTAACAGAAAACTCCAGTAGTAGGCTACACATGGACTTAAGAAAAACCCTGAAAATCACACACAATATAAAAAGAATAAGTGATACCTCTTGAGATTTCAACTTTTCTATGTCTGTGGAGAGGTCTGAGCTTTTTCCATGAAGGCTGCCATTTTCCTGTAAACAGACAAACAAGAAGTAAGAGCAGTTAGGACAAGAATAACATTCTATATTGAAATAATGAAGGAAAGCAGTGGATTAGAAAGTTGAACATGTAAGACAATTACATCATACTTAAACTCTGTTTAATCAACACAAGGAATAACCTAGAAATGTAAAAGACTGTGCATTATTTGCCCTGCCTTCCAAGAAAGCAATATATACTCTCACAATACAGACTCAGACACACATTTTAGCTCTTTCTCAGAGACATCTGGTCTAGCAGCACACATAAGAGTAGACAGAAGTCACTGTTATTAAAAATCCCAAATCATTAATTTGCCTCATCAGTTGTAAGAAAACCAAAAACTAAAGACCATGCATCGTAGCCAAAATTCATGCATGTAAGCTTGATTTAAACCAGTAAACCAAGTCCACTGCTTTTTCAGTGAATTCAGAAGAGAAATTATCGTGTTCTACTTTTTATACAGAAAATACCAGCCACAGGACAAATTAATTTGTGGCTCTTAATCCTTACCCATTCTATATACAGAGAATATATATTTCTAGTGTTCACTTCTCTGGGGAGAACACAGGAATGAAGTTATCCTGTGAAAAAGAATTGAGTTTTCTTTAAATGGAAACTCTTGTCACCTAAATTACATTTCAGATTACCATTCTTTACAGCCTTTTTAAAAATAAAAAAAAAATTTAAAAAAGGCTAATACACAAGGCTCACTGTGACCAGTTAGGTCACCTTAACTCATAATTGATTAAAATTGATCAGGAACATAGAAAGTGAGAGTCAAAACACCAAACACATGATAAAAATTTGAGTTACACAAAACTGCATAGTATGATTCCATTTCAAATGCAGAGGAGGCATGTGAAGGTTCAGCTCCATGACCCAAGTTATGCAGGAAATTTTAAAAGAAAGCCTAATATTCATGTTGCGCAGAAGTATTTCTTCAAAACATAGAGTACTTCTACATTTATTATAATGTATTTAGTAACGACCAATGGAAAAATCAGGACTTCATGAGAAAACTTTCTACTGCTGTCTTCCAAAGTAAGGCAGAGGCCATAATAACAACCAGTGAGCTGAACAAGGTCTTGCAGCCTACCCATCTCATTCCACAGCACAAGAAAGATGCAAAGGTGCAAGTGCTAACACAGGTCTCTGACTCAAAGGCACTAAAATCAGAACATCAGGTACACTGCATATATCTAGATTAGGTACTCAGCTCATTGTCCATTTAGGGAGTAAATATTCATAAGAAAATGGAGTAGATGAAAGGGAATGTGAGCAACTACAGGGAAGCTTGCTTTGACCATTGAGTTTGAAAAGGGTCATGTTATTTTAGGATATCAGATACTATCAAGAACCTTCAGCTCAATAAGTGGGATGGATGAAGCTGAAACAAGAACAGGAGGAAAGTACTCAGAAAGAAAAGCCTCTCTTCAACATCATGACATAGCACATACTATAGCTGGTTAATGCTAACAGGGAGGCAAGTGTTCCCCGCACTTTGCCAATAAACCTCCTCCAAATATCACAAATTCCAGTTTCATTTTCTGAGTATGTGTTAAATAAAATACATACTCATCATTCAAGCATACAGTTACCTATGGTTTATTTTCATGAATTCTCAGCCTATATGTATTTTAGTTTCAGAAATCCAAACTGCTGCTGTAGCCCCTCAAAGTCACTAAAATCTCTAAAAGATACTAATCTGCATACTTAAGAGTTTCCCTTCAAAAACTTAGCCAAATCATCTGCTGATTTGCACTGTGTATTCCCATAAACTTTCACTATGAATTATTACACGGGTATCTTACCCTTGAAGATTCATAGGAAGGACTTGGCTGGCCGCTCGTTCCCCAGGATGTGGTGCCTGTTCGCTCATCCATACCTAGCAATAAAAGAAAAACACAAACCCGTAAGAAATGATAGCACAAACAGTGTTCTCTGATGCAACCTGAAAAAAATATTCATCCACTTCCATACACTTTAAGTAAATTCATCTTTCATATACTTAATGTTTCTAAAAGGAAAATTTAAGATTAACAGCTTCCTTATTAATTAAGCTGGCTACAGAGGAACCTGTTCATTTGGACACCTGCAGCTGCTGAAAACAGGAGCATAAAAAGCCAAGGAATTTGCCAATCTGCTGTCTGCCCAACCCAATCCATAAGAAATTAGCATGAGTAACAAAACAAGCACAACGATGTGAGCATCATGGCTTTTTGAGCAGCCTGATTTATCTGCATCTCAAGCAAGCACTGAAATATTGCAGCACATACTGTAAAACACATACTTGTTAGCTACTCTTTGCTCTTGTGTCTTGCTTAAGTATTGTAAAATGTGCAAAATTATTTCCCCTACTTGGCCTTTATGTGACACGCAAGATATTTTAGCATAATGGAGAAAAAAGGCAAGACAGATTGGTAATATTTCAGTGGCTTAAAAAACCCACAGAGAATCATGGTCTCTCCCCTACTAAAACAGTAATATGTTTTTACACTCCGTAACGGTTCTTTTAGAATCAGTTCCCTTTATGCAAATCCAGGTTACAGCTCACAAGAGAAACGGGAAGGAAAAGATAGGGAGATAAAGATAGGGAGATCTTTAAACACTATCAGAATATATACCCCATGTATTATCCAATTTCTATCCAAATTTAATTAGTCAAACTACCTTTAAACCACATTCCCAAACAGCTAATTACAAAAGGACCTGAATTCCTATAGCTAATTCCTTCATGTAGGATAAGGCTGCTACTATTCTAACAATTGGGTTCCTGACTTCACAAGACATTTTTTTGTCACTTGTGGAACACTTCCATACTAACCTGCAGGTTTCAAAGCTCTCTGGTCTACAAAATGCAACTCATTACTTCCCTGTGACACAAACTTTTCTCATAAAGAGCTTTGATATAAAGCATCAATTTTTTATGTCATATATATTATAAACTACATATGAACTCTCATAATGTCATAATTTATAAATAAGAACTAAGTGTCCCAATTTATAAATAAGAGTAGAATGCAAGCTACTCCATACAATCATCTCTAAATCCTCACCTTAAAATTTTAAAATTTTATGCATATTATGCAACTATAAAATTTTCGTGTTTCATATAGCCATACTGCAAAATCACATATAGCCCAATACTGTAAATAACTACCTACAGATTATTACTATTCAAATCATTATTTCCTTAAGAAATATGCTTTATGAAGTTATAAAATAATGTTTTGACAAAGCCTGCAGAAAGTAATGTTAAACTGAAAGTACAGTAAATCACTCAAATAAAAACTACACTTTTTGTGTACTGCAGGAAAGATCCTCAAGGTTGAAGAATGCTCTTTGAAAATGCAAAACCACCACTATATTGAGCCAGCAGTTTGGGGAAGTTTACTGTGTTTTGCAGCTGACAGTATTGTTGTTGTTTCATTGCATCTGGTCCAGGAGCTGAGCAAAGAGTCGTGGCTGGCACTGACAAAGGCAAAAGTAATCTTTTGGCACAATTGACTCTTTTCTGCTAGAAACAACAGTGCTAGTAATCCAATCATTATCATAACAAGTCTTCCATTGCCTTAGTTTCAAAAGAGACATATGTGGGGGGAGAAGACAATATCTTACTGCAAGACAAAGTCCTTGGGGAAGTTTAAGATACTTTAGGTTATATCAACCCATATCAGGAAATATGTCACTAGATAATGGTTATGCAGAGAGTGTTCAGATGCCAATCAGCAAAACATGCTACTGAAAAATTTGAGTTAAAAATTAATTCCTGACTAGTTCACAGAATTCTTTTGTTCTAAAAAAGCTCAGTACAGTTAGCTAGAATAGTAAACTTCCTTTTTCCTGCCAGGTGTCTTTTTCCTCCTTTTCATGCAGCATTTTTTTATTCTTAAGAGCCCCAAACAGTCTTACATGTAGACCTATCTCTTACACAAAATTTTCACACAAGGAAGATGCTTTCACATTTCAGATGCTCTGTGAAGGCTACGAGAAAAAAGAAATCATATATATATTGCACACAGAACACCAGCACTCTGACTTCCTGCTGCTTGACATCTGGATTTGATTTGGAACGATACCCCTGCTGCCCTTGGTCTCCATCAACATGAGAAACCAAACAAGTGCTGCCCCAGGTAGCCAGCAACACTCCACCAGGAAATCAGACGTGTGCTGTACCACAGTGTTCAAGGAACCCACTCTGCTTTGTATGCTAATGTGTTTTCCATGGATGACAGATGAAAACAACACAAATGTTGGATGAGAACAAGACCCAGACCACATCTAGCAGCATGGGCACAAACAATGTACACCTTAACACAGCCAAAAGTAACTCTACCTGACAGAACCAGGACCATCAGATTCCCTTTTTAATGAAAAATCCCTCAAGTGGGGAACACTTGGTAACAAAGAACATGGTAACATCTATGGTAATAAATTCAATAAAGCCTCAAAGCAGAAGTGTCATGAAAAGTGTTCTAGCATTTTCCTGGGAAAAGCAAAAGAGAACAGAGGAACTAGGGGCATCATCACCTTTGTACAACATGTTCCACAAGGAAATGCAGTGACCAATTCCAGCATGCATTAACTCATCATGGATGTTAAAGGGCACAGGAAAGCTGTTACAGTTAGCAGAGCACTGAAAAATGTGCAGAGCAAGGCTGCAATATCGCAGCCTCTGTAGGTAAAGCCAAAAAGGTGGAAATTGAACTGTGTTGTTATAAAGGTCCAGTAACACAGACACATGCATTCAGACAGACAGAAGTATAACAAGGCTCTACCCCCACTTCCTTTTTCTAGTAGACACTGAGGATGGAAAGTAATTGAAATGACTCCTGATTTCATAGTTCTCAATCAAAATTGAATACTTCTACAGCACATATGCTGCAGTTTAATTAGGGAGTAATTCTCTGTGTATGATGTTTGTTGGAGCAGGCTCAGCTGGCAATGTGGGGCTGGGCTGGCTCACAGGGCACCTCCACAGCACTCACTGGGACACTGCTGCTGTCCCAGCAAGGACACTCCTGACCTTGGCCAGCCCAAACCCAGGAGCTTGGCCAGCATGCAGGAAAGGCTGCGTGCTCCTCACTCACCTCGGGGAGACACGGCCAAGTCAGGAGGATGCTTTCTGGCTTTATGCAGCAGATTCTAAACAGGCTTTGTTTAACATCACTTTTATGATGCTACTGTGAGATTTCAAGTTATTCTAGAAGAAAACCTGAAGAAACGTGTTGTCTCATTATTTCAACATATGTGTTCATTCTGAAGAAACAGATCCAAACATTCATCTAATAAAAAAAAATTTGATCTTAGAATCAAACTGAAATGAAGGTTGCTCTTGCTGGCATAAGACAAAGAAGACTATATTTAAAACTTATTTCGAGAGACACAGGCTCTGATGTTCGTGTAAACACTATAATATACTTTATAGGGTTACCATCTGCTATGATGTTGATCAAATAAATGATTTGACAAAAAAAATCACATTGTAGATTGTTATACTAGGTACTCAAGGTATGAGTTTCTGTCTTTTATAGCTTCTTTATCCAATTTTGTTTCAGAGTAATGATATTCCTTCAGATAAGATTCAACATCTGAAATCAATTACAAAAAACCTACAGCACAAACCATAACAGCGCTGATTGCGTTTTGCATGTCAGACACACAAACAAATCAATCTACCATTAGGCCATATATTGCAAAAGTCTATCATAAAGTATGATTCCAATTATTACCCAAAATTATATTTTAGGTCTAGACTTTCTAGTAAGGAGATGAAAAGAGTAATATTTGATGGAGAAATACTGTACTCAAATATTTTAATTTTCAATAGGTTAAGACTAGTTCTCGTCCTCTTCTTGTTGTTTTCAATTAAAACAAAAATTCTCTTTTTATACTAGAAGTAATATTTTCAATAACATAATAAATAAATAAATACATAAATAAATAAATGAAGACAAGAAAGTTCCACGCATTTATTACCCAGGGAGTGGGAGAACACACAGATGACAGGAGGACCAGACTGACACTCAAAACCAAAAGCAGCTTTGACAATAGATACAAAGTGGTAGGCTTAAAATATCCAAAGCTGAGAGCATTAATCAAATTGAGAAGAGAAATGAAAGGCAGGCAACCTACCAATAGTCTAACCACTTAAGTGCCATTGAGATAAATTCAGATGCAACATTATAGTTAGGCAAAATATAAACCACTTTCATTTAAAATTACATAAATAGAGAACTTTATCTCCACTCACACTCCATGATAAAGGAAAAGCAAGGGGAAGTGCAAGCATGGAGGACAAAAAAAAATTTCAGATCCTAATGCATGCTGTTTATTGGAGAAAGCACTAATTGCCTTGCAGCATACAGATACCAAGTTGCCCCCTATCCCTCAAGATCAAAAGCAGAGTTCCTCCCCAGTAACAGAATTGCTTAGTAGAGGCATCAGTGAGATCAGCAGAGCAGTATCCTTTCTTGTACCCTTGCTCCAGAGAAAACAAATGGAAGAGCTGTGGATATGTCACAGAAATGCCATCGTGAGTCTGTCATCTGGTACCAACTCTGGACTTTACAGTTAGTTCAGGAAACTTCCCAAAATAATTTTATTAAATTGCACAATGCCGCTCACTCTCCTCCCAGTATTGAGCCATGGTGTCACAGACTGAGCCCTTCATCCATTGCACAGTGTAAAATAGAGATTTCTCATGGGCTAACCTACTAGTTTTCATATCTTTCCCCATTGGCAACATTGGTTACCTCAATTAGTACCCATAAAACACTGGCTTCCATTCAAAAATTAATCTTTGCAAAGATCAGTTTGTAGGATCTGTTTGAAATATCAACAGTGATTATTAATAGCAGTAAATAAATTAATTTTTCATTTTTGAAATATTGTTTATCCTGGAGATTCCCAGAGCATAATTATCTGACACAGCAAAGAATAAATACCTACTATGCCAGTCATTGTGGAACTTATTTGAATAATATTCAGAAGATACATGATCTAAAATTAATTTCTATCTATAAAACAGGTAATCACAATTAAAACTTCAGAAAAACAAAATTATTCAAATTGGAGGAATGTACAGCACATACACAATTTACCTGGGCAATAATCAAAACTTAGACAAATACTGACATTGGCAGGTATTAAAAATTAGTTGCAACTTAACTATCAGCAAATTGAATTCTCCCTATATGTAGAGCTGTTTAAAACCTATATTATCATACAGAAAATTATTTTGCATGAACAGTATTTTTTCTGGACAGAATAAAACTTCAGGGTGCATGCTCAAAGAACTTTTTGTAAAGCAACAAAAGACATTGTGTAAATTCAGAAGAAAATGGGGGGGAAGCATACTAGTTCAGGAAAACTGAACAAAAAGCTTGAATTTGTTTTAAAAGTCTCTATTAGCATCAAAATTCAGTACTGGCAATACGGTTCCTGTATAACTATCAAGTATGGTTTAGATTTGTTTCAACTCATTACCTAAATACAATTTGCTATTTAAAAAAAGGCAATTACTACTTTTAACTTGATTTCACAAATAATCCTATTCATTTCTTGCAATAAGACCTATGTTCCCTAAGAACAACATTGGGTTATTAATTCCTGTAAGAGCAGTGCCCTTACAGAAATGTCAGACACTACCTGCTTCTCTTTCCTCATATTCTCTGCTTCCTAAACTCTAAATCATGTCACCGAACACACCGAGTGACCTGGCATGACCTGGACACTTCAAATACAACACAACCCACTCAAAATAAAATTGGAACTGACATTTCCCACACAAACTGTACTAAACCAGAAAACTGCACGTTGCTACACACATCTTGCCAGGAAAAGTACATCAGGTACTGTTCAGAGAGAAGAGCATATTTATAATACTGTATGTAACAAGCATTTGTTAGTTATGTATAGTTACTGAGGCAGTTCAAGCATAAGCTTGAACTTAATGAAAAAAACTGTCAAAATAATGACAAAAGCTATCATAATTAGCATTTAAACTATTAAAAAAGGAACTTTCTTACAAATGCACTGAGGTGCTCAGAGCACTACACAGTAAAGCTATTTTTCACAATGCTGCCCCAAAATTCCCTACATTAATACAAGTTTTAATATTATTATTTGATCCAATTTAAGGTTAAAATTTTTATAAAAATTAAAATGCTGATATTCATAATTTATCCTCTACACAAAGAATATTTACATGCATACCCACAGAGTATATTTTGAAGCCTCCCTGGTTACAAATGTGAAAAAAGTACACCAGCTTAGAGATGAAGCCTTTAGCAGGGGTACAACCCAGAGCTTTTATTCACACGCAAACACACACAGTTAAACTGCTATTAAATTGCATCATGCTGCTTATCCCCCTCTCTGTGCTGAGCCATGAAGTATCAGGCTGAATAGCTCTAACAATGCAAGTCTCAGCCCCACAGTACCAGCTATCATAATAATCCTTTCTACTGGCAAATTTTCCTGTGGTTACTTCAGTTATGACTCAACTGGTTTATATAACCACACACTTTTATATATACATATATATATATATATATATATATATACACACACACACACACCAAATCAAGGCCAGTGTCACAAGACTGCACACACCAGGTCAAAAATACTCTAATACAGCCTCACAGGCAACAGCTACTGTTACCAACTGTATTACAACTCTATCATACAGAAAACTGCCAATTCAGCCACCAGAACACAATTAATCTGAGTTACACAGTGTGTAACTGAGGTGTTAACTCTCATGAGCAAATAAAACATGGCAAGTGTGACAGCTTTCCTAAGAATATGGCAAAAAATGTTAAGAAAAATTATTTTTGATCATTTACTGTATCACAAGGTGTCTAGCAAATTTTGACCCTCTTGAAAACAAATTCCAAGATCAGCCTGAGGTCAGTATCCTTTCATGATGTTGATGATTGTCATGTATCTTTATACGTGTACAATTAAGATAACCCAATTGCAACAAATTCATATTACTCTGATATTTAGAAGATCATTAATACCTTAGTATTAAGATCTTTCAAGGGAAAAGAAACTCTCTAACACATAAAGCAGAGTGGGGGGAGAAAAAAACCAAATGAAAAAGTTTTTGAGAAACAGCATACATTTTGACTCCCCAAGTTCATGAAGGTGAACCAGTGGAGAAATCAAGCATCAGACAAAAACCTTGGAATTTAGTGAGGTAGAATTTTAAGCCTTAAGTATAACAGCAAATATACTATACCGTATAGCCAAGAAAATGTAAGTCCACATTTACAATAATGTGACTGGAAACAAAGACACTTAAAGATACACTGTCAAGATCACAGAAGCCTGAGTCTGAGCTTGAGAAGGTGTCAAGCCATTTCATAAAAGCATCTGGAAGAAAACCTATACTTTGCCAAGATACACAGTATCCCTGTATCTGATTTTGGGCAACCCAACAATACAGAAATCAAAAGTCTATTAGCAGCAGCATGACATCTAAGCCTCTCACTTCAAAACAACAATATACTAACATCTTACATTTTTCATAAAACAAAGTATGTAGAATACCAAGAAGTTTGAAAGATTTTTAAGTTTGCCTCTAGACAGCCACATCTTCAATGAGAGTATTTCTTACACTTCCTTGTTCTAAAGAGAACATCTAAGTCAGCTGCAGGAATTAACTCTCATTACTAAGAAAAACAGAAATTACACATCAGGGTTGTGCGAACTCAAGTTTCTCATGAGAGAATTCTGTTTCTTTCAATACAGCTAGGGAAAAGTGTCAATTGTATGACAATTTCAACATTAAACACCCCCTTCTAAGTCTAAAACAAAGTTTATCTGCTCAGTATTTCAACAGAGAAGAATGTTAATGGATAAGTGCAAGCATGGCACATCTGCTCACCTAAGCCAGAACTGTGGCAGGACAGATAGCTCTAAGTTAGATGTGGAAAAAAAAACAGAATAAATATAGCCAATGTTGACTTATTACAACCCAGCTCACTCATTTCTCTCCTCTTTTGCCAAAAATCAAGAAAAAATCTTCCATACTTCTTCATCTTCAATCAAGCAAGCAGCTTTTCTGAGATTAGGGCTCCACTATTTGCCCTGCAGCATAATGAAGGGCCTTCTGTTTTGTCCAAGGCAAAGGTAGCAGTACTTCTTCCCTCAGTAAAAGACCTACCTAGGACAAAATGTGTTTTCTTCTACTATTTTAGGCATGAAGGAGAAAAAGGCTTAAAGTAAACTATTAAAAATTTCTAGGAGCATCTCTACTTGCATTTACACGACTGATAATTTGAGCTGATGGAAGCTAGCATCAGTCTGCAATGTCAAGGACTACTTTTTCCAGTATGCATTTTGTACCAACAAGTGCTTCCCCCTCCATAAGGAAGCTGGAATGTAGTACGTCTCTTGCCAGATGTTCTCCTTCTGCAGAGGTCCAAAACCAACAGCTCTCAGTAATTCCATTACTTCTAAAAGTCAAAGCCAGAATCCAGTCTGAACAAATGGAGACCTGGCACAGCCTGTGTCGCTAGCAGGGCCCTGAGACACCTTAAAAAAAAAAAAAGCTTAAAAAAAAAACCAAAAACAAAAACAAAAAAACCCCACCCCAATATACCTTTATTTTCTCAACACTGAGACATTTCTTCCAACAGCTTATTAGACAGAGATTTTACTGGTATTGTTAAATCTCATTCTCAAATTAAGAAAAAATAATGTTCTCTGACAAAGGAGAGAAATCTGTCTTTAAGTGAGCCAGGTATCCTTACATCTGCTCAAATACTTGCTGAATGAAGCTCCCTGCTGCCTGGGCTCTTAGCTGCCTCCTGAGGCAGGCAGGCTGTGTGCTGACAGCAGCCTCAGTGCGAGTGGCAGTAAATGACAGGGTGCCCACAGTGCTGGAAAGCTGATCTGATACAGCTCAGTCTCCTACATCAACAAACAAGGTGGAAGGGACTGGGGCCTGGCCTTAATGAGCCTTGCACTAATACACAGCAGCACTGCAGCAACTGGAATGTCTGAGGGAGCCTGGTTCACCTTCCAGCCTCAAAAACGTTCGCTTTTCTTCTTTCCACTCTTTCCCTTTGTTTAAAAGAAAGGCTGTTCTTCCCCTTGAACGAAGACGTCCAGCTCATGGCAGGACTAAGTTGCATGATCCCCATATTCACAGGCTTTTCCCTTCATAACCAAAAGGTATCAGCTCATCTACTCATTTCTGCTGCACTTCAGGACACCCCCTATTTTAACATTCTTCTGGTAGCATATCCATGTTGTTAGAGCTTTAAGTCTGCAAAGACTACCATTAAACAACAAAACCACACCTTTAGAACATCAGCAGCACAGAAGTAACAACTTCCAGAGTAGCCAAGGCTCCATGCTCAGCACTGTGGTCTTTAAATGCTAAAGAATAATTAAAATAATTTTACTTTGCTAGTTTAGCAGAAACATGCAACTATTATGAAAATAACTTAACACAGCATCCCACTAACTTAAAAAAAACAAAAAACAAACAAAACAAAACAACAAAACAAACAAACACACACCAATTTAATTTTCTATTCCAGAAAATAACTACTAAATCTGACAGAGTCTGGCTCCCGTGGAAGTGAATCCAGAAATATCTTCATCTGCTAGTGAAGATATTAAGATTTCCCCAACTTTACTTTTTAACCAAAGATACTTTTTCCTGTTTGAAGACTCCACTAATCGTCCTTTTATTTCTTCTGCTAGCTTTCCATTTAATACCCCACAGTCTGGTTCAACTGTGTAACATTTCTTCTTGGCTTAAATCCTAAATATCACACTTTTTATAGAAATCTGAGTTTTCAATGCTTTTCTTGTAACAAGTGTTACATGAGTTAAAACACTCTTAATAAAATGCACTTAGAAACCATGCATGCTTCAGAAGCAGAACTTTGACAAAAAAGTTAGAATTGGACGTTATAGTCAAGTATCCCCATTTTAAATTGCCTTCATACTCTAACAGTTGGAACAAACATACCTGTTGTAGTTAAAGTGCACTCATTCCTTTGTTGTTTGTTTTTTTTTTTAAATGAGGACAAGTTGCACTTTGAATACAAAATAAATTTGCTGTTGCTGTTTCTCCAAGTATGCTGTTACAGCAGTTCTGGAGGTTATAGCTAGAAAATGCTGAAAGCCAATAAAATATGGTAGACAGTCTTTCTGTGGAAAAAAAAGCACCCTTACCTAGTAATTATCCTTCTTACAATAATAATGTAGTATTAAAGACTTTAAAACATTTACTTAAGTAGTCAGAAAGCAAGTAGCAATCAATAACTAATTATTTTTCTTTAACTCCTCCTCCTAGGATGTTTTAAAATCTCTCCTTTTACAAAAGCACAGAATAGTGTCATAATGTCATGCCTAAAAAATTACACCTTAGTTTTGGGAACCAATTTCCAGGGATATTTCACCAGAACACTGCAGTGAATGATTTTACATTAGAAATAGGACAAATACTCTGATTTTAATATTAGAGGTGAGCAAGGATAAGAAGTGGAAGGAATCTAAAACTCTTCAAGTCCCAAGCACTGCCAGCACTACGTCCAACAGACCTGTCCCATCAGCCAACCTGCAAATACAGCCCTACCAAACCTCCCGTGCAGAGTGAGCCTGCACAGGCAACAGCACTTCCCAACTCCAGCAAGGCACTCTGATGCAGGAACCACTGCCAAACAATAGCTCATGAGTCAAGGTTTATGTATGCAAACACAGCCTATCTTCCCAACAGCTAAGGGCTGGCTGCCACCCAAAGGAGGCCATCCTGCTTCCCTTAACACTTGACTGTCCCCACTGCCCACAGCCCGGCTCACGTCTTCTTCCCTCACCCGAACTAGCACCAGGGTTTGTAGGGACCTGTGGTAAACCCACCCAGAAAGAAACTAGTAGAGTACAGACCCATAAAAATAAACCCTCACTGGTTCTGGTCTGACTTGCTCACAGAAGTATTTCACTACTGGGCCAGAACAGCACCAGTGATGCCAGAAAGGAAAGGGAGAGCACGAGAATGCCAAAGCAAGGTGTGTGAAGGGCCAGGGAAACCAGCCCATCACTTCTGAAGCATTTACTACCTCTGAGACTGGCTGTATTTAACAAGGAAGACAAAAAAAAAACCAACCAACCCCCCCTCCCCCCAAAAGAAAGGCGCTTTTTTCAGGGGAAAAAATAATGAAAGAAAAAAAAAAAAAACAGGCAACACATGTGGTGATGCATAAAATCCTGCAATCTGCTTTGGGACTACTGGCTTTATTGAACCATTGGTAGGTACTATGCCAATAAGTGAGAAAAATAACTGAATTAAATGCATGTTTCAGTTCACTAAACACCAATAATCTCATTAAAGAAATCTTTTAAATATTGAATCTGCTCCATGTTAGGGTAGAAACAGGTTACCAGGAAGTTCAACACTGCCAGAAAACTCCTGCACATTATTGTTTGCTTACTAGAATTTTAGCCAAAAGTCGGAAGAGTAAATTATGTCAAAGTAAATGGCAACAAAACCCAAGCATTTTCCGTCTCTCTGTTTCTTTGGTAATTAAAAACCTTTAAAAAGTAAGAATTTTTATTTTAAAATTTCAAAGTACATTTTAAAATTTGGCCAAAATGAGCCTTGGGTTCCATGTGCCAAATAAGTTGCTTTTAATAATTATGATATCCCATTTTCTCTCTCATTTTAGTATCTTAGGCATTGCCAAAACAAGTCAATTTATCCATATTGCCTCTTTAGGTGGCAACTTTGTTTTAGATCCTGTATTCAGTTCTCTATAGAGATGCTTTTAGCTTTGACAACAGCTTTCAGACTTTGTTTCATTTTGTACTTTACTTGTTCATACTGCAACACTCCAATACAATGAAATCTGTGTAAATGCCCAGATTTGCTCAACCACTAAAAATAAAAATGTTACCATTTATAAGGGTTATCAAATAATTTTAACACAAGACAGATTCTTCCCGTTCTTCTGCCTTTTTCAAAAAGACTGTAACTTGGCATTAGGAAAGAATTTATTTTATTCCAGTCACAAAGAACATTACTACTCTTCAACATACTGTAATTTGATTATTTTGCAGGTCACACTTTGTGAAAGGGTAATAAGGCATCATGTGTCTTCACATTGCAGTTTATAAGGCAAGGATTACTGAAGAAGATTCAGAAGAAAATATCAACCTTCCCAGATGCACAAGAGCATTCTGAAGATCTGAAGATTCACACATGGAATAGGGCATCTCAGAATAAACATCACATACAGCTCCACAACATATGTTCACGTGAACTAAAAATGCAAAACTTATTCCTTTGGACAAGGCTGGCCCACATACTTTTAAGAGAATTAAGAAATACTTGTAAACTGAAGTGAATTTATACTTTAACACTCTTCACCTGGACTCAAACAAATATGATATGCTCACATAACTAAAAGGCTAAACAAGATGACATTTATGTCCTTTTGTGCCCATTCCACAGACACACATGGGATTTCTCTGGCAGCCAAACCAACACAAATTGACCAAATGTGACCAAATTTCCACAAGTGATATGAAAGCCCAGTGAATTAAACAAACATTTTAAGGCACCTGGCAAGAAAAGAAACAAATGTAAAAATTCACTACAAGAGCTCCAGTAGCAATTTCGTTATACTCCATTTACTTAACATGCAAAGCTTCTATTTAAAAGGTCACACAAAGGAAATAAACATGTGCATCACTGAGGTGTATATCTGCAATCTTACCTTCAAAAAAACTCTGTGAATATTACCAACTACATCATCAAATCTACTTTCAGGACTAAAATTTGTTTGGATTTTATTTCTTGCCTTTTTAAAGAAAAAACAATTAAAGAATACATCTGAAGCCATTTCCTTCTACAATTTAAAGTTTACTGTGGAATTTTTAAACATCAGAGCAGAACTTTATGAGTAAGACATATATTCTTAAATAATTATGAAGAAACTAGAATACTGTATACACTTCAGTCCCTGAGATCTCTTAAGTTTTTATTCTCCTAAAGGACTCAGAGCAATCATTATTTTAATGTTGAGCGTATTATGGGACAAACAAGAGAAAATAAAATACAAAAATTCCTATGAAATATTATACTAAAAAAAAGCACAAATAACAGAGTAAGAAGAGCACAGAAAAACAGTCAATGCCTGCTTTTATTAGAAAAGGTTCAGTGTGAACAAGAACTTCACACATGGTAGAACCTCTTAAGACCTGTGAAGCCTCTAAGTCATCCAAGGACTAATTAGGTTTTCAAGAAGTCTTAAAATCTAATGCACCTTGTTCCTACAGAATTTCAATTTAATATGGATTCTTAACTCTTTCACTGTAAAATCAGAGTCTAGCAGTTTATAAGAGAGTGCAAAAATACAGATGAAGCTAAGCCACTTCATATTTTCTATTAAGAATGAAATGAAGTACAGTTGAAATCAAAATTCTATACTTGCTATACTTTATTTAATCCTGAGTAATACCATCTATAATGCTACTTACAGAGAAGTAATAGAAGAATCTGCTGTGGTGCCTATATTGATCTAGTGTTGTACTGAACACTTTTTCTATTGAGAGTCAACTACATATCCTCCACATGCACATCTCTCACTCTAACACAAATTTTACAAGTTTTTTTTACATCACAATAAATGTTCTGCTCAACAGAAAATATAGAAATTATAAAAGGGAACATCCACATTTTAAAAAATCTATCAGTCTTAATTTAAACCTAAGAAAAATACTGACTAGAATTACAACAGTGTATTTCATCTTTCACACAAGAAAATCCACTCAAAGCCTTTTTTAAAACAGATCCAAAATTAGAAGTCTGTAACTGCTGCAATCTTAAGGCTGTTAAGCTTCCAGACCACAGACAGCTCATAGCAGGGCTGATTAGCTCAATCACAGCACCTTGCTAACAGCAGTTGAGAGCCCTAAACTGAATCTAAATCACATCAAGCAACTAAAAAACAGGGGCAAAAGTACTTTATCCTCAAAACATTGAGTATACTAACATAAAAAGAATGGATAACCTACAGAAGTTCATGAATTAACTAAAACCCTATGACACGTTTCCACAAATAGCATATATATCAACCAAAAAAAAGTATATAAAGTCCCAAATCAATTTCATGAACACAACTAAATTATGGAATGCTGTCTGAAGTTAGGGATTGGGAATATGGTTACAGCACCAAGATGATACTGGGGTGGAAGACAACATGCAATTGAGGAGAAATAGAGAGAAATAAGAGCTAACTACTCTAGGGAGATTTTTAACAGCTTTTACTTTGTCCCTTGATGTTGTCAGCCTCAATGGAAAAATTTCTCTGTAGGATTTGTTTTCTTTTCAAAGTAGCTGAAGTAATTCAAAGCCACCAACAGCTTGAAGGAGAATGAACCACCTGTAGAGGTCAGCATTCTAAAAGTGTACCAGTAAAAATGTAACAAATTGTCAAACTCCCTGTTCAGGAGAAACTTGATACTATGTGTGTTGAATAATGATAACTCAATGCATCGACACACAGGCATGTCTCCTCCATCCTTTTAGTCAAATAGCATAGAAATAATTTTCCTCTGAATAATACAATGTAGAAGAAGATGAAAACAAAATTCCTGAACTGGCTCATCAGAGAAGTAACATTTGAATAAAACCAGTTTCCTAAGCCAGAATACAGCCACCATTGTGGTTAAATATTTCATGAATTTAATATCAAGAATTTACACAGAGAATAAAATAGGAAAATTATTAGATAGATGGCACAGGCAACTTTTAAATTTATAAATTTATATTGAAAGATAGTATATCAAATGGCAAAATTCCTTCCCAGAGTTAAGAGTTTTGCTCAGCTTGTACCATAAAATGAATATGGTATAGTAAAGGGTCTTTCTGGAAGACTCAGAAATATGTGCTCAAGCAGTTAAAAAATTTTAAATACTGTACAACAACTCAAATATCTCTAACTAGATCATGAAAATGCATTCAATATAAAAGAATACCTGTTTTATTACTATGCTATAAGGTGAATAGCATCATAAGAATTCTGATCATTGCAATTTTTTTTCCCCTCTGAATGTGTGGGCAAGATACTGGATTTCATCTAAATTTCCTGTTGATTTGAACAGGAAAGCAGAAAAAAAACAAAAAGAAAAAGAAAAAACCACCTGCTACAGAAAATCTCTCATTTGTTTCTTTTGGTTGCATGTAATTCCTCTGTGTTGCCCCAGGTATTCCGAGTGAGGTTGCTCTTTGCACGAACAGAGAAGCAACTTAGCTTTGAGCTATAAAACTAAAAAGGAAAGGCTCACAAACAAGTAGTTAGTCTTTTTCACAGGAAAAAAATAATTTAAATGTATGTATGTATGTATGTATATATATATACACACACACACATACGTAATGAGCCTCCAGCAATAAAACCAAGGCAATTCAAAGGAGTTTTCAAAAAATGGTCAGACATCCAACACCATGAAGCAGGAGAAGGTTCTCCTGCTTGAAATGGGTCAATATGAACAGAGATTATTTAAACACAATTATGTTTCACTGTGGAGCACCCACTTACTGTTTTCTAAATACTTTAACCTCATTCTCTTCGCTTACTATTGTATTTAGTCTTTAGGACATGCTACAGATGATTATTTATTTTCTGACTGCCAATCCTTCCTTTTGGGAAATAGTTTTTGTCCAAGGTTCTCCAAGTTTCCATCCTTCTCAGTATATTTCCAGTTCCAGTATTTAACTCTGGCTGTGAATTGTACAAAAATCCCATCTCCAGACAATCACTGATGAGGCAGAGCCTGGCAGCAATGGTCAGTGGCTGCATCTGACAAGGCCTCCTGGTTTAGGAGCCTCCTTCTAACAAGTCATAGTTTTGGCTGTTCCCAACTTTTTGCATTAAAAACAAGGAATCCATCTTCTAATCCCAAACACTCATGTTATCCAAGTATGCAGACAAAGCAAGCAAAAGGGTCTTCGAACAACAGGACCTCTGAGAAATCCTAGCAGCAGAACTCCCTGCACCAAGGAGCTCTGCTCTCCTCAGCCTTTTTAAGCAGCCTGAATGTGAAGGACTTACTTGAGTGCATGACCAGAATATTAAATATCTCACACTGTCCAGACTCACAGTGAGCCTGTCAAATATCAGAGTAATAAAGTACTCCAGAGCAAAACTTTTTTGATGACTACACACTATCAGTAGCACCAACAACAGCAGCATCCACACAGTTACGTGCCCAGTTACACATTACTCTAAATGGTGTACCAGAGTTTGGAGAAAACACTGCCACAGTTGGCAAACATCATCTTCCACTATCACTGCCAGAGCCACTGGATTCCTTGACAGACACTGTCCCCTTATGATTTCACCCAATTTTAGGAAGCACTCAAGTATTCAGCCATTTCTGAAAGCATTTAGGATTTCAAGTGAGTTTTTTAATAAATGCTGTCTTATAAAGGATGTCTTCTCTAAGTCTGCAAACAAAAAATACTTGAAGTCACTGTGCTAGAAATGTTACAAAACTCAAACAGAAGGTGCAACTTCCTTGTCAATAGACTTCCACTGCATACCCACATCTGTAATGTATGGTAGCAAAAGCAGACAAGAAAAAACAATTAAGTGGTTCAGCCAAGAAAACAAATATATATATATACACACACACACACACACTTGAACATGTATAAAAATACATGTTTATATAAATTTCCTTTACACATTCCAAATCAAGATGCCAGGTTAAAACAAAAACAAAACAAACAAACAATAAAAGAAAAAAACCACCTTTGACATTTACGCATCATCTTTAAAATGCAGAGGAAGGTATTTTTTTCTACTGCTATTACACAGAAAAAAAAAAAAAAAAAAAAAAAACATGAGCCAGACCATTTCAGCAATTTTTATGTCCCTGGTGGCAAACTTGCAGCTAACCACGGAGCCTCACCTTCAAAGTCACTTAGTTTAAAATCACTAATTTCTCAGAAAATACTCTGAATTCCAGCAAAGTCCCAACAGGGAGTGAAATGGGCTGGGAGAGAGAGTAAATAAGTGAAGGACAAGGAAAAAGAAGAAAGATATATAAACAAAATGAAAACATTTCAAAAGAATCCACAGAAGTATTTCCTAATAACCACCACATGTGCTGTCCCTTGCCCCTCCCAGCAGGCCAGGGCTCCTTGGGCACTGCAAAGCTGCAGCTGTGACAGCAGCAGGGAGCTGCTGCTCCAGTGCAGACCTTCTTCTCACCTGCAGCATGGCAGAGGCAGACTCCTTGTGCTCACCTAAGCAAGACTACATTTTTTGGATGACAAAAAAAGGTAAGGAAAACTGCATTGCTACCTCAAATAGATCTGGTGTTACAAATAAATAAAATACCATTTTAAAAATTCAAATACAAAAGCCCACACACAACATATTGCCTACATTTTAATCAAGAACAGAAAGAAAATGAGAGCAGATATTACTTGGCTAGATTTAAAGGAAAAGGACAATCCTTTTCAATAGCAGGCTCCATTTCTCAACATGACTGTGTTCCAAAAGATTAGATAACAGTATCAGGCAACATCTGACTATTAATGACACAACCTCACAGAATGAAGGAAAGTATTTCAGCATATATTGACTTTGTAAGATTTAAGTTATCAGCACACAAACAGCCCATCCTTTTCTAACACATTAACATATAGGTATTAAATGCTTGGATTAATGGATTATAAAGGAGTAATACCATAAATTAATTCTGATTTAACACCTCAGCAAAGTTTCTGAAAAAGAAAAGAGGAAGAAAAAAAAAAAGGAAAAAGAAGAGATCAGCATTCCAGAAGTATCCTCAGGGGAAAGCAGCAGCCGATCATGGCACACATTACCTCTGCCCCTGGTTCATCCATCTGCTGCACCTCAAGGAATGCCACAGGGGAAGCAAACATGTGGAGCACAGCTAATAACAGCAATTCTGTCCATATTAGAAACTAATTATCACCCTTTCCTATCAGGATCAGTGCTTCCAGAATTATAAGCAATTTACCCTACTAAATGCAGTCTAGAATTTAACACTCAATAACTCAATAGCTTTTTTTTTTTTTAATGCCGATTTGGACTTGGATGTAATGAAAATTCTATTTCTTTTCCTCTCAGCCCTGCCCACTGTCTTGCACCTGAAGATTTAAGTTTTTGGGTTTTTGTTTGTTTTTTTTTAGTGAAGGGGTGAAGGAAAAAAAAACCTCTGCTTAAACATAATTCTGTGCTTTTAACTCTCAGCTCAAAACTTCACAATTGCTGTGATTAAGTCTATGTAAATCTAACAAAGAAGACAAACATTGAGTTTATATTGTATTAGCCATCTTCTGGAAATAACAGCATGAAATCTCATTGCTCCCTAACAAATATATTACTTTTCATTAAATACACAGACCATGAAACTACAAAATTAGATTAAAAAGCTGTGAATAGCATTTTATGTATTGACCTTGCAAACAGAAAACAGAATTTCTCCTTGGTCTGTTGTCATTCTACCAAACTAAAAATCAAGAACCTGGAGGATTGTCGAGATCTCTCCCAGCATTAGCCGGGTCTGTAAGAACCCAATTATTTATTTTTAAATTACCAAGTAAACATTTTGTTTTAATTAACACCACCTATTTGAGGCACTACTTCTGCACATTTTGTAGCAAAATCCAAACAACTGAGAAACAGAGAATACCAAGGAAAACCATATTATGAGTGAGTGCAAAGACCTGAATAAAGAGCATCAGATATGGATCAAAACAGTGCTTCTCCCACAAGAATCTCAATTTCTCCTATCCATCCACTCCTCAAGCGAAGTACTTCTCTAGCCCTGACCCAAGTTTGTCTCACAGCCTACCAAGACCAAATCATCCTCTTCCAAATTCCCTCAAAGCCCATCCTGCTTAGCCAGCAGGTGCCACTTTTTTGAGAAGGAGAAGGTCAACATTTCCCTAGGGATTTGAGCAAAATGCCTCCTCGAGCGAGCAGTCTGGCAGTGGTGCTTGGGTCTGCTCCCCTGAGACTGCACATGCTGGCTCTGCGCCTTGAGGTAGCAATGTCAAGAAGTGTTAAGGATTTACAGAGAAGTCTCACGAATTTCAGTGAAAAGCATTCTAACGGAAATCACTCAGCTACTTGGTTTGCACCTCTGAAGAACATACATTAGTATTACGCTTAAAACATTTTTAGATGGAAATGAAACCTTCCCCAAAATATTTAATTCAAAAGTAAATAGAATTTAGTGCCAAATGCTAAAGAACTGTAATAACAAAGCAGAGCAACTGCTTTTTGTAGTACACAGACAAATGTAATACCACTATACATTCACAGTACTTATAAAGCTGCTTTTTTTTTTGCGCTAAATTGAGAATAGTCAAGGCTGTATTTATGACCAACTGTATCCTTCAGTATGGAGGGATACAAAGCACAAACCTAATGCAAAACATCAGCAACTTGGCTTAATAAGATTACAGTACAGTAAAGGGTGCTCATAAGCATTTTCTATAAATGAAATGTAAAGCCTGATGACTACATACGAGCCGGAAGACCAACCTAAGCTCATAATGAAGGTATTGTGACAAAGCTTAGTATCTAAAACACCAACAGAATGGTGTATTTCTGACGTGGTTGAAAAATTCACACCGATTATTAAAGCAGCCATGTTCCCAGTGGCTAGTTTTAGGGTAGTAGTGTTCTAGTTTCTATGATCCATGTAAGTTATAAGGCAAATAATACTGAGTTTACCTAGTATATTATTCCTTCCTGCAAATCTCACTTCTCAAAATAACAGCGTATTTACAGTAATGGCACATGGTTGGAAAATTTAAACCACTTGTACAACACCCTTAAAGAAATCAGTAAAAATATATGTACATTTAACTCAGTACACAACAGTTTCTTTTTCAAATGCAGAGAAAAAGGGGGACTTCTTTATGATCTTCTGTGGGAAAAGCAAGCTGGTAGACTGAATAAGTATCAAGAACTATAACCATTAATTCACTAAGTAAAAATGGGCAGGAAATCAAAGCCCACCACCCCTGCTATCCAACCACATATACCCTCTACCAGTACACAGAAATAAGTACAATCAAACAGCATCAGGCACACTTGGTTTTGTTTCCTCACCTTTACAGTTTTGAGCATGCTTAACCCCATGTCCACCACACACAGACACAGCTATTCTTATATTATCTGTATGCCTTTAGGAAACACTCCTACAGTCCTAGACCAGTAATGACAGAATTTACCTAAACAGATTTGTCAATAACATTGATAAACAGCATATAAGCTGTTCTACCAATGTCTTATTTACATTATCACCCTTACGAGATTCAGTAACTAAATTCACATTAAAATAATTCTACAATGGTACTTCAGCATTCAATAAACCATGCTCCTTAGTATGTCACCATGAGTTATTCCCAGGATTAGAGGGAAAAAAAAATACTGACGTATATAAAAAATGTAGAAGACAACATCCTTTGCATTCACGCTGTTTGCCTGTCCAATCCAAACCTCAGTTAGGTCAATATCAGTCAAGGTCTTTATTTCTTTATAAAATTCCATTTTATTTCTAAGAGATACCAGGAGCTCATTGTGCATGCACAATGCATAGAGTGTGCTGAGGAGGAAGAACTAAAATAAGGATACTCTTACACAAGCCAGTCACCCATTCTTTCCATCATTTACTAAAAATAATTTTTAAAAAACAAATCCCTTCTGTTAACTGAAGTACCTAAAAGGTTTTTCCTGTTTATTACAAGGAAAACTCATTTTGAAAAAGAGATATTCATTATTTGAATTTGAATCAAAATACATGCAAGCCTTTGAGTAGATATAAGCCTACAGCCATGTGTCTATTTCTAACAATCCTCATAATAAAAACAGAGTTTTAAGTAGAGCTCCATTCTGAGAGAGGATTTTTTCCCTTAAAAACTGGCTTGGTTACAAGCCACAATATAAAACCAAAAGACAAATGTCTTAATTTGCCACTCCTAAAGAATACAGATTTAATAAAAAACATCCAAATATATCCAGCTGAATCAGAAGATGTGTAACAAAAAAGGAGGGGTTGTTGCTGTTACTTTTTAATAAGAAGAAGCAGGTGACCACCTGTCAGTACCTCCACTGTCAGCACTGGCAAGAGGAAAGGGAATTCATGTTCACAGAGATGTAGGCACATCCAGCAAGCTTCTACTTCTCAATATCTATGCTACCAAGGCACTTCCTTCACTGCAGTGCACCCTGTGTTACCATGACATTTATTTCACAAGTTTTCCATTCTCAGCTCCAGACACATATTACAGGAAATATTTTTTTAAGGATGTGCAATACCATAAATTTTTAGTTGAAACAAATGAGCACATAACCTTTCTTAAGACTATTTTCTCTAACTCTAATACTAAGGAGAACAAGAGGAAAGTGCTAAGACCAATCACCGAAATCCCTAAAGAAAAAGTCAAATTAGAAAAGCCAAATACAAAAAGGCCAAAATGTGTGAGAACAGAAATACTTTAACAGTCATATCAAACCCAAGCTCCAGCCTGAAGTAGTGAGTAAGAGGCATATTGAGAAGAGTGTACTTTGAGCACAGAGCCAGCTCTCTCCTCTGTAAGGCATTTCCATTATCAGGCCACATTCACATCCAAAAACCAACAGAGATTTACAAGCTATGAAAGCATACCTGTTTTGGACTTCTACTTCCTACAAATAATCTTGTAAAGGAGTGAATAACTACTAACTACTTAAACACAAAAAAGGTCAGCGACAACTTCCAAAAGGCTGGCATTGCCCCAAGCTATTACAACATTGTTATGGATAGGCAGATAACAGTTTCTGAACCGAACTTTCCACACCCCAGAAGACCATAGCACCCAGGTTGAGCTCCTTCCCTCCAAACAGACAAACCTTAACAGCCTCTTTCTGCTCTCCAGCACAGGCTGGCAGTAAGCACAGAATGAATTTCACTGCAGAACATAAACCACAACCAAACCCCACCACATGTGCAAGTGCTGGCTGCATGCACAAATGGCTCCCAGCCAGCTTGACTCCTATCACTCACAGGCAGGAAGAAAACCAGACAGGCCACTTATGCAAAGGCTTGCTCACTGTGGGACTGCAACAGAAGATTTATTTGCACAATTGGAGCCATTATGCCAATAACTTCTGTTCACTGACACCCTTCACAGAAATCCTGAAAGGGAAAGTTACAGCACAGAGATAACTAGAATTCACAACAACAGTCCCAAAATGTCTGAGACTGATTTTATGTACAAAGTTAAGAGTAAAAACTACCAGCATGCAAGTAGCTTCAATAGAATACAATTATTAAGCCAGCATCCAAAATACTTTTCAATAGTAAAATACTCTCATAATTAATGTAATGACACAACTTTATTATATCAGGTATAAAATACTTAGTCTTACAGGAACTTTACAATGTCAATATTTCCTCTGCAGTCTATACAGGACTCAAATCAACTCCCCCAAGTAAACCAGGTATATAAGTGCTTGACTTACAACACAGCTAATACCACTGACATGTTCACTGATCAAAAGCTACATCTTTAAGTGAACTGAGAGAAATGCAAATCATCTAAAATCTGGGAAAACTAACAAAGAAAGTACTAACTGAACATACTCCATCAATTACTTACGGTCAAAGAAAAAGGTAATCAAGAATAAAGAATTCAAAAGATGGCCAGATATTCCAGTGCTGACAGAAATAGAGCACCAGATAGCTCTAGTGCTTTTTCACAGAATCACAGAATATCCTGAGTTGGAAGGGACCCAAAAGGATCATCAAGCCCAACTCTTCAGTGAATGGCCGTAAGGGAATCAAACCTGCATTATTTGTATTATTAGTATCATGTTCATTACTACTGCTGCAACAGAACACAACATGGAATTTCACTCATGTAAGAATGCTTTACACAAAGTTGGTTCTCATCTTTGCTTTTTTTAAAGGAAAACAGAAAATACATAAGGGAAACCAACAAAGGCACAGTCTTCACAAAAGAGGTACAGATATTAAAATTCTCTTTCATCATAATAGTGGCCTGTATTTCCAAAGAAGTTATCAGACTGCTGAGAAATTATGTCCTTCCCTATAGTCCTAAATTTTATCTGAATAAGATCAACAAACTTCCTATGCAGAAATAATACAATCCTCAATAGTATCATTCCAGATACATGCCAATTAGTGCTATATATTGTATATTTCAAAGACCATTTCCAAAAGGACTGGAAACGAAAATTCCTTTTTTTTTTTTTTTTTTAAATCTGTCTGCATTCAAATTTAATCCATCATGAGGTTTCAGAGGCAAAAGGAGGCTAAAAACAACTCAAAAGCCTATTCCCAACCCCATGGGAATGCAAAGTCTCAAAACACTAAATCTGTCACAGGTTCAGGGGTGATTGCAGTCACTGCTGTGCCTCCTACTTACATTTTCAGTTGGACATTACCAGAAATACATGTGTGTGAGAAGAAATTTTAAGACAAGTGATTTTTAAAAGGAAAAATAATTAAAACTGCTCAAAGGGGAATAAAACAATCTCAAGGCATTCTTTAAGTATATCCTTACAGTAAAAGTGAATCAAACTGTACTCCAGAACACAGTCACTATTCTTAATATTTATATTCACACACTTTTTTCTCTTCCCACTTTCTTTTCTAGTTCAAGACATTTACCTTAAAGAAAAATTTAAAAATTGAAATCACACCACTACAAACAGTAATGAAAGAGTTGCCAAATCATCCCTGGGCATTTTGTCCAACAACAGATGTTAGAAGCCTAACTGGAAAACACAACACAGAATACAGCATTCAGGACTGGCATTCCTTTGGTTCCAACTATAAAAATGCCTGCAGAAGCTGCAAAATGTATTATCCACATAGATGAAACCAAGTCTAGGATAATGCAAATAAACAAATAAAATTTAAAAATTAATAAAACTTCAGCTGAACATCCAAATGCAAATCTACCCCAAGTAAAAGAAGTTTCCTGGTTTCCTTGCTACCCAATGCCAATTACATTAGCAGTTTTATCAATGCCTTTAATACTTACTAGCAGAAGCAGCACCACTAACAAACTGCTATAAAACTCAGAAATTCTTTTACACCTCCTCTCTATTTTTGCCTTGAAATTGAAAACTAAGTTTGTTTTAAAAATAAGTAATTCAGTAATTCAATCAAATGTACAGTTTGCACATTAATAAGAAATTAAAAGAAGAATCTCCAAAGTTTCTAGCAAATCAGACACAAAGCAAATAGCCTTCCCACACCAACAGTTTCAACCATATAATCTTATGGACTTCCCTGGAAAATATCTCTGTTGCCTGATATCCCCAGCTTTGTGTCTCCCTAAATACTTGCTTCAGTGTAAACACCCTACTACTCATAAAAGCTGCTGTGAAGTTTAAAAATAAGTACCTCAAATCTCTTAAATTACAAAGAGATGGGAAAATAGCCAAGAATTTAAAAAAAAAAAATCCCAATTAAATTTACAATAAGTATCACATTCAGAAGCTGCTGAAATGTAATCTATAAAATGGGGTCAACAGTTCATTCACTTTCCTAAAGAAATTTTTAATTCCTTAAATTCATATGCACTCTCTCCCCTTTCAGTGTTTTTTAAATTATTGTTTCCACTAGCTATGACAGAAATTCCATTTAAAATAAAAAGAAGAGATAACAAAGCTACAATATTTGGATCACTTGTTTTTATCCCAACCTAGCTGATTTTCATGTAAAGCAGCTTTTTTTTCCCCCAAAAAAGCTAGAACCAGATATAAGACAGGAGTCACAACAGGCTGGTTTGGCAAAACACGGTAGCTGGATTTTGAGTTTCAAAGAATTGTTTGAGGGCCAAGACACTGTTTTTCTCTTAAATAATATTTATTACAAAATAGGTATCACTAATCAAATGGAACTGAGACCAAAGCACACTGTTAATATGTGAAGTATTTGTTTTCAACATATCTGTAGTACTTGAAGTCTTCCCCTTTGACATTCTTTATTCGTCACTACTTCTTGAAACTTACCCTCAAATACCAGAATTATGATATAAAAATCATCCATTTTACAATAAGCTCCATTTAATGACATACAACCATTTTTATGACAGAAGCAAACAAGTAAAAAAGCACTTCAGGGGAAGTAAAAATTATTGTTTTTAAACTAAGTTCTTCATGATCATTAGGTTAAATCAAATGTGTTTCCTAACTTTAAGACTCACTCTGTTGTAACACAATTAGCTTTTCCATTGCTCTTAGAGCATAGGTTCTGCCTACAACAACCCAAAGGATATTTTTAAGTACTCAGAATACAGATACAGTAGCAAATGCAACCACATTTAACACAGCCTCATCTCTTGTTTCAGTCAGAGTAGTTTTTGTCAGAAAACCCACTTGATTATTGAATCTTTTTAGACGACTTGTTACCATATCCATGATTATGAGATCATGGCCATAGGCTAGACACTGGTACATATATCCAGCTGTCAAAGTGGATTTAGTCCATTAAATACAAAGGATAGCTATGGACAGGGTTGTTTTCTGTTTATGTATCAGGAAACCTTTTTAGACTAGAAATTTTCTTCCTTGAAGAAAATTAGGCAAATGTATCTATGTTTTCTTATTTGGATAAGATTCAAATAAAATTTACAGAAATCAGACACATATGTAATCTGTGAAGGTGTGCTGAAACAGTTTCTATAATGCTGATATGAGTTCCAGACAGAAATTTGCATTTCCACATTTTAAAATAATAGACTCTACATTTAAAAAGCTGTATAGCAGACACAGCCACAACTGAATTGAAGAAGAAAAACCCAAAAACTCCATGAACATAAGTAAAAGATTGAATTAAACAAGCAGAGACATCAAACTAAATACAAAAGTAGGGAGCGAATATTGACACTGAAAACAGTGCAAGCTAATTTAACTCTCCTCAGGTCATATGAGGTTATTGATATTAACCCAGTCCAAGACCACCATTTACATGAACTGAGCAAGTTCAAAAACACTTCTTGGCTGTTCTACAGTGTAAACACTAGCCCTCATTTTAGAGCTGAGGAAACCAGAAAATAGAAAAGGAAAAAAGAAAGGCAGTTTCTCAGTGATGTAGCAAAACAGGAAGAGAAATTTTGCCTCTTTGCTATGTCCTTTAAAACTCAAGAATATCTTCATTGTCCAACGATAAAACGTTGACAAAAGCTTTTAATGGAGATAAAAAGCCTGCTTTAACTTTTTACAAATTTTTGCCATCTTACAAAAATAACAGCAGTAATTAGAAGGTGAGTAATAACATTCCTAGGACTTCGCTATTCCTGGTGATTTTTTAGATATTAATTAAGAGTCAATCAGACCAAAAAAAAAAAAAAATCACATTTCAAGAACTATGTATTTTGTTCATTATTCAGTATTCCATGTTCCTATAATTTAACAGAACCAATAGAACAACAGCATAGATTATAAAACCAATGACTATTGAAAAGCATTTAATATTTCAATATGGAAGCTTGTTATATGAATTAAATAATCTGTGCCTTTTATTTAAGCATTAGTCATACAAGTGTAAAATTATTTCAGAGTTAGAATTTTAAAAGACAACTATCTAACTTCTCATCCTAAACTCATGCTATCTTTGTCAGGCCTACTAAAATCAGGCCAGTATTTATACACACTTACATATTCAGAACACAATGAGCTTATCTCAATGTATGTCAGTGACCCTACTGCCACAATCCCAAAAACAGTGCTACTCAATCGGTACTGACTCAAAGGCTAAAAGGCCACAAACAGAACATTTGTTGGAGCTGTGAAAGACCTTTTATTCCCAAACGTGACATGAGACCAACTGGCACAGCAGTCAGAGGATACTTGGGTTATTAATGCTATGTTCCTTCCCCAGGATAGCTGCAGAGCTTTAGGACACACGCCCGCTGAGGCAGCATTAAATTTGCTTAAAAGGGGAAAACAAGAACAAGCAGACACCTTGCAGAGTCTGATTCCTCTACTCTCCTTGTGATCAATGCTCACCTCTCCTTGGTAGAGGGTCTGGTCCCCATGCCAAGGCCACTCACACCACAAGTTGTCTATGCAGGTTAGGCCAACACATGTACAAAGTGTAAGTAACAAGTCCTGTCTGAACTGCTTAGAGCAGCAGCTCAGCAATGCTTCCCAAGGCCAAGCCAACCTGGAGCTATGCTGCTTTCCTGCTCTGAGAAAGGGGCAAGGGCAGGCAGGGACTGAAAAACAACACCCAAACTAAGGATCTCTAGTATGGCACATGCACACATCTGCTGCAGCAGGCAAAAAGTTCTTTTCAAGTACAAATTAAGTATTCATTATTTCATTCTTCCTTAATTTCACTTGGAAGGAGAAAAAAAAAAGAATTAAGTGTTTGCTTAATTCTCACTTTTATCTATTTCAGAGAAAGTGATAGAGCTAAAGACCATTTTACATAAACAGATGTAAAGGATGGAGCAAGTTATATGGTTAACTTCAGAACTCAACTCATCTAGAGGCTCTTTCAGTATAACAGAAATACATACACATGGAAGTCCCATAAAAGAATATGTTGTATAGTGCTAATCATATGTCTCCAAATTAAAAAAAAAAAACACTTTCTTTTAGTTCTTCAGATTCAAAATTATATCTTATTTAAATAAGCAAAAAAATTAATCAACTCCATCCTGACAGCATATGTAGGAATCGATATTACAGCTGCCTAGAGTGTCTCTGTTCTAAAAATTGTCTCTGATTTCCCACATTTCATCTTCATGAAAAACCTCACATATAAAAACACTCCAAGAACTATATTATCTGATGTGACACAAGAAATTCATAGCCTTTTCTTATTTTGAAAGCAATTAATACTTGGTAACTATAGTCTGAGGAGGAAATATTTATATACAAAGATATAGCTGAGTTTGCTGAGAAAGGGATCCTATGTAAGGTATGTTTTGCAAATAAATACAGAACTTTACCTCTCTGTAAGTGATTTTCCCTCTTGAGTGTCACATTTATAAATAATACGGTAGCAAGACAACCATTTTACTTATAAAATAAAAAAACCATGAATGAGAAAAGGATGATGAATGAAGCAGTGTATTTTCCAAACTGTTTTGCACTACCCAAAATTACGGAGGAAATCCTCAAAAAATATTTCTTCCAGGTACAAAAAGGGCAAGTACTGTGGGAAACCCAGAAAGTGATACTTCTGCAATAAACACTGGTTCACTGCGAGCACCATTCAATCTCTAAGTGCATTCAAGCCAAGCATGTTAAATACACAAAAAGTTCACAGAGTAAGATTTTAAAAAGTTGTAGCATTACAAACATTGGATTCAACCAACCAAAGAAGCAAACAACATATTTCAAGGAAACCTCTGCTTCCCGCTCTTTTTACTCCAGCTATGTGCTAATACTGACAAGGTACTTTGAGATCAATGCACCAAGCACTTCAGGAGATGCAAGAGCTGTGCCAGGAATCCTGCCTTCAGCAGGACTTCCATTGCTATGGCAACAGCATGTTCTCCAGGATCCAATTCAGAGACAACCTGTGACACACTCATGAGAGATGGCCAAACTCCGCCGGAGCGCGCACTGCAGCACAAGTGGCGCTGTCATACACATGCCAGTTAGCACTTGCAGAAATGCAAGCCACAAAGCAGGGGGGGTTTATGGTAGTTCACAGGGTACTGAGGTTCCCTGCTTATAAACTGCTGTGTCTGGGAGAAAACATACCGTTCACCTTATTCAACAAATTTAGACTATTCAAAAGCCAACAAGTATATTATCATTCGCAGAGAATACAAATTGCATTACACATCTCCTATACTCAGGCATTTACCCCTTCTCTGATCCAAATTTCCCTTAAAATGATGAGGACAGAGGAAAATAGAAGGGTTAGTACATAGCAAGGAAGCAAATTGTTGAAACTACTATTCAGTACTCAACAAGTATCTTGAAAGTGAGTTTAATAACAGACATGTGGCTACAAACTTTGGTTTTACTACATCACTCTACAAAAACCCCAAACAATCTCTTAAAATTCACCTTCTACCCAGAAATGTATTCACAAAAACACCCTTGACATCTTGAGATTTAATCAGCAAACATGCAGAGTTTTACACATCTCCTATACATCACTCTTACACTTTAAGAATTTGTATACTACTACATAGGGGCCAGGCAGTAATTCAAGCCATTAAAAAGCACCAGAAGGAAATGAGTAATTTACCCCTTTCTGCACATTTATTACATTAGTTTTCAAAAACTAATGTAATACTTAGAGACAAAACAACAGACAAAGCCCTAAGTTCATTCACCCCAGATGATCAGATCTATCTTTCCCATACACAATGAAGACCATAACATAGCTGCATTCTCTATGTTTCTGACTATGCCTAAAACAGTTTAGCCCCTTTTAAGATTGCTTCTGGTTGCACTGTATAGCACTTCCATCCAGAAGGCCTGGTAAGACTTGGGTGTATGTGCTGGAGAAGGTATGGTCTTCCATTCTTTAAAGTCTCTCTCTTCTTCCTTTTGAAGTATCATGCATTACCTAACTTGCTTTGCAAGTAGCAATATTGCAGATTGTTAAAAAATTATTACAGATAAACTTATAAAACTAACATCTGAAAGAGGAAGAAATATGGGGATTTTGTTTTATTTGGGTTGGTATTTTTGGGAGGTTCTTTAGGCTTTCACATCGGGTTTTTTGGTTTCTATTTTTTCCTGTTGTTTTGGTTTCATTTGGGTATTTTTGGGGGGGAGCTTTTTAGTTGAGGAGCTTTTAAATTCAACATCTTACAATTACTCCCAAGTATCTAATTCAGATGTTCCTGCCAGAAGTTGCATTGACAAAGTTTATGCTCATTTTTTTTTGTGTGCACTGTTTACTCTCCTCTGGCACGGGAATATGATATCAGAGACATTTTCAAGGTTACCAAAATAAAAGCGTAACACAGAGCAGAGAACACATGCCATTCATGACATGCATTTATACACTAATTGCCAGAAATGTACATTTGTTTTATAAAATCCAACTATGGGAAAATTTTTTGCATTACCATTCCATTCAATCCCTTGCATCTAAGCATCACAAAGCACTAATCTTGTAAAGACATACTACGAAATTTGAACTCCATAGTAGTAAGCACCAGACATCATTTTTAGAAATGCACAAAAGCTTTTCATTACTCCAAAACTCGGTCATCTTCATTAAATCACCATCTCTTCATAAAAGCCTTGGCTTCATTTAGCATTCAGGAAGATGAAAGAGCAGCTACCCTCCTTATGGATTACTTCTCTATTACAAGAGAATACTTTGCACGTCAAAAGCAAACAGTAAAGGATTAAATGATATTGTAGTTTCTGCTCTTATTTATTTGCAATGGGCAGTGAATAGAATTGCAGCGAAACAATCAGTGATTATTTTAAGCCGTGTTCTTTTGCAAGGATTATGACTCATGAAGTCGCTGCATGAAGAACTGGAACAGGAGAGGTGTCGCATTGGAAATGGTCAAAACACCACAATATGAAAAAAACGTTTGTCCTACAAGTAAAGCTGTCTGATTTAATCATTTCATAGGGTAGCCAGAATAGCTCTTGGAATAACACCAAGACAAATAGTATCTTGCATTCAAGTAAACAAAGAAAAAAATATACATAGTGAATTCTATTCTCCTACGGAAGACTAAAAATACCTCTGGACTTTTTGTTTATACTGAATTAAGGGTAAAATACATTTTAAACTCTATCTAATATACAGAACATGCACATTTATGGTCTGATATTCATTTACATTTTACCTGCAAAATGTACACAACTAAAACTATAATAATACCCTAATTTGGATTTTTATTAACTAGGTATGTTTTTCTAACAATTAGTTCAGCCTACTCATCTTCATATTTAAAAAGGAGGAAAAGAATACACCATCTAAAATGTAACTTCCACAAAATATGGCTCAGAGCACACTTCAACATAAAACTCCTGCCCAGCCTAAGTTCTGCTGTGTTACCCACTGCTTCAGCAACAGCAAAGATCTCTTCCAGAGACAAGCTAAACACAAAATGTATCCTGCAGTTTTGTTCACAAAAAGCAAAGTAGAAAGCAAGTGGTTCAACTTCTTACTCGAAGTCCACACAACTAACAACCTGAGCAAGACATGGAGACACCACCACCTCTGTAATTACAACAGGCACAGAAAAAAACCAACAGAATCTGCTATCAAAAAAAGCAAACTTGAGAAGTGTAACAAATGCTTCACATGCTTACAAAAAACAACATAGGCAACCTCTGTAGAAGATCAGGAGCAAGAAATCCACTGCAATAAACAAAAGTTATTTCAGGAAAAAAATAAATACAAAATTGTCAGTTCTACGTAAAAAAAAAAAAAAAAAAAACAAACACAAAAAAACCCCACAAACCCAAACTTAGCAATAAATTGTTTCCATAACAAAAATGTACACTTTTAAACCATCTTTTAAAAGCAATTCCATAGCCCTAATATGAGAGTGGACAGCTTGTCTGTCCAAGATAAAACAGCATAAAACTAAGTAAAGTTTATTACCATTCACAGAGAGCATCTGTCAGGGCTGGCAAGTCAACGTTTTCAGTCAAGTCTTTTTCACCCCCCCAATACAAACACTACTTTAACACACCAGCAACAACTATTTTGGTGTGGTCAAGCAAGATTTTTCTGCATTACACCAGTAAGAACATGAAGTTGATGCATTTTAAAGCAATTTCAGCCCTTTACTTAAAAAAAAAAAAAAATCATCACATCTCTAGTATACAAGAATCTAACAAAGTCCTGAAGATTGATTGGGTACTTTTTAGCCTGATTATCCTCTGAAAACAGTGAGATATTATAAATATAACAAAAGCTACTCTTTCTGATCATTCTTGGTATTCAGTTAACATCTTCACCAAAGAAGTACGTCCTTTATGTTTTGAATGTTGTGTTTACAAACACAGTTTTGTTTTACAGATGAAAAAACAAGGCATTCATTCAAGACATTAAAAAAAATATCATTATCTCATCTTAGGCTCATAATAGAAAAAAATAAAAAACAAACAACTTGACCCCTACAACCACTAGTAAATAATGCATTGTAGTATTTAAAAAGTCCATCAAGCACCACAATGTACCTCAAAACTATCAGGTTGAGGTATACAATAGAACTGGGGACTTCTAAAATTTCAAATTAATTTAAAATAATCAAAAAGTAAATAAAACCCACAAGATACAGGAGTGGCCATTAAAACAGGAAAAGAAAAACCCTCAGATATTAAGATAAAATTCCTATCCTTAGAATGATCATTTTTAACTGATCTAATATTTCCCTCCCTTTTCATATAATGTTTAATAACCAAAAGTGATGAAGGTGAATATACTATTTAAAACTAGTTATGCATATTCAGTAACAATCTCCAAATAATTCATATGCAAAAGAAAATACTGTCTTTGCTTATTTCTTTATTTGGAATCTAGTGACCTCCTCACAGGAGAATGTACAAAACCAATCAAGTTTTGTTACACATTTCTGAAGAAGTACTGACACATTGAACTAAATAGTGGCTGTAAAAAAGGGTTTTCAGAGAAGATACTTTATTTCATGAGGTCATTTATTGAAACCAAATTTTCAAGTATGAAAATTAGTATTTATTTTTAAGTAAATTTAAGATAGAAGACTTATTATAATCCCATCGATCACATCTGGCTCCATGGGTACTTTAATAAATTTTATGTGATTCTGAAAACGCTCAGTGCTATTTCCCTGAAAACCTCAGCTTTCCACAATAGAGTAACAAAAAGAACTGCATCTCCATGGTCAAGAGAGGTCAGTTCAAGAAGCCTAGCAAACTACTTCAGTTTATATGCAGCTTCCCATTTTAGAAACAGTCTCCACAATCTTCAGTCTTACTAAGTGCTATGGTATTACATTACTGCCTTAAACAACCTTCTCTTCATAAATACACACAATGTTCAACCGTGAAAAATTACACTATATCTTCAGCAATTTCAGGAAAATACAGTTCACCAAGTTAATAGTAGAGTATAGGGTAGATAAACTCATATAATGGTATCTGCAGGCTCAGCTATGGATAAAGTAGATTTACCTGAGACAAACAGCTGTCACAGCAACTTGACAGCAAAACAACTAAAGGGTTAAATCCTCTTTGTGTGACAGCTGGAAAGAAGTGAGGGGAAGGGGAACTTAGGCAAGCATGTAGGAATGATAAGCTTTTAACATTAAATTCCTTTGCTAAAGATCAAAGAGACCGTAAACAAATAAACCCAAAAAAAGCTGAAACTTAGCAAAAGCTGCAGACGTAAATTTTACAGGGAGAGATTACAAGCTCAGCTGACATGGAAGGACATACAAACACATAAGAATCCCATTAATACTTCTCTTTCTCTTCTTTACCCAAACCTTTAGTCCTCGCATGTACATTTCTGTCAAATCTGCTTTCTGGATAAACACAACATTTCAAACCATATTCCTTCCACATGCCATTAAGACCACTCTTCAAAGCATCTGAATGCTCTTCATCACTTACAGTAGATCAGATAAATTTGGCAGAACAGAGTTACTGGCTGAGGGGAGGCTGATAGTGGAAGGTACCCCATGCTAGGTAGATCCACACCAAGGAAGAGCAAGGCACTACTGCAATCCCACATCTTCTGAAACCATCCAGAAATAACATTGCAAAGATCCTCCTTGCATCCCAAACCAGGAACATTTCCATTGGGATTGGAGGTTGCTGCTGTGCCTGTAACACAGTGACCACACTGCTGCTCTCATCTGAGGAAGAAGTTGCTGGAAATACAGGATTAACTTTTTGAAAGAATGCTTTCTACATGCCAACACAGCAAAAGTTAGTTTTCCTTATTAAGGGTCTCAAGTGTATCTCTAAACAGAAGACAGGCCACCACTACTGAAAATTCTCACATCTTCTATTTGGAAAACAGCATTCTGACCAAGTGTCATGAGGTTCATACAATCATCTTTCAAAATCAAAGCCAACAGCAATGAAAAATGGACTAACACCTATTTCTCTGCTCGCCAAACTAGATTCAGAATACTGAGCTGTTTTAGTAACTCTCCCTTTTTCCTCAATCCCCAAAATCCCAATATCCGTATGATAACAAACACCTTGCAATACACTGCTTTAAAGATGAACTGTCAGTTCTCCCTCTTGTCCAACATTTTTTCCCCTTCTCTTTCTTAAGTAGGAGTATGGAAGCTGTATTACACAGGAATATTTGCTATACTTTCCTAGACCTTTCATGGAGTAATTTACCTTGGTAATTTATCCTTCCAAAGGTGAGGGATGTAAGGAGGAAACGAGACAGCAACAGCGAGATGGGCTGCCAACAGGCAAGCTGCAGTGTCTTGAATTTAACAGCTCTGCCTCATCCTTCAGGTTTCTAAATGCACCAGCTAAGGGATCCAGACTGAAATCTTGATCTCACTTGCATTTAGCCCATTTAAAGAGTAATCCATAGGTCTCCCACACAAAAAAATAGATGTCAAAGAAGCCAAGGACACCCTTCTGCTTTCAAGCACAAGGATTCTTCAACTCTCCCAAGGGTCTTCAGAGGAAGACAGAATTTAGCACCCCTCAGACCAAAGATGAAATACCAGGTTACCAGGTCTGCTGGTTCACCTTTAATGAAGCTAAAGGACAAACTACATATTAAAAACTTAAAAATAATAAAAAGCCACACTGCTGCACAACCTAATGATTTCCAGCATTTAACATACAATAAGAGTGCCTTTTCTTATCAGCAATTGCATAGATCAATGAACAGAGTATCTAAACCATTGCTCATCTAGGTAACTCTCCCAAATTCTCTTTTTTAATTAAGGTTGTTTTGGGTTTTTTTGTTTCTTTTACAAGGAACAGCTGATAGAAAATTGAAAAGGAAATAAGAGTTCACAGGATTGACAAAGCCAGGTTTTGTAAATTTTGGGAAACACTGTTCCTAACTTAATACACCTGCTCAAGAATTGCCATTGTGTCCATTCTCAAGACACATGGCCCCAATTTAGGGACACTCAGGTTAATGGCAGGCTATCAACTTAAATGGTCTTTGCATCAAGTCACTAATTAGTGGCCCATCCCAAACCCCATACAAACTCAATACATCAGCAGAGACAAGTGGAAAGGACAGCCAGTCTCTTGAATTTGTAAAAAAGGGACCAAACCAATGCAAACAGATATCTAAACAGATACGTTCAGAAGTTTTTGCATGTATGAGGAACGTCTGGATACACACAAGATTTGGGCCCAAAGCTGTTCACACCCAAATGTGTGTACTTATTTTTCATGAATTTTGGAAGAATCCTACAGGCAAGAGAGGTGTCATATTTTGACAACTTAACTCTTAAACTGTACCTCTCACTTTAAACTCTTATCCCTCTCTTCTGCTATACATCCACATTATCTTACTTTGTCTCTTTGACTGATACCTCACAGATGCATGCACACAGCTACACGCAAAAAAAATAAATAACACTATTAGTACACTGAAAAAAGGTAGGTACTTAATTGAAAATGATAGGCCACAGAAAAACAGCATCTCAGATTTACTCTTCATTGCAAAAGACAAAAAAAAAAAAAAAAAAAAAAGAAAGAAAGGAATTCATTTTAGGGTACCAAACCTGAGATTTTAAAAATTTCAGTTTTTCAGGAAAAACTGAGATTGAGATCAAATCTACTAAAAACCCTAGGAAAATTGCACTACCATTGCCTGTGGTGGGCATGTGCATACTGTGACTGGTTGTTAGTGGAATTACTGTAATAAATAAAGTGTGTTGGGCAAAATCAGTAACCATCCAAGTTGGTACTGGCATATGTGTTGTAGCTTAGACAAAGGCAAAACAAGCAAAATATTGCTGTAAATCACAAACACTACTGTTAGCCATAATAGCAACAGAAAATTTTGATTTTAAATAAAATCTGAAAAAAGCCCAATTTAAAAGCCCAGTGGAAGAAATCTCTGACCTTTGCCACGTTCCACTACAATTTCTAAGACAGAAATGGCTTCATCTTCAGAAATTGGTCTTGGAGGAGAAAATAATTACAAGTTCTGTTTTAAACAATAATTAAGTACAGTATGTATGACAAGGAATATTTTGTGGCTTAACTCACTAGCTTACGTATCAGGTTACTTTTTCCAATATGTTTATTTTCACCAGTAGTCTGACCAAGTTATTTGACTTTATCAGCAGCTTACACGACTTACTGTCATAATATAATACAATATATCAGATTAGTTTGCTTATTTTATCTGCAGCTTTCATTCATAACTGACTGACCTGTAGAAAGCAAGCCTGCCCCAGCTATCTTTCAATCACAACACAATGTTCAACTGTTAATCCAAGACAGCAATTTCCTACAAATTATAGATCAGTTGCACTAGCTGTTTTATTCATGCAACCCAACTACTGTAAAATATAATCAACAGAAGTCTTGAAGAATTATAGAAAAATCAAGCTTGCTACATCAGAATTAATAACTTAATTAATAACACCCCAGTATTTCCAACACTTCACAAAGCCATACCTGAAAAAACAAACCAAACTTAACCATTCTTTAACAGCAACTAATGTGACCTTTTACTCTAGGGACCTGGGGGTGGTAAAGAAAAAACATCATGAGTGTTCATTCCTTCCTTCTACATCAGATTTCCCAGAAATATACAGTCTTAAGAGCCATGCAGGCATACAATTGATATTCACCTACTTAATGGGGGCCATTAGGCTGAATCTCAAATCACTGTTGGGTTGGAGAGGGAGGACAGGTATTCACAGATATTTATTTTAAGTTTAAATGAGAAAGAGGAGGCTCTAAAATAAAAAAAACAAGGAACAGTCTTACTCCAACTAAGAAAAATAAAGCACTTTCCTTTACTACGCTTCTAAAAATATCACAAAAATAAAATGTTAGCTTAATGAGAAAGATATTAAAGCAAGCTACACTTCTCTAATTGCCATCAAAACCACTGAAAGTCTGTGTAAGAGGCAGCAACACCCAAAGAAAAGAAGAAGTACTTTTCAGGAATCTGCACATAGTGCAATTTTCAGTCCTAGATAGTGCAAAAGAATAAATACCTCCTCTTTTTGTGTTTCTCTTTAGAAAGTGACCTCTAGTCAGTTAAAGACAAAAAGCTTTCAATTATTGTTTGTCCTGAAAGTTACAAAACACTTGAAATTATAGCAAGACAATTAAATCATAGTACTTAGAAAAAAACGCCTGTATTTCATCACTGATCTTGCCATAGCTTTTCTACAACACTTAGCACTGTCTCCAAATACAACTAATAAGGAAGTTTGTCACCTCTCACTTCTGCAGAGTAATCCCCCTACATCAAGGCTTAGATCATAACGTTACCAGAATTAGGGCACATAACCCCACTAACTAGTGAATTTCTACAACTACAAATGTTTTTAATGAAAATCCACAAATACATACTACTGTCATTCCAAGGGGAACTCAGCTCACTTTGTAGCTTGTTTGACAGTTGCAGTGCTGTCCTGAGGATTGGTATTCATAGGAGGATACACCATATTGGTAAGGAAATTCAAGAAGTCACACTGTTTCTCTTAAAGAAATAATTATTCAGGCATTCCCTCTTTTTCTAAGACATCCAAGGGAAGAAAGGAAAGCATTACCTACAAATAGGACATATCACATTATTTAGCAGTGCTCTAACACCTAAAGTGAAAATGAAAGCTTTATTATTCGACAGAAAATTATTCTGCTCATTCAGGAAAAGCAAGGACAAAGTGGGATGAGATGCTCAGGTTGTGCTCTCCACAGTTAAGTTTTAGGTGCCTGAATATCTTTCAAAAGAAGCTTCAGAGAAACAACACTTGTAAATATTTGTGATTTTAAAAAATTAAATGTTAACTACATCAATAGACATATATGCTGTAATTGCCATTAATTCAAACTTGATGTATTTTCAAAGAGGAAGAGAAAGCCAGCCACTTACTCTAGGAGAAAACTAACAGAGGACTTCAAGTATGTAACAGTTACATTTGCAACATAGTTTCATTAAATTAAATGTGAGAGACAGTCTCTGGGAAGTTTAAAAAATTAGTCAATGGAGAAGTTTTAAGATGTTTTAAAAACAAAAATCCTCGAGTGTCACTAAAATGCAGTGTCATTTGGACTCTCACAGTAACAGCCCTGACAACCTAAGAGCTAACAGGATGTTACTGCAAAACTTCAAGCCACTATTTCACTTCTCTACTGGCATTCTAAACATTTATTTTCATAAACTAAAATACAAACACCACTTTGCTATATCCATGAGAGCAAAAATATCATTTCACCATATTCAAACAAGATGAATATAATAAGAAGTTTCATCAAAACTTACTTTGTTTTTTCTTTTGTAATAAGTAATAAATATTCCCTTTAAGGGAATGATACAAATTATCTGTTTTAAAATTGCACATATTTCCAGCTACAGTCTTAAAGGTCTCTGACACAGCTATTAGGTGAACCCTGTGATAATACACTGAAGGCACAAAACACATGTAACATGTAAATACAGTTGCTTGCTTTCCAGAAGCATGGATAAAGTTAAAACATAAGAAAATTCTAGCTGCCAAATCTTTGAGAGCTATGCAGAACCAGAAAATTGTATTAAGCCCACATTTTCCTTAAGTACTGTATTTAAAAATAACACCTTAAGTCAGGAGTATTTAACTATTTAGCATTTTACAGAAGTTTTCTCTCTTCATACAGGGGTCCAGGAAATTCTTCAAGTGAACAACTAGGTTTGATTTTCTCAAACAAAAACAACAGAGTCATTAATTTTTAATATAATAAATATATAACTTCCATGTAAATATGGCTAGAGACAATCAACACTTCACTGTACTGCGACTAATAGTCTAAGACAGAGAGAGAAAAACCTGGGTTGAAGTGAACAAAACGCACTGTAAAGATCAAAACAGCACATCTCTAACTGAGCTGTGTACCTTATGAGAATATTCACAAATGAAATATTACAATGCCCTGAGAACATGAAGACTACACTGAAACATCAAGACCTAGCGAGATGAACATTCTGTATCTCAGATGCATCCTACCTGATCCACTGAACTGGCTGCTTCCTAGCGTAGTTGGTCTGGTTTTTCCACTATTTACAGGTGGGGAAAACATCTGCAAAACAAGAAAAAAAACAGACATGTTTTAGTTGGCTTTGAAAGTCTTGCTGAATTATTAATGGAAACAGAAAAAAGGTCAATAGGAAACAATTTTTTTTCTACTCTCTGCTTGAAAACAAACAGAATGCAAGACGCGTGTTTAGACACACAAAACCAATAAGCTGAAGTACTCCTTGCAATTTATTAATAGGTCCAAAACCTCATTTCTACATGAACACAACATAAAATTAAAAGGACATCTACTACTACTGTGACCATTACAAACAGTTATACGACTTACATTTATTTACTCAAAATATGCTTCTTACTGATGTGCAAGTATAACGTCACTGCATAAAGATAGCATTTAAGAGGCAGTAGTTTTATATTTATAAATCAAGAACCTTTTTGATATGTTAAAAGTATCACACAAAAAATACCTATAATTTTCTTAGCCAGGACCATCAATGAATAACTTCTTTTATTTGTGAGCAATAATTTTTCTTTTGTTTAAATAAATAAATGAATAAAAAGCCAAGAGACAAGGTAGCAGTGCCACACGCCAGCTTAACCAATGTTAATTATTAGATTATGCCATCACTGGGTCAGCCTGATTTTAACCAGTTAAACCAATTGACCCAGCTGGCATTACAGTATTAAATCTGGAAGTCTAGACATTACATCAAAGTTCAGGTGTCCAACTTGGCTGAGGCAGACCCAACCAAGCCCTGCACGCTGCTGCCCCTGCTCCTCAGTTCGCATGACCACGAAGAAGTCATGAGAAGACCTCGGAGAATATCCTACCGCACTGAAGTCCAGCAAGTCGCTCAATTCCTTGTCAGTTCCTATAGCGGCCATCCTCTGCTGCTGGGAATTCATCTTCCTCCGCTCCTCCGATCACCTTTCTATAGGGCACAGGGAGAGAGGCACATGCAGCACTTCACGGCGCGAACCCGGCCCCCGGCGATGAGGGGCCTCTGGTACCTGCACCCCTGGGGCGGGGCGGAGACTCCCGGGGGAGCCTCGCTCGGCCGGCCGGGCTGAGGGAATCGGCAGCAGCAGCTTCCCCAACTAACCAACTCTCTTCAAGTTTCCTCAGGCTCCCCCTCCTCCCTCATTCCACTTCTCCCCCAACCTCGAGCACGGTCACGCCGCAGAGCGGCCGCCGCCAGGAATTAAGTCGTTCCCCCCCCCCCCCCCAGGCAAGCGAAAGCAAATAAACAGCCGCGGCCCGGCGAGGTCCGGAGAATTAGCGAGAGATTAAGTGACTCACTGTCCCCGCAACAATGGGGCTGACGAGCGGGGCCGGACGAGCCTCAGCAGAGCCATCTCCGCCCCGGCATTACCGCCCGCCGCCGGTGCCGGCTCCCCCTCCCCCCTCTCCCGACCCACCCACCGGGGCCGCGGCCGCCGCTCCGCGCTCGGGACCGCGGCGGGCCGGGAGCCGCCCCCGCACGCGCGCACGCGGGACCGGGCGCGCGCGCCACCAGCGGGCGAGGGAGGGGGGGGCCGGAATGCGCGTGCGGCGCCGGGGACGGGGACGGGAGGGGCCCGCGCCTTCCCTTGTGCCGGCGGGCGCCGCGGGGGAGCCGCCGCGGCCCCGCGCCCCGGCAAGTTTCGGAGCCGCCCGACCCTTTATGAGCCGCCGAGCGCCGCCCGCGGGGACTCGCTCCTTACCGCGGTCCGCGGCCCGGAGACCCCCGCGCGCCCGCCCCGCCACCCGCGCGGCCGGCCCCGGCTGCCGCCCCCTCGGGTTCCCCAGCGGAGCCTCCGCCTCCCCCGCGGTCTCCCCGCCGTCACCCCGGGCAGCCCCACTCCCGCCCGCGGGCCCGCGGCCCCGTCCCCTCGCCGCCGCCTCTGCCCCTGCGAGCGCCCGGCCGCCGCTTACCTCCCCCCCCGCCGCTCTCTCCCAACTTCTCGCGGCCGCCCGCACTCACCCGTTGTCCGTGTACGCTCCGGTGACCAGGGCCGGGCCGGCGGCGGCGCGCGGGCCGCGGGCTGGGTGGGAGGCGACGAGCCGAGCGCTCCCCCCCCGCTGGAAGGAACTTGTGGGTTCCCTCAGGCGGACATTTTTTTGCTTACAGAGCCTCAGCACCACGTTCACGGCTCCGGCTCCGTATCCCTCCGCGCCGAGCGCCGCCGCCTTAACCCTTGTCGCGCCGCGCCGCTGCCGGCCGAGGCGGGCGGGGATCCAGTGGCACCCCCGGGAGCCGCCCCGGCACCCGCCTCGGCCCCGGACGCAGCGCCGGGACGCCCCAGCAGATGGAGAGAAGCGGGTCCCCTCGGGCCGCTCAGGGAAACACTCACTCCACGGGAACAGACCCCTCCCCACCGCTCCCCAACTCAGCCAAACCGACAGCGAACCTCGACATGCAGCACTGCCGGCAATGCACGTGCCCCAAAACACATTATCGCGCTCATCCTGAATTCACACACCCTAAAATATGCCTAAATACTTTTAATATATCAATACACAGTCTTACTGCTCAAAATAAAATGGCATATGAATTACGTAAATTTTAAGCATTCATTAGCAGCTCCCTCTTAAATACATACCATTAAAATCGTAACGTGTTAAAGCACAAGAACATGGCTGTTACTACAAGAACACGCATTCAAATAAACACTGCAGCTCTCTGAAACAGGTGATGCTAAAGGTGAACCAGCCCAAAGGCTTCCATGTACAAATGAGAAGCAGCGTGCGAAGAACCTGCGCCCTCATTTGGGTCCTGCCACTGCTACAGACAAATCACTCTTTTGTGCTCCGTCTCCTTCTCACAAAAGCGCACTGCCAGCCTGTCCTGCTAGGAAGTTTATTTGGTGTCTGTAAAGCCACCCCTCACACCAGCGTACCGGCCTAAGGCAAGCGCACGCCTCTCCCCGACACGGAGCGGAGCGGCGCCGGTGCGGTGCCGGTGCTCCGGCGCTCTCCCGTCTCCCGAGCCTGCAGAGCCCCCAGGTGGCACCTACTTGCCACCACCTGGGGCTGGGCCTGCTCTTTTCTGACCCCAGCTACCGACGGCCACCTATAATTCTCTCCAAAAGTGAGAATTATAAAGCAATAAATCTATGCAGCTACTGGCATATTGTTGCTTTGGAGCAAGGGTATTTACAACACAAGGACAATGGAAAAGGACACTCAACCCCCGCAGAACCTAAAAGGCACCGGGGAGCCGGTAAGCGCAGTGAGGAACGCACGCAGCGTGGAGGACGCGCATCCCTCGCAGACTGCTGCTTGGCAGTCCCCCAGCTCCGGAAAGCAGCAGGCTGGACCGAGGGCTCTCCAGCCACACACCCTCCCCTTCCAAATCAACTCTTCCTACCCCAGGCTCTGACCGTGACATCTTCCGAAGGAACGGGAATGTGGTAACAAACTTACCACCCCCAGGCAAAGACAAACTGGAGAGTCTGGAGATTCTCCTCCATTTTTCTCCCTTACATGCCTTGTTCTCAGTGATCATTTGGCCTCGTGATTCTATGAATATTCATATATTTGCCACTTAGAAATGCAGTAAGCAATTTGTATTAAAATACCAACACAATGACTTCCATTCTCTGTGCCCCTGAGGGATATATGTATGTACTTTTTCTCTTTGAAGTATAAATAATAATACACCTTAGAGAAAAGTACCAATCGAGAGAGAATTATACATTTCATGCGCAACATTCTTTAACATAAATTTGTTACAAGATTCTCTATATAGCTACTGAGAAGATAGTGTTTTTCTGGAAGTGCTACTTTTTAACCAGTAGTGGCACTCAGGCCCAGTTAGTACAGCTGCAACGCTGATAAGCATTGATTAGAAAGTTGGCTAAATGTAAAGAAAGAGGAAGCAATAATGCCAACAATTACTTGTACTGATGTGTAATTGGATTAAAATTGTAATTTATTTTTGTTAAGATTTAGATAATAATAGATTCTTTGTTAATATAAATACTTTGTATTTGCCTCTGACATCAAATTTTAAGGTTCACACTTACAGGCTTTTATTTGCAGCTAGAAGCTTTGAGTGGAAGATGATAGAGCCACATAATCCATTTCACAGGGTTTAAAGTTGCACAAAATTCCATAAAATGTTTTACTTGCTCCACAAGGACACGTCACTTTCTCATGGAGATGCTGAGTAAACATGCTCATAGCCAGAAGTCACATTGTAGCAGCCATTCTTCTGCTTTACATCTCCATGCCTGGCAGCCCTCTCAGAAAAACTTCAAGGCACTTCGAAAAAAATGACTAGAACATAAACGAACTTTCCAGAAATTATGCCAGACAATTTAGGAAGTACACAAGGCTTCAGGGAAGGTATGCTTTGACCCAAAATACACTGTGAGTCTGACCTAAAGACAATTGCTGGGGGACACAAAACTGTAGTGAGTCGGCCAAGTCAGAAATTTCAGAACATTCTTCTGCAGGTAGCTCGACTAAAATTGTTGTGAAAGATCAGCAACTATCACATCCTTTGTTACAGTAAAATTCAAAACATAATTAGCCTAATGTTTCCTGGGTACTGAACATATGCTTCCACATTTGTGAGATTTGGAATCTTCAGTTTTTAACCCCTTATCATGTAACACTGCCCAGAACTAACATGTACACTCAAAACATTAAGGCATGATGTTCTATGTCTATGCAATACTGTCTTTCACCTATTCTCAGAATCTTCAACCCCATGCTCAAGGTGTTACTTAGAATCCTTTCAGCTCCGCCACTCCCTATAAATTATTCCTGTTCACTGCAAAGAGTTTTTTAAAAATGCATTTCATACCCTTATTCTGTCATAGCCATGCACAGAAAATGAAACAAAACCCAGTGTTGTCAACATTAAAAAGGAAAAAAAAAAAAACAAAACAAACCCAAAGCAGCATATATTGTAAACATTTTAAAGGATCTGAAGAAACCAGTGTCTGAAACCTGGTTCAAACAGGTGCAGTGGTTTCTCATTTGCAACAAAGAAAATACTTTTAGTCTCACTCCTGCTGCAACTCCTAGATATGGTTCTTTCCTTGCAAACACAGCAAGCATAGTATATAAATCACACACAAATCAAGAACTTCCAACCATTCTGCGACACAACTGTACCTTTCCTGTGCATTATGTAGCAGGCTAAAATGCTGTGACTGTTACACCCTCCTTTCTTTCACTTCACTAAAAATAAAAGGTCTTCACTATGTAGGGAGCAACGATTCAGATGGATAGAAGGAAAATACAGGAGCAATCATAAGCATTAATAATTTTGCTGATGATATCACAAGCCAGGACTCCAGCAATCAGGACTGTATTCCTGTTCATGCTTTCCCAAAAATATTTTAATCAATGAATTTTCTACCAAGAAAAGTATCAGTGTTGTACATAAATAACCTTCCCTTAGAGAAGACTTCAGCCTGTCATGGAGTAGTACAAGTAATGGGCAGGTAAACCTCTGCACACAAAGTCATCCGTGAACTCCAGCCGCTGACAGAACACACAATACAACTGTAAATCTTTATGGTAACTGCCCTGACAGCTGAGCTACCAACATCAATATGGTCAGCGACCAACCAAGCAATCAGGGAATTGCTACTTGCCAGATGGCGATGGCAGCATTCTTCCACATGCTTCAACATGACCATGAAAATGAAGAATTACATACAGAACATAATAAAAAAATTAAGAGGAATATAAAACACAAATCATTTGAGCATTACTCCCTGAAAATAATCACACTCATACGCAGTTTTCACAGCCTTCATGAATTGCTTTCCACCCACTCCTTAAAGGAAAAATATTTGATATAGCAGACAGCTGTTGTGCATTCAGGGATGTGAGAAAATGTATTCCGTATTACTATTTAATGTATCATGCCTGTGTGAATAGAATCATTAAGCTTGCATGTCTCCTTTTGGCTTATTTATTCTTAAATTTACAGATGCTGAATTAATTCACCATCACCACCCAAACTGTACAAACTCCTAGGGTGAACCCCGACAGAGCACTTGATCAAGGATGGAGTTTTTACTGCAACAGCTTCTTTAAATCAATATGTATGCGGTCAGCTTGCATCCAACAGACAACAATTTATTCATGATAAATACTATTGCTCGGCAAACACATAGACCTAGAGAAAAGTCAGCAAATCTTCTTCCCTGCTCCAGTTTGTTGTTGTTGTTGTTCTTGTTTGGTTTCTTACGACAAATTCCCACCCTCACCTAAAACCACTGAATCCTTTCTACTGCTTCCAGAAAACTTCCCTGTACAGAGAGCAGTGCTCATTTGGAGTTAGCATTAAGGAGAAAACAACATTGTTTCCTGCACGAGGATGGACAAAGCAATTCCATTTTCTCACTGGTAGGTTCCTTCACATGGAACCTGACTTGAGCCAATAAAAAATCGAAATATTTTCGTTATAATGCACGAAACTTTCAGATTAAGTTATTGGAGAGGCATTCTCTTCTTCCCACATCTTTTTCTTACTAAACAGACTGGAAAAGTATCCTACAAAGGAGCATAGAGCTGTGTTCCTGTGCCCAAGCCTCCTGATGGAGTGCTCGCTGTTATCAGTACAGCCCATCTTACAGATAACCGAATTTGCTGCCTGCTATATTTACCTCGCGGTAATTAAAATTATGTAACATATATATTATGTAACATATTCTACAATCAGAAATATTTACAACATTTGCAGGAGGCTACAATGGTGAAACCTGTCACCATAGAGTACTACTTGGGAGGTGACCAGAAAGAATATACGCAGAGTGACTATTGTTAAGTCAAAACTCGCTTCTGTGGGGCACTGACAGCTACACTTCACTCGTTTTCTGTCGCCGACAAAGTGCTTTCCAAGTGCTTGTGGTTGAGCAGGGGGTGAGTAAAAGCTTTAGCTCGCCGTAAGGGACCTCCTCTCAAGAGGAATTTATACAAAAGTTGTCTGGGGGAAGGAGTTTAAAAAAAAAAAAGAAGGCGCCTGAAAGGAGAAATCGCGGCGGGAGGGCCCCATCAGAGGTGACTCCTCCTGGTCCCACTCTCCGCAGCAGAACCGGGCCGGACACACCGGGGCCAGCCGTGATCGCGACCGCAGAGCCCGGGGGCGGACGGCGGGACCGAGGCCGGCGGGAGCTGCCCCGCCAGCGGCCCCTCGGGCCGCGAGCAGCCCGCGGCACAGCCCCGGGCGCGCCGAGCGCAGCCCGCCCCCAGCGCCGCCGGCCCGGGGCGGCCGCCGCGGGGGACCGCAGTGACCGTGCCCGCCCGGCCGCTGCCCGCAGCCCCTCCGCGGGGCCGCCCCTCCGCCCGCCGGCCGGGAGCGGCCCAAAGTTGTGCGGGGCTGAACAATGCGGCGAGGACTATTTGTCCTTCCGCCGGCCGGGGGAGGGGAGCGGCGGCCGCGGGGGAGGGTCGGGGGCCGCTCCTTGCCGCAGGTCCCGGGGCGGGACGGGCCGGCTGAGCCCTCCCCGGGGCCGGTTACGAAATCCTGGGGAGCCCAGCCCCGTCTCGTCCCGTCCCGTCCCGTCCCGCCCAGGCCGGGGGCAGGCCGGGTGCGACTGTGGCACGCTGCGCCGGCCGCGGGCCTCTGCGAGAGCCGCGTTTGCAGCACCTCCCCGTTCTGCCCTGCTCTGTCCCCGTCCCTGTCCCGTCCCCGCCGTCCTGCGCCTGCCGCCTTGGTTACCACTGAGAGGCTGGCGGGGCAGCAGAACTGGAAACGGGTCGGCCCGGGGGGAAGTTGATTTCCCGTATTCCCTGCTGCCGCTCCAAGCCCCGCACTCCGCGTTTCCTGCGGGGGTTCCACACCAGCACGAGGGCTCCGTACGAGCGCGGGGCAGCTCGTGGCCATGTGCGCCTGGAACACTTCTCATCTGCCCTTAGCTCAAGAAACGAACCCGAACACCCCCAGTGAAGAAGTAAGCAGTTTAAATAAATTAATGACGTTAATTTAAATTCACGCAGGAGATGGCTTGGGTACTCATTTTGTTTAAGCCAATATTTCTTAAATTACCTAAAAATAATCAACACGTTTAGGCTAAAACCAACATAATGTTTTCTTGCTTGTACAGTACTTTGCTACTTACAGAGAAGTAAGTAGTCACGAGAGATTTACACAAGTTTAATAAAATTAATCTAAATTACATTGTCTTCAAAGGTGGCTTTAAAAATCAGTGTGATCCAAAGCTTAATCGAAACGTGTTTAGATGTTTAATTAAAGCATTCATTACATTGAAAGCAGACTGATATCCCTGGAGAAAGCTGGGGTTTTTTTCAGCGTACCTCAACCTTTGCTCGGGAGCTCTCGGCACGGCCACGCCGGCTGCTCCGAGGAGGTGACCACGGGCACTGCGGCGCGGTGCCGCAGCCAGCCCGCCCCAGCGAGCGCGCGGGCTGTGGGATGCAGCACGGAGCCGCTTCCACAGGGACAGGCTGCTGGCAAAATCAGTCCAGGGGCTGTGCGGCTGCAGCACTTTGAACTACTTTATTTTAAGAGAATCCATTTATAAACTCAGAAAACACAGATTACAGCAAAGAATCATGTAACTGAGGTTAAAAAGGGGACTTATTTTCAGTGAGGAAATAATACAATGTTTTAAGTTTCCTATGTAAATAAAATTTATGCCTTTCACTACACATTTTCAATGATGATTACATCACATAGTTCAACGTGAACAGGTTTGAAATACCTTCATTACTGGTGAAAGCCACTGGGGCAAAGCATCTTTCACTAGTAAGTTCTCACACTGAAGGATGTAGGTAGTCAGAATAGAGTAGGTAGTCAGAATAGAGCCAATTTGCAGAAAGGAAAAAACTTTTAGCCTGGTTTCCTAGAGAAATGACTTGCACACTGTGTTCATGGGGACGGATGAGTTTTCTTAATAAATCACAAATTTCTTGCTAATTTGAGCCAAGGAGAATTAGATCACATTCATGCACGTCATGGAAACAAGGATTAAAGGAGTGAAAACAGGAGACTGAGTGCATCTACTGAAGAAAGGAGTAGTTAAGGTAAATCCTTGTTAGTGACCAAAGAACCCAGGGATGCAAAGCCAGGGGGAAGTAGTTCCCTTCTGGCAGAAAAAATCTGGTATTCTGCCTGCCACTGGAAGTGGCATCATCCATCTATTTTACACAGAACTTTTTTAACATTTCCTCATCTCCAAAGTTTCACAGGAGCCAGGAAATAATTGCTTTAATGTAATCAAAAGCCATATAACCCATAGATAATACTTCACAGTCTCAAATTGCTTGAAAGAATTTAACTGAAGTCTGACTACAGCCATTCATCAGCCAGTCCCAGATGGTCCCTCTTGCACGAGACTCCTACCCAGTACTAATTCCCTGCCTGGCACTGACAGGAACAGTTTCTGTCCTTCACACAGCTGATGGAACATCAGATTATGCACTTTGGGGAACTAATGGATATCAGAGAGCATCAAATTTACAGAGGAAAATCACAACTTTGAAGAACAGCAGGAACTCTTTACACCAAGCACATACAGAACTACACTCAGGACTACACTGAAAGAAGCCTCATTTTTTAAATCAGTAGCATGATAATATGGAGTTTTTTAAGGCTTTAGGAAGAAAAAGCTCAGAGTGTAAGTTCTATTTTGAATATTGTTGCAGCCAGATCTTAGGAGGACTCTCGTATGAAGAAAATGGTTAATACTAAAGTATTTACCTCCTCATATATTATCGTTTCCAGCAATATTCAGAATACATCAGATTAATTTTCTTTTGGAAATGCAATTGTAGGTAGTCTCCTTGTCATACATACTTATAATTTCTTTGCAATTGACATAAATATTTCTGTTAAAATAAGAGATAGTATTGCAAGTGCTCTGCCCAGAGAACTATTGATTCACTAAATTTAATGTTCTTTTTACATTAATAATTTAAGATTAAACTTCATAAAATATATCTCATCCCCCATAATTTGCATTTATATGGCTCTTAACATAGGAAAATCTGTGGAAGTTGTCTCAGTTACTGAAGATACTTGATTATCTTGGTTATTCTTTCTCAGAGCAAAAAAACAAAACCCAAACAACCAAAAGCAGTGTCAGAAATAATAATGTGATAGGTTTACTGTACATAACATATTGACCATAAAATGTTTCCATGACAGACATGCAAATATACAAGACAAGATGACTTCAAGAATGGTACCCATTCTTTTTATGAACTAGCTTGCATTATGTCATCTGAACCCCTCTTTTATCATAGGCAGATGAACTGCCTTGTGCATTCACACGATTTTGACATTGTCACATTCAGATACTTATTGCCATTACTTATTTTCCAGATGCTACAGAACAGTACAGCATCCCACTCAAGATTCCATCCATCAGACATTTTGAGTCTCCTCTTAAACTAGAAACTAACATGGAAAATGCAAATGTTATACCATGTAGAGGATTGTTCTATATAGGTCTCAAGTCTAGAACTAAAGGACACTTCGAAGAAAGTGATTTTTGTTGAGATTTAAGTTTTAACTTTCTTTTTTGAAGAGTGGCTTACTTTCTAAATAGCATACTTGTGCTTTCAGTTCTTCTGTGCTTATACAGTAGTAGTTACAACCTCCAGAGCCACAATTCTACCACAGCTGCAGGTCCTGGGGAGCTGGCTTATGGCAGAGGCTTCTGAGTGAAATACAACCTTAAATCAAGTTTCAACAGCTTGTAAGAATAGGGAACATAGGAAAACCATGCTGCTCAGACCAAAAGTTCAACTATCCCAGTAGCCTATTTCCAAAATAACAGTCCAGCATAGCGTTTATTCTTTTCAGTTTAGTTTCTCATATGTTCTCAATGTAGTGACTATTCAGTGGGATTCTGGATAGTACAAATGTGTTTGGCCCTGTGCCTGCTCCTGGTATTGCATCATTTCCAAACTAATGAGAAAGATCAATCATTAGCCAGTATAGGACACTCAGGGAAGAATCAGGCATGAGCAGAGTAATCCTGTACCTGACATTCCCCTTTCTGCCAATAAGAAAATTAGTAATTTCTCACCAAGAAGTTACATTTGATATTGTTTTTAGTAGCTCTTGAGAGCTCATCCTTCATTAATTTATTTGGTTCATATTGAATTATTTTAACAGCTCAGCAGCCATATTTGTAGAAATCATGACAAAGGGGTCATCAACACTTTTTACTACTGCCAATGGGGTAAATATGCTCCATGAGGGTGACTCTTTGAAAGTCATTAAAGGAGATCAAAGTCTTGATGGAGAAGACTTGTGGTTGTTCTCCATCAAATACAGGGCAAATATATTGCACTGAAAGCTGTAAGGGCCGAGTTAAAATATGAGCTTTCAGTCAGTCATTTTACATTCCCTATATCACCTTATCTTTAGTTGTAAAGTTGTGGTTTTACAATATGGAACATACTGTGATTAGCCCAGGGTATCATGGTTAGTTTGCTACTATATGCAAGCTGTTGCCTCTTGTTTTTGGGCAGACCAAGGTGAATGGTTAAAGGTCAGTGTCTCTGCATTTGCCTTAGTAGGGCTCAGGATCTTCTACCCAAATTCTTATGTTCATGAAACTTGCAGAGATTTACCATCCTGGACACAAACACCCTGTGCTGCATTGAATTCAAATTGGAAAATACATTTTAAAGTTATTGGAAAGACAAAGAGATAAACTAGTAGTGCAACTGCAGAAACTTATCTTCTGTAAACAAAAAACAGAATAAAGCAGTTATAAAAGGTACTTGCCATAATACTGTTTTGATTGAATCCTATGGATATGAAGCAATTGGCTTCAAAGGAGGACCAAAGGATAGCCCATCCAGAGTCTCTTCAGAACTATTTCCAGCACAAATGTCACAGCCTGTCAAAATAATTTATATTACATGTGGAAATTTTTCATTATGTTCTCTAAGAAAAATGGTTATTTCAAAGTCATGAGATTTTTCTTCTAACATTGTTTTGTATTAATCCCGTCTTTTTCAAACTGCACAAAAAAATTTAAATTGATCATATAGCTCAGGGCAGTTCCAAAGCTTACATTCATTGCTGATGGTGATTGAAGTGATGGTTGTTAGAGACCTAGGCAGCTGCATTGCCATCAGGGTCCTGGCTCAGAACTGAAAATTGAGGGGCTGCTGAGCCCAAGCTGAAGTTCGAAGTTCAGAATATACTTTTATCACTGGGAGGCAAGAATTACTGTATAGTTTGCAATTTTTTTTCAATGTCAGACTCAGTTTAAGGTTTCTGAAAGCCTTCTGTTGTATAAATAATTTTGAATACTGCCTTCCACTTCACAGTTTAAATATTATGATCTTTGTTCTTATTTTTAATGTTAAGGGAAACATTTTAGCAGCACAAACAGAAGACTTACAGCAGAATCTTGCCCTCCTGAACCATCTCAAAGTTTCAGGGTTCTCTTCAGGGAAGCTTTGATTTTCTTTCTGGGCTTTCAACTCAACCAATAATCAAACAACTTCCTATAGGTCAGCTCAATTTTCTTTATCTCAGTTGCCTCACATGTAACACAAGAGTAGACAATAACCTCCCTTAAAGGCTTGCCAAGAAGAACTAAACTATAAGATCTTCAAATGAAACACATAATAAAAAAGATTTTAAGTAATTTGACATTTAAAACTAGAACTGGGTAGCATTCTACATACCTATGTAAGAGTTTAATTTAATTTTGGATTATGGGGTAGAAGTACATCAAGCAAAATCTTAGATAATTTATACATTTTAGCAGTAGGGATATACTACCTTCATTTAGAAAAGTTAATAATGCTCATCTAAAACCCCCTCATTATTGCTATTTGATATGTTACAAATACTGAAAGAGATTCTGTCCTATACCTTATTTAAATATATTTTCAAACATTTTGAGAAATATATTTTAGAATTACTGCCTTTAGATGTATTATTAGAATTTATACATATTACCTGCATTTCCTAACACCTGCACAATACCTAAAGAATACCTTAAGTTTCTATTACCTGTGCAAGCAATGATTTTCTAAATTCTTTTAATGCAGAGATCATGAATTTAACTTTTTTTTCTATGTAAAATTCCACCCACCCAATTCCACTCATCACATTTTAAATATGTATTCATTTTAATAGGAAACAGTTTCTATGTTTCCATCTTCTACCTGATATTATAAAAACACTATAAAACATGTTGCAACTCTATATCAATATAGCCTTTAAACTGCCCTTAAATCAAATAACAAAAGAAACTGCTAGAGTATCATTTGAGTGAGATCTGCTTGCTGGGAAGAGATGGTGTTCGTTAGGTATTTTTGGTTTTATGCTGCAGCTATGTAAGCTTATATTGCATTTATGGTGGTAAAACTGAAATAATAAAATAGCATGAGGTATATATATCTAAAAATAAAAATGTTTTGCTCCTTAGTCTGTGAGACAAGGCCATTCCTTGAGCAATTCCAAACAAGCAGGAATTTTTTTTCATAGTACATTTTACAGCTATTTGGACAAATTGTAGCTCATAAATAAAATAAACTTAGCTCTTTGAGTTATTACTTATTTGCATTTCACATTTTCAGGACATATTTTTCACCTTTCCACTACAGAATACAAAATACCTAAACAGCTTTCATTAGCTAAAAAGTTACCCTGATTTCTTTTTCCATGGGAGAGGCTTAATTTTGATTAATAAGAAAACAGTTTTAAGAAGCCTAAAGAGATTTCTTGAGACAAGAACTGTTTCCAGTGGTATTGCTTTTCAGACTACCAGGGAATGATAACCAGTGGAACTTTGGTATTTATGGAACTACAACGGTGATGAAACAAGGTAATAAAACTATTACATTTCTCTCATGGTACTCATGATACTGGTCTTGTGACCAGTCCAGTGCCACCTTTTTGATCTGATTTAGCTCTGCTGTATCTGGATAGCTGGTTATCCCCACATATCATTTGGTTAATTGTCTTTCTGAAGTCCCTTCCAATGTGAATTACCCTGTTATCTTGTGATTCCATGATTCTTCATACTAAGTGGTTTAACATTTCTGTTAAGACCTCAGACCAGCAGAGAAACTGCACATGAAAAACTCCTATAGGTATACAGAACCTCATCACAGAGAATGCACTGATGTCTTTGACCTCAAGTCAGCCTTTAGAAAGGTTAGCAATGAAATATCAGATAATTTGTTCTGAGTTTTTTTTCTACATTTGAGAGACTGTTTAGCATGATGTAAAGCCAAATTAAAAGTAGGACACAAAGCTTTTGGGGGAACAGACACATGCTAAATAAAAGTGTCTGCTGCCACTGCCACCCTGCAGGGCCTTACAAGATATCATGGAATGTGTCAATGTGATTTATTTTTATGAATTATTCCTACAGGCATGATGTATGTATTCTGTGAAGATTAAAAGGAGTTGTTTCTTTAGATACACTACATTAAGAATCACCATAATGTTATAGTTTAATTCTGCAGAACTGAAGATTCCACTCACTGAACTTTTATCAGTACAACAGAATAAATATTGTACATAAATTTCATCACGGAACAATTCACAAGGCTGAATACATTTTGCAAAGTCAATGAAGTTTGACATGAAACAGATGAGGCACTGAGCAAAAATATTTTCCAATTCTGAAGCAATGAATTCAGAGACATATTTCCTGTATTGTATGATTTAATCTCCTTAATGATATCTGTTAGCTCTTCAAGAACTGATAAACTGGCTCCCATTGTTGCCCACTTTATTTAAGGTTACCCATCTATCAGTTGCTTCCAGAGGCACCAGTTTCAGAAGAATTTGTAATTTCAACCCACACTGAGCAAGACTATGATTATCTCAGAAACATTATTTCCAGTGGGGTTTTGCATCTTTCTAGTAACCTGTACAGAAAGGCACACTACACTTGATACAGTACTACTACCTATGTAAGGGTCTATGATAATCACAACAGATTATTTTTCTGTGCAGTGAGAAGCTTCAAGAAGCACAAGGCCAAGGTGCCTCAGCATCAGAAAGCATTTCACTAATGGTCTCTAGAGCAGCACTGACTGCCCTCTTGGCTCTGACTGCAGTTACCAAGTTTGCACTGGAGCACATTTAGTATTAGCACCCAGTCAGTATTTCTAACAGGTGACCACTGATGTAGACAAGACTCCCTCTGCTTTCAGCCACTGCTGGACACAACAGCTATCACTGTGTGCAGGAAGGCTGTCAGAATTCACAACTTGAATACGTTTAAAGCTTTAGGAACTATAGAAGGTTTTGCATGTGTGCATGAGAGGGTGTGAAAATAATCCATATTTTGTGTACACAGAGGTAACTATCGTCATCTTCTCATACTTCTACATCAGGGGTTTTTTCCATTCTTCTTTCATAGTGTGTTGTGATTAGGATAGACTTTTAGTTCTTAGAATTGTTTAGTCTTCATCATTAAATGAAAATTTTTGTGGCAGACCACTTATACATGAGAATGTAGTGGCACATGTCAAGTATTGAAATTCATATTTATCTACATATACACACAGAGCACAGAATATGCTCTTCAGAATGTAGAATGTTTAGAATGCTCTATACATACAGAGAAAAGAATTACATATGTTGACTACAACACAAGGTATTTGAAAAGACATATTATAAAATAATTGATAAAAATACTAGTCATTAAACCAACACTTGTTTTCAACAGATACCTCAATTATTTATTTGAATCTCTTTACTACAGATTTAGATACAGCTGTAGTTTAATGAACTTCCTCAAGACATCCACGGACACAAAAGCAGGAGAAATCAAGGAAATTGATTCTGTCACATTCTGGAAGCAGCTATAAGACAATTTATCACTTATGAAGGGTCTTCAAAAGCTTATGAGCATTTGGGGCACCATGTATCAGAAAGTTCATAAATGACTCACCAAATGTTACAAAAGGTGGAGAATGATCCTGGGTACCTTAAAGAATGGTGAAACTGGGGAATGAAAATTGCATGTAAATATTCTCCTGTGTTCTCTACACATACCTTCTCTTTTTACCATATAATGGTAAAATAAAGCTGTGGCTTAAAAGTCACATCTCACTGAGTATAGGTAACTAGTTCAAAGGGACAGATATTCTGTGTTTCTGAATTTTGTGTTTCTCAGTCAATAAGCAAAGGGAAGATGCAGGGCTGACAATGAGGACAGAATGAGAGAAACAGGATGCAACAGCTCACCAACTACAGCTGCCAGTCTTAATGGGGGAAGTAACTACAGCACCCTTGGGAACAGTGGTGAGAGTGACCCCAGTCCTCCTGCTAAGTAGGAAGGACTAGAGCATTTCCCAGGCTGGTGACATCTGCTATAGCCAAAACATATCTGCAGATAATTTGTTGTAGTCTTCCAGTTCCTCTTGCCTTCCCACTGAGCAGCAATTTGCTACAGCAAAGAATTACATAGCTACTGAACAAGATTTCTTGCAGTTCTTGCACTAAGGAGTGCCTCTGTACTGGCCATGAGAAGGTTCCTCTCAGGGTTCATGCTGTCTTTCATGCTGTTCTTTATGAGTTGTTGATATACTACAGACACTACTAAACAGTGCTCAGGATGGTGAGCATGAAGATGTTTCCTGTAACCATGACTGAAGGCTTACCACATCATTTCATACCTATGTTTATGTCATTTTGGATTGGATTTCCAGGTGCTACTAAACAATTACACTTTAAAATTTTTCCTTTTTTTCTGAGCAGAGCATGACCAGACTCTTCCCAGTGGCGCTCATGACAGGATAAGAGGCAATAAGGATAAACTGAAACATGTTAAATTCCATCTAAACATAACACCTTGAGGGTGACTGAATGCTGGAATAGGTTGTTGAGAGTGATTGTGGAGTCTCCAGTCTTGGAGACATGGCCCTGAACAATCTGCTCTAGCCCCTTGTGCAGCTATATTTGACTCTAGAATTTATATGTAACTCACTACACTCTTTAGGTATAACCTCAACTATTTTGTGATTCCTTAATGCAGTCATCATGATTTATGCCTTTTACTTTGAACTGGAATACTGTAAGTGATTGAACAAGGCAAGGGCTCATGACCACTGAGAGAAGGAAGCTGTCAGAGCTTACCTAACCTTAGTGCAAATGAGAAACAAAAAAATCAAACCAAAAATCAAAGTGTTTCATGTTTTACCTGACTTGGTTGTATTTGAGGAGGAGTCATAGGAATTGGGCTAACCACATGTTACCATCATGGATTTGCCCTAAATGAGAGACTGCATCTCTCCCTCTGTTCCACAGTGAGCAGCAGAGGTGACAGAGGGAGCTGCCTTGCACTGGCAGGATTGTCTGCCAGCATCTCTCCCCACTGGCACATTCTCCCCTTTTGTCTTCAACTGGCAGGTGTTGCTAACTCAAGCAAGTCTAGAAAGCTGTAGGAATTTCACAGCAGAGAGATGTTGCTGAGTAGATTCTCTTTGGAATTAGAAGTGGGTTCACTCTTTCAAATCTTCTGAGGACAAACACTATCTGCTATTTGCTGCACGGAGCTTGTAGGTATTACTGGTTTATGAAAGGGTTATTTCAAAGAATGAGAAAGATCACGAGTATTTTGGTTGAAAACATTCTTTGTCTTTCTATGTTCCAAATAAACAGTTTAAAATTCAGCTTCTTCAGATTCTGCTTTTTCCCCCTAATTGTTAGACATTAAGTGCCATTCATATGTGTTAGAATATTTCTCCCCTTTTCAAAAGCTACCTATAGAGAAATGTTTGGCTTCCCTTCAAATGGAACAATTCAAAAGAAAGAACTGCAGAGCACAGGGGTCAGCAACAGTTGCACTTGAAAATTATGGATATTTTAAAATGACTGGGGGAATGGGTTTATGCTTGTGAAAATGGAACAACAGGTACAGCAGAAAGGCTGGGCTCATGAAATGTGATTGGATTATTAGCAATAAAACTTGCACACATGGAGTTAAATATATTTGTAAATACCTCAGCTGTACTGGCTTGGAGGAGCCAACTTGCTTAATAAAGAATTTCCCATCAAAATGGCTCACTTAAAAAGGCTGATGAATAAAACTAGAGATTTTGATGTTATAATTCCCAAGGTGAGCAGATTTTTTTGTGTTTGTTGTTGTTTTTTTAATTTCAATTATGCTTTTCGACTTCCTTTCAGATGATAATAATTTAAAAAACAAACAAACAAAAAAACCTGCACAAAACCCTGAACACCCAAACAAATAAATAATTAGCAATTTAAAATATTGTTTCTATATTATTGGAACTAATGGTAAGTATTGTCTATTTCAAATGTTAAAGCCTTAATAAAAACTGAATATATTTAGCCAGCCCTTTCAGTATAACATCACTGAGGCATCAATATACCAAGACCTAGCTTCCCTATACCACCAGAAAAATTATCCCATTTGCTTTCTTTCCAGCACAGCAAACTTTTTCATCCATTTCTTTCACAAGCTGCTGTTGCCACTATTCTCCTTGAGGAGTCTTGACATTTGACTCAAGCTGATGGCCACACTTCCACAAACTGCTGTAGAGGAACTGCCAAACCTATTTCCTGCTCTAAGTCTGGTGTTTTCTCTAACTCCTCATTAATTTGCTCCTAATATATATCCTTTAATTATGTATATATTATTGAGAAAATGATGTGTCAAGTGGGGAGCAAAAAAAAAAAGCTTTTTTTTCTTTTTTGCTCTTTTGCTGAAGTAGACAAATGCTAGAGTTAATGCACAATAGAATTCCGTTGCACAATATGGTTAAAACAGGTGAAAAAGCCTGTGTTTTAGAAGTAAACTTTCTAATTTAAAAAAAAAAAGTTGAGGATACTAATAAAATAGTAGATAAAAACCTTTAAGGAAGTGTGATAGTGTTGAATGTGTGATACAGGCCAGTTTTTAACTGAGGGAAGAGTGATGGTATTAGTTAAAAGACACAAGATACGGGCCCAGAAGCAGAGATTATTGGCAATAGTTCTTGTGTTTTGCAGACAATAGGAAGTAGGGGTGTGACTGACCATCTGGTCTGCATGCTCCAGCTCCAGCTGTGCTAGCAAGCTTAAAGGAGGAGCTGCAGCTGTGTAATGAATATTTACAGCAGAGGAGGCTGTGATTTATGGCAAAGATAAGAATTGATGAAAAAGTAGGACTGGATGTGCTTGAAGTTTAAGATGGCAAATCAAATCCTGTTGTCTGTGATTCAATACTGGACATTTCCTTAAAATATTCAGAGACCTGAAAGAAGAGATCTGATTCATAAACTTGCTTTTGTGTGTAGAAATACAATGCTGGGAATTAGTATACAGGTGCCCAGGTCCAATTCTTATCAATATAGTTACAAAAGCACAAGAGTTTTCTTGCTAAGTAGAATGATCAGAAGGTTTTGATAATTTAGTATCTAAGAATTAGAAATTTATTTTAGATAGCTCGGATCTGTGAACACCCTGAGTATAATTAATTTTATATTATTCATGCCAATGAATCAGACTCAGAGATGGTCTGGGTAGAATAACAAATTATCATCACAAGATATCCTCTCTGATGTAACTTGTTAGCATTTAAAGTATTGTTTAAAAATAGGATTTTATAAATGGGATTTCTTTGTATACATATATATATACACACATACACACACACATATGTATAGCATATATTAAACAGCTCTACCTACTGTCCCTTCTAAAGAGATGGTGAATAAATAATTACAATATAACTGTCTTAAGATATGCCTTGTTATTTAGCTGCCACAGGTAAAGCTCTTTGGGAGGACCCTTACACTAGCAGAGAAGCACTAACCTGCCCAGCAGCTACAAGCAGGCAGGAGGTAACCTGTAGTTGTCACAGTACACAGTACCAGCAAGAAGTTAACTTGTAACTGCATGGAAAAAGAATTGCCAGCACGGTTTCCTCATTTTTGCCTCACTAAAGAAATGTATCTTGGATTATAGGTACTGCCTTGAAAAAATATTCAGCCAGAAGCCTTCAGGTGGGAATTAGTTACATTTCTGGTTGCTTCTCCTGTGTCCCAGAGAGTTTGTGACAAGCACAGAGAAGTGCAAAAAGCTTTGATATTAAATCTAGAGATAACATCCATCTGTAGAGTTAGTGTCCCTGGAGAATGGGAAAGTGTTATTCTCTAATAATCTTTAAAACACTCAGAGCAAGTAGTTTTATTCTGTCCATGAAGACATTCTCAGAAAACTAATTCTATTAAGTGCTACTGCCTTAAGAAGCATTCATTCTGTAAAAAAAAAAAAAAAAAAAAAAACCAAAAATAAAAACACAACAAAAAAAACATGCCACAGGAAATCCTTATATATAAGGGTGGAGGTAAGAAGCTGGCATTTGTTTCTAATTCATGTTTATTTTATTTCATTGCAAATTCTAGTTCATCTCTTCCAAATGAATATGGAACATTTCATTTGCTGATCTTCTGCATTAATGTGGTCAATATAATTGGAGCTGAAGTGAGCTGTTTGCCAGACTTTCTAACTGCTGCCAAGAAAAACTTGGGTGTCATTTTAGAAAAATCCATGGGTGGAGGAGGACGAGATCATGACCATCTGTCTATGCATCAAAGGCTAAATCATTATAGGGGGAAAATAACTTTTCTGTTGTGTTTGCTAGCCTTCTTCCCTTCCAAAGTAAGTTCAGTTTGTAAGTTTTGAACACGAACATCTTCAAAATTGTCCTGTGGGCTCAAATGTTTCTTGGAAGGAAGTTGGGGAAAAATCTGAAGATCAGAACTGCACAATTTGGAAATTCACTGAGATAGTATGAGAATAACATTTGAGGAAAATTAGAGTCTCCTTCAAAACTTCCCAAATGCTTTCTGTTGCGTTCTTTTCAGTTCCAGAATCTACCAGGTAACACATAAGAAGCACATAATCTCTTTCTTGTCCTGAAGACAGTTCACACACATTCCATGCCCCATGGCATTTATAGACTTCTTGACTTAACATTTAACAAAGGGACAATAGACTAATAATAGCTTTTGAGATGTGACAGTAAATATGCACCTGGACCTACCTGAGCCTTAGAATTTTTCTTGTTGGTCAAGGTAATAGTCTGAAAAATAAACATTCTGCAAAAGTATTGCACAGAGAAGAGGGGCCTTATCTGTACTACAGTTAATATTTTGCTCTTTTTATTTAGTTGGGATTTTATTTAATGCAATGCAAAATTAAAGTCTTGGCATCATGCCAAAATCCATCATAAGGAGCTGAACTCGGAATGCTTCTGAAAAGCCATCAGCCCTTCAAACCTGGAGTCACTATTGCAGGCGTGCTGTGGACTGCTTTATCAGTAGTCACTATGACATGAATGTGTCTCTGATGAGAGCAAAATGACAACAAATGTAAAATGCTGGTAACCATGGGAGCTCTGTTTAGACTGCCACTTCCAGGATGCTACTGCTCTAGTTCAGGCTGCTACCATACCCATTGCAGTTCCTGCAAGTTCCAACTTCTAGCGTGCTCTCTTGTCAAAATGTTTGCATTTTGCAGTGGGTGACATCTAAGTCCAGACATTATTACTTAAAGTTATCACTCGGGTTTCTCTGAACAGGAATCCTTCATGGTGTCAGTCATCAAAGGAAACAGTTACAGTTCTTATCAACAGCATGGAGGTTTTCTTTCTATTGAGATTCTGAATTCTCTCCTTCTTTGAAGATAAGAAATCCCTGCTATCACAGCCTTTATCTGAATATGAATAGGTTCCTGGATTTGATAAACTGTTTAGGACTACCAGGATCAAATCCTAAATATGTGTACATTGACACTTCAAAAGGTGAATTAATTTCACCTTTGTACACTTGCTATTCTTCATTTCTATCTTTCCTAGTAATAAATAGTAAAATTAAAAATGTAGTTTGAAAACAATTATGGCTTTTTGGAGCTATACTTCCTGTTTCAACATTCTAAATTTTAAAAAGAAAGTATTTTACAGGCAGATCCAGGTATGACTTCTGGAAAAATAGTCCATGCTTTGTTTTTTATAAATACAAAACTAAGCATGAGTGAAATTTTTAAAAGAAGTCAAATGTGATAGCATGTTTCACACACTGAAATGTAAGAAATACAGTGTTATTTTGCAGTGCATTCTGAATGGAGAGCCACAGCATCCCACCACATCTGGAATCTTTGAAGATAAGAAACATTACAAGTTTCTTTCTAATAATAACTACAAAGTATTACTTCAGCCTAATGTAATAAAAGGCTGTCTTGAAGATAAATGTAAAAAATCCAACCACTGAACAAATATTATTAAGAGATATTGATAATTCAGAAAAATTATATTTTTATGTTATTGAAGCTGAATGATACCCTGAAAAAGATCTCAAATTCTGCAAGTTCTCCTCAAAATCAAAATGCTTACTTCAATGACATGGTTGAGTTTCCTGAAATATTTGTTTGCATCAGGCTTCTTGAATTATCATCTTTCTCAGCCTTTAGTCTTGAATTTTAACAGTATTTGTTATTCAGTATTCAATATTCAACAGTATTTAATAAAAAATTTAAAAGAGTAAACCCTAGTAATGAAATACTGAAGTACTTCTGCCACTTGCAGAAACCTTGCAGTAAAGAATGAATTTGGGTCATTATAGTGAAAAGTGTATATATACATACTGTTTCAGAGCATTCTTTTAGGGACTTTATGAAAAACAAGAGTAGAAGCCTTTCTGCCCTGCCACTCTCTCACTGTCTATGTGGTCAACAAATAGTTGACCTTGACTAGTAAAATTTACTGTCTGAGATGAATAATAGGATATCCTGCAAAGCAGGAGTGCTAGGAATCTGCATGGAGGATTGAATTCAAAAACTGCCAGAAGTTCAAGGGCCACATCCATTTTGCATAAAATGAAGCAGATGGTAGCTGACTTAATCTTTGATACCATGGTACAGTCCACAGAGATTATAAATCCCAGCATGAAACACTCAATTTCTTTCTTGCATTGAGCAGGTGATAAAGAAAGATATAACATCTTACATATAAAACATTGTAGATATTTTGAAATACCTAGTGTAAAAAAAGGCTCTATGATGCATTCTTGTTTCTTATCTACATTTTTCTAGCAAAGGTTCTAATTTTAGCACCTACACCTAATATCATACAGTTGATTAGCAGCCACAACTAATTGGCAGTTTCTTGGCCATGTTACTGGAGCTTTGCCCATGCTTGCCCAGAGATTCCCTGTTTCTCAGAAGCCTTTTTCCTATGTTACACAAGCATTTATAAATCTTCCATCATTATACATGCCATTCACAAGCATAACCAGATCAACCAATAGAACAAATGCTCAGAGTCCATATTTGAAATTCCTACACTACTCAGGAACTGCTGGGATGTGAATATATTGCTAAGGAGAGGATGTCTTGGGCTGTCCCTGAGGATCATCATCTAACAGGTACTTTACATGACATGAGGGACTAAGACTACTGGCATTTTTGGTTGAGAGTGTAAGAGATTTAGAGCCTTATTCAGAGAATCTTAAATTCAAAATGTTTTTGTTCATCTTAAGCAAAGCAAGCAAACATTTTGAAAATTACTCTAAGTCAAATTCTTAATGTGTACATCAAAAGTTCAGGAAATTCACACCATGTACATACGCAGACTAAGGAAGCTTATGATAAAACCATGTGTTGTGAACAGTACTGAGTAAGTCACTCCCTACAGACCTCTCTGTGCTGCACCATATCAACTTAATAATGTTGGGTATGATTTGTGATTTAATTTAAAGGTCCTTAACTGGTTTTAGTTCTATTGCTAATGTTAAGATACAAAACAGTCATCTTAAAACACTGGTATTCAAGACTGAAGAACACTAAAGTCTGAAGTCAAAGAATAAAATAATCTTGTTACTTGTCCACAGCTTGCTAATACAGTGTGAAATCCATTGGATATCTGATAATAAAAATCATATTGTCCTTCGGAAATACACATTTTCTGTAATAAGATTTAAAATGTAAGTGCTAGAATATTCCTAAACTTTTAGAATATCCAACTACTATATTTGGAGATGTTTTACTTTCATTTATTTGTGGACCCCTACAAAGGCATATATGAACTATGACAGATTTTGTTTTTTATTATTTTGTAAGGAAGTAGCTCAAGCTCAAGCTCAAGCTCTTCATTACTGAAGACTGGTCTTTTAATAGAAAGATGACTAGAAAGCATCTATTGAAACTGAAATTGTGGGTGCTTCCCTCTCTTATGTTTTCCCTAAAAGAAAAGCAGACAATGTTTTGTCATCCAAAGCTATAACCAGAATTACTCGGTACTCGTGGGGTAGCCTCAGCCCATCTGCTTTGCTCTGATCTGACTGCTCAGAGCAAACACAAATCTGGGTGGGTTACAGGAAGCAGAAATCCCTGGCTTTGCTGCATGAGTTTGAGGCCCTGCTGCCCTTCTCCCACATAGCTGCTGCCAAACAGTGGATGTAGCTTTGTAGCTCTGCACTGCTTGTCAGGGTCTCTGCCTAAATCTTTAAAAACTCTTTGAGAGCTGAGGGAAGCTCAAACACTTTCTTTGTTGGAAACTGCTGAGGCTGCAGCTCTCCCTGTTCGTACTTTTCCCATTTTTCATTAGTAGTTTCAAGCTCATGATGTGGTAACAGCTACAGAGCCAAAGACTTGTACCCATTGCTTCAGCTGGAACAGCATTAGAGCTGCTATGATTTGTGGCAGGGTCTGACTCAGTACAAAACTTAAGGGGCACCACTACAAACTAAGATTTTCCATTCCTCATGAGAACAGTCCTAAGCCTGTATAAGCTGTAATATTTCAATTTTATAGATGAGAGAGATGAAATTATTTCTTTTGATATTACAGTTATGTCCAGGATATCCAGAAATTTATGTTCTTGCCATAATACTGCAACAGGAAAACAAAAAGTCAAGGGGAGAAAACATTTAGAAATTATTGTAACTACTTCTTTTTTTGCCCTTTGAGGATTTTGTTGTCAAGCAATGGTTTTCTCTAACAGCTTTTAATACTTAACTAGTAATTTTCATCAGCATGGAGTTGTTCTAATTTGTTATTTCTACACTCCAATTATGAAATATGACAGAATTCTAAATATTTAATGGGAATGGGATTATTACCAATGTGCCCTTGTTGCATGCTGCATTGTTATCCTCTTTAGTATCGTAAAATATATGGAAAAGAGACCTTAGTAGAGCATACAGATGGAACTGAATTCCTAAAGCAGTCATAGGTTTGCAAGTGTTATTCTCAAGGTCTCAGTACAGGTTCTTCAGATTATTATACATGAATATTGGTGAAAAAAGGCTTTGCCCATCTTCCTTTAAGAAGTAAAGACCACATATTGTTCAAAGATACACTAGTACAAAATGATCAGTTTGATTACACTCTCAAATTGATGTTTAAGTTGGTGTGTAATGTATGGTAAGTTTATAATTTAATATTTTATGGTATGGGATATAGTTCTTTCAGATTATAATGACCCTTTGGTTATTTTGGTTCTTACCCACATTTTAAATGAATTCTTCTAATATTCTTTGAAAAGGGTCAGATTCAGACAACAGCCTTACAGACAAATACTGTCATTTAAAATGGAATAGTACAAAACATTATGCTTTTACACTGAGAATCAGATAGTGAGACCTTTGGTTCATGTGTTAACTCACTGAATGAAGATTATTATAAATTATTATTATACATTATCTGGTAGTGCAAGAACTTGGGGTGGAAAGCCTTCTAGACTATTAACTTGGTATCGGTGCTTTTTGTAAGAGAAATCTATATTCTTAGAAAAAACACAGATTAGGTTTACAGGTGATATAGGAAAAAGAAGGACAAGTGCTTTATGGCTCCTAAGGTAAGCTTTTCCCACTAAAAGAACTTAATTCTAGTTTGGCAATGTATCTGCAATGGTTGAAATTAAAATCTTACTGGCTCTTTCAAAAATGTAGCAAATTGGTATCCGATTTTGATACAAGAAAGACATAGAAATAGACCAGCAGCCCAAAATATTCACTGCTGGTAGGACCATATACAGAGACAAGCTTGCAAAGTACTTTGGGTTGTTTTGCAGGTCAATCTCTAGCAATGTTAAATCAGTTGTGGGAAGAGAAAAATCATGACAAAGTCAGATTTCCTTTATAGAACACCTGGTGAGACCAACAGAATTACTCATACAACAGAGAAATTGCAGCAACCACAGTCACAGGCTGCACTAAGAATCACTACAATTTATTATATAGTGGGCAAGAAGAACAAGAAATGACATTATTTCCGAGTTGCTGTAGTGCAGTGAGATACATGGTTCATCTCATGTGGTAAAAGCAAGAGTTCTGCCAAAACAGCAATAAACTACCCACCTTCTTTCTGCTGCCAAATGCTCTCAGAAACAAAGACCAGGCCTGTGTCAGTCACTGATTCCTACTGCCTTCATTGCACTGTAAGTCACAGCAGTCCCACCTGGGTCTGCTGATGCAAAAGCTGATTTTCATCTCTCATGTGTCTTTTCTCATTCTGTGAGGCACTGTCAGAGACCAGGCTATCTCCTGTGCCCAAGCGTCCATTTATTCAGCCATCTCACCAGCTCTCACTCTTCTGGATCTTGACTACTGCAAATATGAAACAAATCAAAGGCTTTGTTTAAAGCTTTTTTCCTCATTAACTGAAGCCTTTCATCCTCACTTCAGCCTTATGATGAAGTTGTGTCCAGGTGACAGCCAGGAGAGCATCTAATCCTTCCATTAGTCAAAAAGAAGACTTACTTCAGACTATTCTTTAAAATACTCATAATGCCCACTTTCTTACTATACCTCATAAAAAAAGGTATAACAGTTAAAAGGTAAAAAAAGTCCAACATGAGTAATCAGAAATCAAGCATAATATTTGCATTGGAGAGGTGGTTTCCTTGAAATGGTGAATGAATTAATGTGTTTCTCAAATGGTGAGCATGAAGTCTAATTAAGATCTGTCTTTTCATAAAAACACTGAAATCAGGTGCAGGGTGTTTTTAGCACTGATTACAACTACTGGGAATTAGGAAACTGAATTAAGTTGAAATATGCTACATATGGATGTTGTACTTCTTAATGACTCTTGAAAATAATAAAAAAAAGTAGTTAGGCACGAAGAGTATCAAATAAATTGGGGAGGGTTTTTTGCTATGAAAAAATTCTTAAGATGCTGCATCCTATATCTTTATGTGATAGATCGTAGAAGAAAAGCATCACTTAAAAATGATGACATCACAATTACTGCTATTCTGCATCTGCCTAATTTCTAGTTGCTTAATTTAGTTGTTTAACTCCTCTTCAGACAGGATTATAATTTATGCTATCTGTTATCCTTTTCTCAGTATTCTCTCAAATTAATAAGAAATAGAACCAAAACAATAAATCTCTGAGTAAAGACACTGCAGAAACCTTTCTAACCTAAAAATAATTTATTTTAACAAGCTACAGTAGAAATCAGTAAAATCTTAAAAATTTATGCAAATCAGAACATTGTATTTCTAGGTAGTGAGGAAGCTATGTTGTGTTAATGGACACAAGAATATCAGGGGTTGATCAGTTTATGATGTGGGTCCATTTTATTCCTCTCCACAATAATGCCGAATTGAAAGTACCTTAGAAGAATTAAATGACTATATGATTCCATGAGAACAGTATCTCTTCCCCTATTATAGATCATTAGGTGGTTAACAATGTGAATGAATGTGGCTGCTCCTGCAAATCGTTTTCAATTAGCTGTTGAAATAGAAAACTCATCTGAGAAACTGCTCTAAAATAATAACACAAGTTTCCCAAGTGAGTACTTTGCTACTGAACAACAAGAACAGTCCTGTAGTTTAAGCCACAAGGGACAGTTCATAATTAATGCCCAATTTTTCACAGGTGCATTTTTTATATATTTTGTCAGGATATTGGAATTTTGTCTGAAAGCTGCAGCTTTAGTCCATACAGCATATATTGATAGAAGCAAGGTGTGATGTTAAATCTGTAAGTGAATTCCACTTGGTTAACATCCCAAAAGATTATTTTATTTTGAAATTAACTTCTTGTCAAAGCCAATCAGTCCTCTCTATAATAATAGCTCTGAACACATGGCTAAGTATCATTGCTTCATATAATATCACTTCTTCTTGATATTCTTCTTGGTAACTCATACTTTTCTTTCCTGAAAAATAAAATATTACCCCATCTTGAACCACCAAAGTGATGAGCTGTTTTTCACTGGCTTGTGCACGGCCTTTTAAAACACTGATTCTGGTGACTGGCAGACCTGGTGGGTAATTCTGGCTTAGAGTAAAGGATATGCACAGTGTTTACAGTGGTTTAAAAAACTGCCAAAACACAGTTTGAAAAAATTCAGTCAAATTCACATAGGTATCTTGTTTATTGTAGAAGTTTAATGTCTGTACTCCACCTGTCTAAACAGAAGCAGAGCAGTTGACTGATTCACTGTTAATGCTTCCCAAGGAACCCATATACTAGAAGTGGGACACTAGAGAAAACTACTAGTCTGACATCTTTTGTTTGTGACAACGATTAACTGCAAACCACAAATTGTTTGGGGCTTCAGTGTGTTGACAGATATTTAAGGTTTAGAAAAATATTTTTTACTGCACACATATTTGTACTAATATAGTAGCATAATTAAGGAACTCTCCCTGCAAATGTCTGGTGCAGGCACAGAAAAAAAACACAAATCTGTGGCATGCAGAATGTTATGATCAAGATTCCTTAAAGAATTCTATGCAGCTTCTGTTCTGTATTTTTTGTCAGGATGGATTTTATTGCCATTGCATTGTTGTCATTTAATGCTGCTTGTTTATAAAATGTAAAGTTAATCTCTGGCTATTTTAACACCAGAATGGCACTTCTGCTGTCCTCAGCCACTAGAATTTTCAGCCAGGGCCTATGCAGTACTATCAATTGCAATGTCATATGAAATTCCTGTTTCTCTCTGTGAATCCTCACTCAGAGATCAAACAAGCATCTGTCAAACTCTGTTCTCCTATAACTCTACTGTTTAAGGTGTAGCTCTGCAATCTTTTATTGCTACAGGCTCTGATGCCATGTTGGCCTCTATTGCTACCAGCCCATTATGTGAGTCTACAATACACAACTTTACCATAGCTGGGCTGAAAAGTTACACTGGCCAGCCAGACACAGAATTTGAAGACAGAAATTAAAGGATATTTTTATTAATTTTATGCACTTATGCCACTCTGAAAACAGGGATAATAATAGGGTGTATTGAGAGGAAATGGAGCACTATGGAGTGTTGAGATAAAGAAAACTGAGCAAAGATACAGAACTTGAAGTGAGCTTAGCACATAAATTCTCAGAAAAAGAAAAAGAGAAGAGCTGTAAATTCCAGCTTGAAACTCAAGACTTATTATTTTAAGAATACTTGTACGACTCAGAAAAGTAATACACAGATATTCAGCAAAATAGTTCTGTTTGTGAAAAACAGCTAAAAAATGTCAGAGGTGACAAAATGACACACAGAGTGTCATCTCTCATTTGGGAGCCAACTCAGACTCTGATCACTCATGTGCCATCCATGCCCTCAGAGGTCAGGAGTTACTGCAATATAACAGCACTTGCCTTTTCTTACCTCAGGTCTCTGAGGATGAATGAAACTTGACTCTTGCTTACAAACTGATGGAAGCCACATTTGTAGCATTTCTCAGACCTCTCCTGGAGAGAATGAGTATCTCTTAATTTTAAGTCTTATCCTGGTTATTTTCTTTAACAAAACTTTGAAGTTCTTAATTACTTTAAAGGACTATCTACTCTTTTTATCAAATTTCTCACAAATCAGCCTATGTCCTCAAAACCTATTGACAGAGCATGTGTGCTATGGTTGCACAAATCTCCTTTCCTTAGTAAACTAGACCAAATACCTCTAAGAAGCCAAATGAAAGTTTAGTCTTTTAGAAATGACATTAAAAAAATAATTTCTTGTAGACAATCCTACCAAATTTAGCATCATGCTAATCCTACTATTCAAATGTACAGGAATAAACAAGAGATTATATTCTTTACATGAATTTTTGACTCTTCCTCTATGCTTCTACCTGACAAGTAAGATTTTCAATCAAGCTTTCAGAACACCTGAGATATTACCCAGCAAATGACTGAGTTGAGTCAATACTGACAACCAACGAGGCATGTAGCACCATGACATTCTGCCTTAGGCTGCAATGCAAGATGTAACCAGCAGTATGTATTCTACCACCATCTGTTGAAAGCACGTGGGGCAGTGCTCCTTATCTCTTCTATGGCCCATCTCATTAACTCTGGGGGGAATATCATCTGTTAATGTTCCAGTTGTTAAAGCCAGGTGGGGCAGTTTTCTTTCTCTTTTTCAGGACCCATCCTCCCTCCAGGGATGTATCTCCTGTTAATGGGCCACTGAGTCTCACTGCAGGGCTGATAAAATTCCATCATCCCATTGTGAGATGCTCCACCCAGGGGGAGGAGTTAAACATTTCTTACCTAGATAAAATCTGATATTGGGAACATCAGCGCAGCCTTTTTCTACTGGGTCCCAGAGGAAAATCAGACCATTCCACATCATCACTGAACTTTCAGAGGAAAACTGCACCATTCTACAGGATCATTGCTTCAACAGAACCACATCTGCCACTCCAGGAGGACTGCAGCCACTATTTAAACAGACTGCTACCAACACTCTGACTGTCAGTGTTTTGCTTTTTTTATATTACTGTATTTTTATTTTAGTTTTCCTAATAAAGAACTGTTATTCCTATTCCCATATCTTTGCCTGAGAGCTCCTTAATTTCAAAATTATAATTTGAAGGGAGGAGGTTTACATTTTCCATTTCAAGAGAGGCTCCTGCCCTCTTTAGCAGACACCTGTCTCTAAAACCAAGACACCTTCAGATGCATTTTACATTTTGATTGAAATACCAACTACTCCAGGCTGGCAGACACATGTAGCCCAGCTAGGATGCATCATGCATTCTGCTTTGTACTTTGGCAAGGGAATTATAAACTGGTTAAATTTTATTTGAGGACCAAATATTCAAGAATCTGGAGATGATGGAGAGCCTTGATAATATCTTAGAGTAGCTGCTTACAACTTTGTTTTGTAGGTTTTCTTGAAGAATACAAAAACTTCTCATAAAAACACTGTATGCCCAAAGAAGGGAGCCTGAAGTAAAGATAAACAAGTTGACTGCTGAACACTGAGGCAAAAAGGAAATAGCTGTATAGATATGAGGCCTGTTGGACAGCTTTATAAATAGAAGTCAGTGGATCACAAAAAAACCCAAACAAAACAGCACAATATTTTATTTTAAATAAGGTTCTAGAAAATATATAATTCCACTATTTTAACATTATCGTTCATGTGCTACAGAGGAAGTTTCTAAAACTGAAAAATGTTTTTGTTCTAGAGACTGTTCTCAGTAGAGCCTGGCAAAAAAAAGCTATTCAAAGAAAAGCAATGATACAGCAGCCAAATGAAAGAAGCAAAGTATTTAAGGGGGCAATACTTTGTTCTGTTGGTTCCTAAACTTCAAAAAGCAGCATTAATGCAAAACCCCAGGACACAGCTGGCTAGATTCATAAACAAGAAAAGGAAACTGGAGGTGATGCCACTTTTCATCCAAGTCCAGTCACTAATGCATTCATCTGGGAGAAGGCACTAGACAGAGAAGACCTGCGCCTGTTTGAGGAGATTTTTAGAAGAGATTTTGAAATAAACCTCGTTATGTTTCTTGTAAGTGTTCACTGAGTCAGAATGACTCAAGTCTGATACACAAACCACAAACTGGGGAGATGGGACATCCTAGACTTCTAATCCCTGTTCAGACAGACATTTAACATTCTTAAGGTGAAGCAGCTAAATCAGAGAAGAGTGCCTCAAATACCCTGCAAAACTCTGATTAGACCAGACCTGTGGGAAGTGCTGCACCTACGAAAAATAGGACACGTCCCCTTACAGACTGTAACTGATTGGCTAGCAGATAAGACAGAAATTTCCATTGTTTTCTGTTTTGTTATCCTAATATTTTCTTTCCTTTCAGTTTGGCAGCCAGTCTGATAATTAAAAATCAGTTATTGGCACAGACTCTCTTGGAATTCATGTACAAGTTATACAGATGTGATGATAATGCCAAGAAATTAGCTTCAGTTCTAGTTTCCTTAACAGAAACTGCTCAGCAAACACGATTACTTTTACAGATCATAAGGAAATTTAACAATCTAAAGGTGTGTCACTTTCTTCTTACAGTCATTGATCCAGAGTTGCTGATACCTCAGCAGAAATTTTGAACAATATTGTGTTAAAGGAATATTACATGTAACAGATTTTCTTTTTTTATTGCTTATTGTAAATCTGGGGGGTTTGGATGATGAGAAAATTCTGCTTAGAAGCTTAACAATGTGTTTCTACATTTATTCTTCAGGTACTTTCAAATTTGTCCCAATGGCAACTCATTGTGAGACCATGTGAGTTATTGTTTCAAAGTAGAAGCATCATTTATCACTTCCAGTACTATCTGCAATAGTTTAAAAGCTGCATTGGAACATTGTACTTCTACAAGTTTTAACTCACTTTTCTTGAGCTGTTTATTCTTTTTTCTTTTTTTCCTCTCCTCTCCTCTCCTCTCCTCTCCTCTCCTCTCCTCTCCTCTCCTCTCCTCTCCTCTCCTCTCCTCTCCTCTCCTCTCCTCTCCTCTCCTCTCCTCTCCTCTCCTCTCCTCTCCTCTCCTCTCCTCTCCTCTCCTCTCCTCTCCTCTCTCTCTCCTCCTTTCCTGCACTTTCCCAACCCATCCTTTTCAAAGAAATTATCCTCTTTTTGTCCGCTCAAAAGAATGTGGTTTGCTTGTGAAATCCTATATGAGCAATGGTTAATATTTTACATGAGTTAATTAATTTTACGAATCACAACAAAAGGAAGCATCATAGAGGAAATTTTCACTTCCTGTTAACAAGGGCACATGCTGTTGATTATCAGTTCACCATATTTTAATGAACTACAGTATCTTGGCAAAATAACAGAAAACACCATTTCTTTCTCTGACAAGGCTTGTGAGAGAGGGAAACCAATCCAACTGAAGGATTCTTGCAGTATAGCTGTTGTTGGTATGACAGTTGCTGTCAATAAGCCAACTGCTCCAAATAATATATATTACTCACTTTTTTTTTTTCAAAGCAGTAAATATGACTGTAAACTTTACCCAGTAGTGTAATTTTTCAACAAGATCTCCAGGTCATTTGTTGAGTTGGTGTTATATCTCCTTTCATGCTATTTAATAGTTCTCAATATAACAGTCTGGTATCAACTCAGTGGAACAATGTTCTTTACTACTGAGTTACTTAATTGAATAGAAGTGAATGCAGAGGCTAAACCAAATAGCTGTTTGCTTGGATTTTCTTTACTATGTGGATTACATACAGCAGAAGACATTTTGGATTGAATTTCTTTGAATGGAAAGGATAAAAATCCAATAGACAAGGTGCATGCCCTGTGTCTCTGCTCTGAGAACTAAGTGAGCAGTTGCAATAACTGGACGTACATAGCATCATTTTTCCAAGATCAATCTCTTAAATAAAAACTAAATTATCTCAAGGCTTATTTCTTTATGTTATTCTACAGAACTTCTTTCAACCTGAAGCTGCCATGAAGAGCTGCTGGAGAAAAAAAAAATTGGAAATATTTTTCTTTTGCTTCCAAATGAACAAATGGGATTTGTAACAGTGATGGCATTGTAGCCATTTTCACTCTGATACAGCTCATCCAGTTCATCAATTTCTTGTAATTCCAAGCAGTTTAGACTGTGTTTTCATCTGGTGAGTTAGAGTAATGTTGACAGGAGAAATACATACACGCTGATAAGACAGTGTCTCTCCTAGATGCTAATTTTTTATTATTATTCTGCATAATGATATGTTGGAAGTGTTCAAAAAGGTAAACAATGGTTTGAGTTGGGGTTTTTTTTCTTCATTTACAGAAGCATACTTTTAAAGGCTGGAAGCTTATGCTTTCTTCAGGGTTACATACTTGAAACTTTTCATATTGTCTTGAAAAGGACACTATAAACATGTTATACGTGCCTAACAAGCATTACAAAGTAACATTATAAACACATTAGATCACCCCCCAGTGTTTATACTTGTGCCAAATTCCTGAAGGTATGATACTGTAAGAACAAACCACAGCAGACTAAATGCAATCTACTTTACAAGTGTACCTTATGGAATAAATGAGTAAACCATACATGTGTTGAATAATTCTTGTGTTGCAGATGTTAATTTAGTATCTGTTTGTGCATTCATAGTTACAGGCTTCCCATCTGAACATATCTATTCTAATGAAGCTTTGGCAGTAGCTCCAGTTGCAATTTCATACTGGTTGGTACTTGCTGTCTGTGTCTAGTGCCTCAAATAATAACAAACAATATTAAACAAACCCAAACTTCAGTGCTAATGAGCAAGACTTCCCCATGCTGCTCCAGGTGTTTTACCAACATAAAAATTCAGGACTAGATGCCCTGTGATTCCCAGACCACATTCAAATAGTGACTAAACACAACACGGAGTTTAGTAGAGTTTAAAATAAAAATAATAAAAAAATCATAATTATGTGTATTTGTCAGAGTATTTTAGTAGTGCTTCCCCCAGTTTTTTTAACCTGCAACAAGCAATAGAAACAGTTTAGACCACTGAGGGATATGGCAATCAATCTATTTCTCTGGCACAGATTGTGCTTTTTAAGGCAAAACCCAGAAACTGATGAGAGATTGCTGTCAATACCTCTCTACAGGCAAAGGAATGTCTCTTTAGCAACTGAGTCCCAGGCCAGCAGACTGTAATAACAGATGAAGTAATTCAGACTAGTTAACTTTCAAGCTTAACAGTACTGCTACAGTCAAGAGTGAATGAATGCTGCCCAACTGCACAAAATTCAATTGTTTCTCCTATCAGCTTCTGCTAAGTTTTTCTTTAGAGTGCATCATAGGTTTGCAGCCTTCCCAGTAACTCTTTTGTAATTATGGGGACTATTTCCTATCCTTTATTAATTTGTGTTTTAGAGTTATGAATGCTTATTAATTCTCACTTGATAAATTCTGGTTTGCTTCTATGCCTTTGTGGGATGGTATGAGACATTCACACCAATTTGTCCAAAGACTTAGGGCTTTGCAGAACAGACAGTATGCAATTGTGCACCATCAGAATGCACAAATTTAATTACAAAGATGTACAGAGTAGATTGTGGGTTTGTTATTTATTTCACAATTTTTCAATGTTTTACCTTGTCATCTTAACTTTTTCTTTATGTTTATCTTGGTTTAGAAGTAACATAAACACCTGCAATGATTTCTCAGCACGTAAATTAGTAGTTGAAAATACATGTTTCAAGTAAAGGGACTATTTCCCAGTCACTTCTGCTTAGAATAAGTTCCACTCTGGTTCCCATCTTTTTGCTCCATTTTCTGCCTAATATTAAGAATCTTTCCTTCTCTCATTTTTTCATCCTTCTTTGGCAGAAGGGCACATCTTAGTAATTGCTTAACTACTAAACTATAATAACCAAATTATTTAATGACATAATCACTAAGCAGCAATTATTTAATTACTAATGATTTTTTTCCTTCGCTTTTCTAAGGTTCCAAACTATTCTGGAAGCATCTCAAGGCTAAAGATATTAGTTTAAATGAATAGAATATTTTCCCGAATAAACACAGTACTCAAATTCTTAGCGCTTAAGCTCCCAAGGAGAAGTACTCTTCACTCATTAATCTGAAAATCTACCTATATTTTAGAGAGAATTTACACTAAATAAACTGTGTATTTCTGAAGGCAGCTATGGCAGATAGTACAACAATAAGTTGTGAGAAGAACGGGCAGAAAAAGTTAAGATATAAATGACATGTTTAAGTATTTTCCTCTTATTTATCTTCAGAAATCACAATAAATACTTTCATATTTTACTAAAGGATCATACTCTGGTAGGGGCTTTTTTGGTGTTTTTTGGTGTTTGTGTTACTTTTGTTGGGTTTTTGTTTTTTGTATTGTTGCTTGTGTTTTTGTTTGGTTGGTTTGGTTTTGTTTTGGGTTTTTGTTTGTTTTTTAAACTTTTGCTTGGCTGGTTGGTCAATTAGTTGGAGGTTTTTTGGTTGGTTGGGGGATTTTTGTTCTCTTAGGAGTTTTTAAATTAGTGTATAATGGACAGAAAAACTGACAAAAAAAAACCCCAAAACAGACGTGGGAGCATTCTTAGCTGTTGGCCAGGGTGAGACTGCACTATAGACAAAAAGGCATGAAAAAAGTGCATTACTTCGTCACCTTTTGATGTAGAGATTTTCATATGCAAATTCTGAGGCAAGCGAAACTGCAGCTCTTGGAGGTGCTGTGCTCCAGGGCTGTTTTCTCCAGGAGCTGTAACTTCATCACCCGGGTAAGGTTGTGTCCAGCAGTTCTGCGACATCCCACTAAAAGTAATGGGAATGTTTTACTCAATAAAGCTTTAGAAGAGTTGATCGTTATATTTGACCGATATTTAACCCATCGGGTAAATGAGAACACAGGTGCACAACGAACCTTCAGTCTGAACAGCATTAGTACCTGTGCTGCTCCACTGATTGCACCAGCTCGTTGTGAGCTATATTCTCCGCTGTCTGTATTCAGTGTCAGCCCTCGGTACAGCTGTCCCTGGCTTTGTTCGGCCACAGGGCTGTGGGGAATTCCACGTGCTGGCACTCAGCTGTCCCGCAGGAAAGGCCTGCCCGTCTCCCCGGGGGCTGCCCCGCGGCGGCACCGCCGGCTCAGAGAGCCAGGCCTGCTCCCGGAATCCCGCTGAAGGGAACCGTGCTGGGCCCTGCGGCCCGCCCGCGACCGGGACGTGTTTCTGAAGAGCCCATTCAGTACTAGCAGCGCCGGGTGCAGCTGCAGTTCGAGCTGCAGGCTCAGTCCTGGCCGGGCAGGAGAGCTCCAGCCAGAAGCCATGAACTGCCGATCCTTTGCACAACAAAGGGCCCGCGGACCTGCGGCCCGGCCTGGTGAGGGATACGCACACGTGGCAGGGCCCAACGACCCCAAACTTCCGTGCCCTTAGACTGTGAGAGTATAAAAACCCAGGGGTCCCTCCTGAGAGGTACCCTGCTCAAGCTGCTATTTTATGATTTAGTTTCTACACCACGATTAAATTATTTTAAGGATTGGGACATCTGAACCATTCCCATGTAAAATCTGTAAGCTGGTAAGGAAATCTGGTCTGTGTGAGTGTGAGAAGTGCAGCTAGAAAGAAGTTTCAGTCCTCGCTCAAGTGATGTGAATGTGACAGCCAGACTGGTTCCTAGGTAGTGGAGCATACGATCTTAGAATGGTTTGGGTTGGAAGGGATCTTAAAGATCATCTAGTTCCAAACCTCCTGCTGTGAGCAGGGATCCATAAAATGAGACCAAGTTGCTCAGAGGAACCCCTGAACCCCATTGAATGAACCCCATTCAACCTGGCCTTTAATATGTCCAGAGATGGGACAGCCAATATTTCCCTGAGCAACCCATTCCAGAGCTTCACCACCCTCACAGTAAAGAATTTTTTCCCTAATGTCCAATCCAAACCTACTGTCTTTCAATTTGAACCCATTCCCCCTTGCCCAGTCACTGCATGCTCGTGATAAATAGTTTGTCCCATCTTTCCCTTAAGTTCCCTTCAAGTACTGAAAGGCTGCAATTAGGTTACTCTAAAACCTTGTTTCCAGGCTGAACAATCCCAAATCTCTCAAGCCTTTCCTCACAGGAGAGGTCTCATACCTCTATCAGTTTGGTGGCAATCTCTGGACTTGGTCCAACAGGTCAATGTCCTTCCTGGGATGGGACCCCAGAAATAGATGCAGCACTCGAGGTGGAGCCTCACCACAGTGGAGGGGCAGAATCCCCTCCCTCCCCTGCTACCCACTGTGGGTGCAGCCCAGGCCACGTTTGGCTTTCTGGATTTTAAGTGCACATTGATGGCTCATGTTAAACCTTGAATCCATCAGCACTTCCAAGTCCTTGGCAGGGCTGTTCTCGATCTGTTCAGCCTCAGCCTCTGCTGATATCAGCTGGTTTCCCTAAGAGCACGGCAGCGGCCCTGTGTGCACTCACCAAAGCGGTGAGCGGGCAGTGCAAGGCCGGGCAGCACTGCGGTACCGGGTCACGAGGCCCAAGCTCAGCATCAGTTCCTGCTACCGGGGCTGTGAAGCCCGGCACATGGCGGCGGATGCCGTCCCGGGGTGTGAGGCCCAGCACATGGCGCTCGCCCCGCCCCGGCCCGGCTCCGCCCCGATCGCGGGCCCCGCGATGTGTCCGACCCGCGGTTCCCGTCAGGCAGCGCGCGGGGCCGCGGCCGCCCCCGCCTCCCGCCCGCGTTCCCCCGGCAGCAGCGGCAGCGGCGCTGAGGTGGCGCCGCGCCCCGGCGAGGTGAGCGAGGCGCCTCAGCCGGCGCTGACCCCATCCCCCGCCGGCCCGGGCGGCGGGGAGCAGCGGCCCTGCCGCGGCCCTTACGGACGCGCAGCACGGTAAGGTCAGCTCGCTCCATGCCCCCGGCCCGCCCTGCCGCGCTCCCTGGGCGCCGGGAGCGGCGCTCGGCGGGGACGGGCGCGGGGGGACTGTCGCTGGCGAGACCGGCGCCATCTTAGGTCGGAGCGCGGCCTGGCGTCCCCGAGCGGGGCCCCCGCGCTGCGAGAGCTCCCGCGAGCCGCCCGCGGGCCCCGCTGGCACCGGACGGTTCTGCCCTCAGGGCGGCCCGGGCAGGGCTCGCTCCGCCCGCCGCTGGCCGGTGGGGCCCAGGAGGGCCCCGGGCGTTAACAGCAAGAGCGATGCTGGCGCCTCGCCTCGGCTCGGCCTCCTCCCCGCCGCCCGCGGTTCTGCCGTGCGGGCCTCGCCCAAACCGGAGCCCGCAGCCTGAGCCGAATGCGGGCGGTCACCCGGCGCGGGGGGCGGGACGCGGGGCGGTCAGGCTGGAGCGGCAGCTGTTCGGCTGCCCTCGGGACTCGGCTGCTCCCGCGGCCTGGCACCACCGCGGCTCGGCGGCGTGAGCTGCTGGCGGGCTGGCACTGCCGATATTGCCCTTCCCTAGGCGGAGCTTGTGTTTTCTCATGGCACAGAGGGCAGCGTTGGCTGCTGAGGTTTATGCTTGAGGGAAGTTGGTTTACGCTTTGATTTTTTTACAAATTTTTGGTGCACTTTCAGCTTGGTCATTGTTTCTTTGCTTATAAACTAATGCAGCCCTCAATTAAAACCCGGTTTTTGGTGGAGCTGTGGATTGCACACCCTTCATCAACTAAGGTGGTGAAAAGTTATGTGCCTGTATGGGGCATTATCTAAGAAACGCCTCGTTGTAGTCCATCGTATAATCTGTGTTGTAAATAAGGTGACTTCTCTGGGCATTTGAAATGCAGCTATTAAAGTGGGGGAAAAATTACTTGAGTACATCCTTTTACATGATAGCCGTGCAAAGGAGTGTTTGGTTACTTGGTCTGTTCAGCCTAAAGAAGAAGAGACTGAGGGGAAGAGGAGAGGCAGACACTGATCTCTGTGGTGACCAGTGACAGGACACAAGGGAATGGTTTGAAGTTGTGTCAGGGGAGATTTAGGTTAGATACTGGAAAAAGGTTCTTCACCCAGAGAGTGGTTGGGCGTTGGAGTAAGCTTATCAGGGACGTGGTTACAGCACCAAACCTTGGAGTTCCAGAAGAGTTTTGTCAATGCTTTCAGGCACATGGTGGGGTTATTTGGGATGTTATAAGAGTTGGACACTGTGTTCTTTGTGGGACCCCTCCAACTCAGAATATTCTGTGATGCTCTTTTGGAAAGGTGACAAGACTAGTCTGAAAAATTTCTCGTTAATGGAAATGTCCTCACTCTTTAAGCTCACTACCAATTTAATTTTAGTTACTTCTTTTTAAGTCAATCTAAGGAAGTTTTAAGTATTGGAAGGCTCACTTGATCTTAACAGTGGAAAACACAGATTCCCATTTGAAGTGATAACTGGGTTTTCAGTAACTCTTAAGTCTTATTGTGGCTGCATCTGCTGTGATTTTCTATAATGCCAATTTCTGTCCATCTTTATGGTGCTCTTCTACAGATAATTCTGCTATTTTCACTACAGCTGTTGCATTCTTGATACATTTAGTAATATTATATAATTTTTTGTTGTTTCTGTGTGAGTGCTTTTGAATCTGAACTTTAAAAAAAGAGGTTATAAATACAAATGGCATTTAATAAAGTCAGGTATTTTTAAACCTAGCTGCCATGATAGAGATGGCTAAAATAGTGCTTTTAAAACAGTTACTTCATCAGAAGCTTACTGCTGTTTGGGGCAGTGAGCTCTCATTTTTTAATCTGTCCTGTATGAGGTTTTTAGTTCATCAGTTTTCTAGTAACTATTATAGTTAGTATTCCAGGGCCTTGTGTTTTTGCAGGTTCTTGGCTGTTTGTGCCTGCCTAATGAACTTCCATGGCTATGCTTAGCTTTAGACAGGCAGTTGCTTTTTAAGCAATATCTTGGTATGACCTATAATGTTATTATTAAAGTGTTCTAACTTGTTCACGATTTTGATGCTTTACCTTACTGTACTGGTTTCAACACTTTCTTTGAGTCTATGCATACAGCACTGCATTGGATCCATGGACTGCCTTTAAGGAAATGTGTGTTTGAACATGAATATATGCTTATGCATCTTAAAAAATGAGGAAGATAAAGTCTGTTGTCAGTAGGTTTACTTTTTTTACACTAGTGTCTGCACTACCACTGGGAAATATTTAGCAGAGTGGGGGAGGGATTCACTGTTGGTTTTGTCTTTGAGAGCAACTGCTAGCAGGACTCCTAGAATACATTTTGTGTGTTAATGTAGTTAAAGAAGCTAAAAATTTGGAAGCTATTTGTACTCTAAAAATGCATGTGGATGTTTCCTTTAGTAATGGAGACCTTGCTGTTCCTGCATGTCTCCTCTTATCCAATCTATTACCCCTTACTGCAGTTTTGATTGTTCAGGCTACAGATTTTTGACCTCTTGGTTGTGCCAATAAAACTGCTATTAGGCCAGGTTACTCTTAACCTGCCCTGCTTCATGCCATAGGAACTCATGAGGCTGGCTTTCTTCCTAGGAATAAAAAAGTCAGTGAAAGCTTGGCTTCAAATTATAGCATTGAAATTAAAAAAAAATAGGTTAAAAGATGTGAAATTAATCCTGATACTTGTCTTTTAAAAGATGCTCTGCATTTTGAGTCATCTTTAAGAGTATCTTAATGTGTGTATCTTGATGCATAAAATGAAATGTCCATAAGAGGTATCACCAGTTGCTTTCACTTTCTAAAAGCCCATGGCTATGTTATCAAATTTCTTTTAACTGTATTTAAGAAAAAGATCAGCTGCATTATAGTGTAGATGAAGTTATCACATGTATCTTGTTAGAATTCTGCTAACATATCATTGCTTGTGCCTATTTTGTATTTTTAGTATAAACTGCTTTGCATCCTCTGAGCACAATTTTATAATTACTTTTTTCCCCTGAGGTCAAATAAAACTAAATTCTTAAAATAAAAACGCTGCTCATTTATGTTGTCTGTTCTATAAAGGAAGTCTCTGAAATAGTAATTTATTTTGTCTTAAAGTCTGTTAAGCTTTGCCTCTGTGTTACTAAGAGAAGAAAATGTTCTAAAGAATGTCCTACAGAGAAGAGAAAATTATAGTTAGGCTTGATTCTCTTTCCAGGACCTGGCATGTGGCCCATGTGGTCTCTGTCAAGTTTAGTATCCTGTTCTCCTTTCCTAGCACCATGTCTGACTTCAGCACCCTAAGCTGATGGAGGAAGCAAAGAAGGAGTTCAGCCTTGCTACTTTATTTCATCTCAAGACTTAACATGTGGTGACATCAGCAGCCCCATTTTTATACAAGTAGAGGATGATTGTCTGCTCCCCTGTAATTAGCTGTTACAGACTCATTATTTCTTATTTATTTTGTTGTTCAGAAATAGTTTCAAGATTATGTTACAGAATGTTGAAAGAAAGAAGAACTTTATTGGCCATCTCGGTTTATGTAAAAAAAGCAGTTGTGATGAGATGTTGATGTAAATTTGGTTAATTCCAAAAGGTACATGTTTTTCATTACTACTTTTGTACATGACTTCTTTACTGCAAGAATACATCTACAGGTGTGAGGGCCTCCATTTAATGAGATCTAAGCAAAATTTTGATCATGTCTTAATTGATAATGGAAGCAGTATGCAATGCATTGTAGGTATGGCTTGGGGATTTTTGCTGTTTTGGAGTTGTTTTGTTTGAAGTGTTTTTTGTGGGTGGTTTGCTGCTTGTTGATGTTATTTTGTGGGTTTTTGGGGATTTTGTGTAGGTTTTTTCTGAGTTTAAAGAAAATGTGACCATAAGGGAAGCCCTGGCAAAATGTTAGAAAATTTGGGAGGTTGTGGTAGGCTGTGGATTTGGTTGGGGTTTTGTTTTGTTTGTGTTGGGTTTTTTAAAATGCGAAGAGAATGCAGCTGTAATCAGTGTTTCACTAACTCAGTTGTGCTTTGTAGAAGGTCCTTCACACTTACCTGGAATGGGAGAATTTTTTTAAAAGATACCTTTCACTGTGCTGTCAGAGGCTTCCTCTGATAGTTACTGGTGTTTTATACAAAAATAGCTTAAATTCTGTGGAGGATATCCTTGGTCTTTTCTCTTTAATAGCAAAGACGAGCATGCAAGTAATTGTCAGAATGGTTGCATCAATCTTTGAAGATCTCCTGTGTCAGATCATGTTTGATTTGCATAGGGCATGGGGGGAGGGAGACCATTCTATGGAAATTATTGTAGTAATTACTACTGATTATAAAATATTAACTGCAGTATTCCTTACTGAACAGTGAACTATTTAATGAAATTACTGAATGTTCTGGTGTGTGTGTTTTTTGTTTTTTTTTTTTCTCTTTGCTGTCTAGTCTCAAGATGGCAGAATTATTTATGGAATGTGAAGAAGAGGAGCTAGAACCCTGGCAAAAGAGAGTGAGAGAAGTGGAAGAGGATGATGAGGACGATGATGATGATGAGCCAATCTTTGTTGGGGAAATCTCCAGTTCAAAGCCAGCTGCTACATGTAAGAATGTTTTTCCATGTTTTAAAACAGATCTTTCAAGGTGTAGAAAGTTAAGTTTGAAAGTATAGAATTCTTAACAGTACGACTTAAGAAATTCCACATGTTAAAGCTATATGTCTCTGGCTTACTAAAAATCAGAATTCTTAAGATATTCTGTCTTAAGCCCCAGGATATGCACAGCCCTGGTTACCTCTAACCTTAAATCTCTGAGGTCAAAATAAGGACATTTTAAGGTTTTAATATTAGTGACAGAGTTTAAAAGCCAGTATATATAAGGCTGAAATCGTGCATGCAGTTGCTTACAGTATAGCTAATATTTAGTTATATATTTGGGAGTGTCTCCCTACTAAAAGAACATGCATGAGTTAAAGTCTTCCTGTTACAGTCCTTTTTTTTTTTTCTCTCTTCATCCCTCATTTCATTTGTTGGTGGACATAATTCTGACAAAACCAAGGTAATTGTCTTAAGTGTCTATAATAAAAGCACAATCTGGAAAGATTAAATAATAATACGAAAATACTGAAAGCCTGTCTGTGAAGTAGGTGATTTTTATTGATAAATTTACCCATCCTTTGTGAAATAGAGAGTTCCTTAGTTTTCTCTGTAGTGCAGGCAGTGAGGTTAGGTGGTTGTGATCACAGGAGATGGGTCAGGATTTCGTGTTTGTCCTTTGCTTGAGCTTTGTCAGGTAAGTAAAGAAGACTTCTTTTAATTGTTATTTTAATTAACTTGAGTAATCTAACTAGATTTTAATATTTTAATGTTTTTTGTGTATCCAGCGTAGTCAATTTTTAAGAACTGTGACCTAACATCTCCCTAGCAGCCACATACCCAAGATTTTGCCTGATGAGGTTTACTCCTCACATTTTCTGCCTCATCTCTGCTGATGCTTGTATCCAAGATTCCTACAGTAGTTTTCTGGAGGTGTATAATTTGCAGTGAAGGATCTTAAGACAAAATGTTGCACTAGGCTGTCTGTCGCAGTCTGCTGCATGGATTTCAGAGCTGTTATTAGCTGTTCAGTCATTTTAGTTCACAGTATTTTCATCTGGCATCTATTACTTTTTTTGCTCACTAGGATAGTAAGTTTAAGGCTTCTTACACTAGGTTAAGAAAGTGGAAAAATATTTTAAATATGAAAAGAGTACTGAATCCAATATTTGAGTACTCTCACCCAAAAATATTTTTTAAGAGAGAATATTTTAAAAATACTCCAGATGCTCTGAAAATTTTGAAGATTATTTTAAAATTACTCTGAATTTTCTGCAGTTACAAACCTTTAGAATGTCTGAAAATTACCCTTAGTGTTTTCTGGAAGGTCCACAGATCTCTGGATTGCTGTTGGTCATGGCATAGAACGACTATTAAGGCACTAGCCCTAATAAGGACATATATATATATATTTGTATATAATAACAAAGTTGTTGTTTGGAACAACAAATATGCCAAGTTTGATTGCAGTTGTTGTAGCCTCAAGATTTTTTTTGTAGTCAAAGGATAGAAATAATTCAGGTGAAAACTATAATTTTGGTATGATTCTGTGAACTTCAAGAACTTTGGTAAAAGAGACTGAAAATGTTTGCTTCTTATTCTAGTGCTGTCCATACTCGGTCCTAACACAAGTAAAATCACATATGGTATAACTTGTTACTTTTTTTTCCTTCCCTTTCCTCAACTTTTCTCTTTTTAATCTTCTACTTCACTATCAAAAACAGCTATGGAAGAATGACCTCAGTTCTTCTCTGGCTTGTAAGTAGTACTACCTGGCAGTAGTCAGGCTTCAGTTTGTTATTGGTGATAGGCAAGATACTGTGAGCTCAGCTTTGCTTATCACTGTTTAGTTTGCACCTGATCACATGAAAAATTGATGACAAATAGAAGCTCAGGTATAGGTCTTAATTTTTCTGAGAGGTGTGGTTTCTACATGCATTGCATTTTCATAACCTTTTCCTGTCAGTACAATTACTTATTTTTGTACAGACTGTGTGGAAAACTTGAAGGAAGTCATTAAAACCCCAACTTTGACTTGCTCTTAGAGTTGTGTAAAATGAAGTGTCCCTTCTGATGTACTGGAGGATTATTTTGGCTGAGATGAAAAGTAGCTCGCACTTTGTTCCCTTTACCTTTTTCTGCAACTGCTCATTTTTCCTACAGTTACCACTTACTGTCCTTGCTTCCTTTTTCATAATGATACAAACCTGTGTTTTGTTACTGCTTTAAAATGTTACTCTGCATGCCAGCATGCTTGTGCTTCAGTGCTGTTTTACCTAAACAGGACAGATAACACTTTGTGGGAAGAGGGGAAAGTGCGCATCAAGTCTGTGAGTCAATTGAGTCACGTAAATCTAGTTTATAATTTCAAGTAACTGGCTTCCTGAAATGTTGTTTTTACAAGCAGTAAAACCTGCCCTTGTAATTTAGAATATGTGCACATCAGACTGTCTTGACTATGCTTTGTGAGACATAACTTTTAGAACATATTTTCTTTTGTAGATAGCTGGTGCTTTAGTTTAATTTCACTCTAGAATTCATGTATGAGGTATAGATTTGTTAATCACAAAATGTATGTGTTCAGCTAAATACCAAAATAATGTAATCCTTGTTTGTAGTTATCGTTATGTTGAAGTAAAAATAGAATTTGTAGTACAGAACCAAATTTTGTAATTTCTTAAAAAATGCAAACCTATTTAAATCTGTTGGTTGCAGTTGCTTTTTTTATTAGTGTGATCTAAATGCAGGTGGCATGTTGAAAGCTGTGATCTTCTGAGTTCTACTTCTATTTGATTTATTTATCAACTAGAGAAGTGTGTACTAATGAGCCATTGTTGGTGAAAATAGCCTTAAGGTTATTAAACACAATGTGTCGGTACTCTGAGATCTGTTGTTTGAGAACCTAATGTAATATGACCCTGGTTTGAGTAGTTACTTTAAGCCTTATGGGTTAGATTTTGGAGAATCAATCTAACTTCATGTGCATATTTTCACAGGTCAGAGCAAGCAACTTGTCTGCAGCACTAATGGAATTGAGAATCGGGGAGTAGAAAAGTATTTTGATTTGATGAATATTTTTGTAACTTTCTGAAATTGTCAGAAACCCCAGACTAAGACATAAAAGGTTGGAGAATATCAGTGGCATTAGATAGGGAGTGAATATAATTTAAGAAGTTGCATATGCTCCTGCTGAGCTTGTACTCTGGGCACAGACTGCCATGTAGGATATGTAAGAAAATCAGTGCTCTTGTAATGCAATTCTAATACGACTCCTTTGGTTGCTGATCTGTTGATTTTCCTTTCACATTGGAAAATGGATATCATGAAGACTAAAATCCAGTTTGTAAGTGCTGTTTGCTAATACAGAAGCAAATTATGTCATTACTGGTTTAGAGAAAATGCTTCCTTTAATGTAGAGAAGTTCTACTATTTGGGGAACATTATGTATATGTAAGAAGGACGTAAATAAATGCACTATAATCAGCAAATTTAAATGTTAATGAAATGTCCTTTGTTGTTGTTGTTGTTGTTGTTTGTACTCTTACATGTGTGTTCAAGAAAATAATCACTGAGATTCTAAAGTGAAGTAACCAAAGAAGAGTGGAAGAGGATATCCTAATTTGTACAAATTATACTTACTTGGTTTTGCCAGGTTTTTGTTTTAGAAATGATACTTTAATTTATAAGCCAAATCCTAACTGGCTTAATTAGTATATATGAATGCAGCTTTTAAATTTGAAAAGCAATGAAGCTACTCATTTATTTGGAATTAAGATAAATGTAACTTTTGACAGATATATTGAACAGAGTCAACCTCAGCTCATCACGAAGGGGAATACAGAATGGTGCACCCAGTAGAGGTACTTTATTGTCCTAATATGGTATTTAACAAAAAAATCCACAACACTTATGAAACATTTGACTGCAGAATTACATAAAGATAACTTGTAAATCCTTTGCAACAGGTGCAGTCTCTACATTCAAGTCCAAGAGTCAGCATTATGTGACGCCTGCCTCCAGCCCCGGTGCCATGCCTGCCCCATCAGTTTTTCAGACTGTGCCCAGACCTGTGACCAGCTCCGTGGGAGTTCAGCCCTTGGCTGTAGCAGTGAATGTTTCAGGAACTTCACAAACTCTGCAGAGACCAGTTGCTGGATGTTTGTCAACACAGCAGATGCCTGGGTCAAGTTCTGGAATAACACAGCCTGTTAGCAGACCTGTAACCATTCCAGTGACAACACAGCCAGTATCAAGGAATATCACAATTCCTGTAGTGGCTCAGCCTGTATCCAGGACAGAGACTACTGCAACAGCACAGCCTGTAATACTCAATCAGGTAAATATTTATTTAAAATGTAACAGGTATGATTACTTCTGAATAAATTAATGAAGAACATACTGACTCAGTCTAGTGCTTTCAAGATCTAGACTGGATTATAGACTGGCATTATGCAAACTGTAAAGAGTCCAGGAGCAAAACCTTGCACTGGTAAATGAAAATATATATTTGTAAATGCCAGTTTGGGAGACTCAAATGTGATAGCTTTAGTAAGAGTAAAATGGCATTAAATGAAAATCCTAGACACTAGAGATGTTAGTACTGTTTAGATTCTTTATGCTCTGTGGAGAAATGATGCAAATTAATTCTCTAAATTTTGCAGATTTCTTTGCTCAGAGATTAATTCTATGCACTGACAAATTAATTGCATTTTAGTGTGTGAAGCACCTTTGTGGGTTTTCCACCTGTTTTTACAGTCCATTGCCTTGGGATTTTTGATTCTTAAGAGAATGCTGTAGTAGTAGTTCCTTAGTGGGTTTTTCTTTTTCATTCATGTGGCACATGAATGAAAGCATTGTGAAACATTAGTATGGTAAGGAGATTTAAGCAACCAAAAATTGACAGCCTACAGGTGAAGCAGTTTGGCAACATACTTGTTTTGCTTGAAAAGTGTAAGGGAATTGTCCACGTAGATCATGTGTCATAGAACTTTCTGGGCTGCCACAGAACCTCAAAATGTTGTCACAAGGGAGTTGAGTTAGATGCTATTTTTGCCTTATCTGTTGGACATAAGTGAGAGAGAAAGAATGAGGATTAAAATTCCGTATTTGAATGAGGTAAATTCTGATGCAATGCCTTCACTGAAAATAATTTACACTGAAACTGTTCAGACCGTGTGTACCTATAATATTAGCTACTATTGTCAGATTAAAATGAAGCCTGGCAGTATGCACCATCTCCATTGTTCATGCAGATACACATACCTGAGGTTCTTTCAGTTTAGTCTTTTGGAGTAAATAAAAATCATGCAGCCTTATGGATTCTGTGGTTGCTGAGCAAGGCAATCAGTCTGAATGAACTGAGTTAATTAGGCCATTAAAACATGAGGGTTGGAATTGGGTATTCTCCTTAAGACTTGTTACTAAATAATTGCTGATGAGGGGATATATTTTAAGAAAAACAGAATTAAAACAAAGCAATGTAATCATTGCTTTTCAACTGGCTAGCTGAATCTTTGGCCAATTCAGTAGGAAAAATACTCATTCTTTCCAATTCTGAGTCTTCAGCAGTTGGTTGATAGTTTGCAGAGAGAAATTGTGGGTGTGTCTGGTGAAGTGGGTTAGCTAAATTAGTCTGTCACTGTTAAGAAGGCCTAAGAAATTATATAATTGTTTAAGTCCAGATGTCAGTAGGATATCTAGGTTGCTTCTTTAGTCATCTTTAATGTTTCTTTGTGAAGCAGGACAGATTAATAAAGGTTTGCTGCTTTACATGATTATACACGTATTTCAAGTCTGAAGTTTTTTATACATTTACTGATGATGTAGTATGGTTCATTAAATCTTCTGAAGGTGTGCTAGTATGTCCTGCAGAATCGTTACTGGAAAAGAAAGCCCTCTCCTTTACTTCCTCACACACACAGCTCATGTTTTCATTCTAACAGACAAAGCTGGTAGGGGCTTCTGCACTGGTTTTATGACAAAACCTCAAGAGTAAGCAGAGCTAGGAAAGCTGAGCTTTTCCCTGGACTATACCTAGGCTGGATGTAACTCATCAAGACAGTGATTTCCTTTAAAGAAAGCATGCAGAGTGCTCTGTTTGTGAGACTTCTTTCTCATTCATAGAGTTTATTTATGTTACCAGTGAGGCTTTAGTTACATATTTTGAGTGTTACTTTGTCAGAATCTGCAGGTTCTTTTTCCATGGCAGAGTAGAGAAACAGCTATCTGAAGAAGTTGCAGCCTGACATAAAACATGGAAAATGTTCTCTAACCATGTATTAATCAGTTCTGTCTATTCCAGGTTAGACTGACATGCTTTAGAAAGTAATGCATCCTTATCAGTGCAGATTCTGTGATCTCTTAAAGCTTCCACTGTTTGTTGAAGTTATGGTCTTATACAGTTTCTTTACAGTGTTGGCATTTCTATCATGGTTTTCATGAGCCCTTAATTTTTTTTAAGCTGTCTTATGTGTAACGTCCTGTTCTATGGATGTTGAGAAATTCTTGAATACCTTTAAGAAGACTTACCTGTTTGCAATTTTTTCCCTTGCTTAAGACATGGTGAATCTTCCATCTCTTCAGCTTAACTTTTCTAGGTTCAGAACTGTATTTTCAGTTTCAGCATTATCCAGAATTTATTTTCTTGTTTATATTGTTACTACCACTTGATGTTACACTTCTTGTGGAGGAAGAAGCTTGTCTGATATGCCTTTTTTTCAGAGTGATACTATAATTTAGTGTCTTGGGCAAAATTCTGTGATTTTTAATCACTCCTGACACGTGTCATTTGCTGTTCTTAGTGTTATATATATACTACCTGTATTTTGGCTCATGTCCTCAGTTTGAATTTTCTTCATTCAGGAGCTCCTTAGGGTTTTTGGATTCCTCAGCCACTCCTCAGCTAATGTTTATTTGACTGGGGGCTGCTATTTAATAGTAATGATTTTCTGCCTTGGGCTTTCTGTGACATTTTTGTTCACATATGTTCTGTTTCTTCCCAACTTGATTCTTCCTAAGTGTAAAAGCTTCAAATAAGTTTTTCTGGGAAGTGTTTGACATTTGGGTCTTCAGCTTCCAGGTGTTGAAAGTTACCTTTGAAAATACCACGTTTTGAAGATCACTGTGAGGTATAACTAGACACTGACAGGATCCCTTTTTAGCTGAATGTCCTTCAAAGTGCCTTTGCATTCTAAATACAGTGCAATGTTTTTTAATCTCAGGATGTCAAAAGGTTTTTATCTGTGAGAACTGGTTGCGTTCGATCGCCTACTGGGTTGAAACGCATCTCCTCAATTTCTCGACAGGTCTATAATTTGCCTCTTGTCAATGTTTGGTATTCCAGTTTTATCACTGAAATACCCCTTTGCAATCACGAGCTTGATTCGCTGACTTCCTAAGTAAGTCAGTCTGTTTTTTCTCTTACTGTACTACATGCTGTGTACTAAGTGCTATGCAGTTCCAGCATTTCAGAGTTCATTTTTTTATTTCAGTCGTACAGTTTACACCAATTTCAATTCAGTCAGCAGTTCTGTTGCATTTCATAGCATAGGGCTGTCCTCTTCTCTAAGAAAAATTTGTCCTTAGCGGTGACTATGTTCTGTAATTCAGTGCTCAGAATGCTCTCCACTAAGCCACAGCTAATTCTGTCTTTCCCTTACTTACTAGGCACTTTCCTCAGTCAGTGTGACTCAGATTCTGGTTGTTCCTAGGTAATTTTGAGAGAGCAAAGGTCCAGTACTATGCATTGTAATTTTTCATGGTGGGTTTAGTTACTAATTGCCATATAAGCTTCCACAGTTGAAAATCTAGGATGCAGACTACAAACCAAATATTGTCACTAGTCCCTTAGAAAACTAAAAGTAGTGGTGTAATACTTCTCTTCACTTGAGCCCTAGGAAATGAACTTAAAAAGATGCAAGGTTTTGCCTTTCTGCATGTGAGGGCACATATGCATGTTAGTTTGATTTATTTTTTATTTCATCAGTGTGGTAAACCTGTTTCTTTTTGGTTTTTTAAAACATTTTTGTTTTCTGAATCATTAGACAATATTTGAGGGATTTGTATGTAAAATGGCAGAGCTGAATTGCAGTAAAATAGTACCTGTCAACAGAAAAGGACTTTTTGAAAATTAGGAGATGAAGTTTTTAGTGTATCTTATTATATTTTTTTGCTTGCTGGATATGTTTAGTGTATACTGGGGAGAGGTATCCATGCCATCAAAATACCCAAACTGTGATCTAGTTGAAAACTAAAATATTGTGAGGACATAAAAACAAACTACAGACTAGTAAGAGGTGCAGTGTTTGTATGTAGCTGTTATATTGGTCACATTTGAAATATAAGTGGTTTGCACAGGGCTCTGCACTCAGAGCCTGCCACAGGCTTATCCCCTGAGCATTAGATGTGTGCTTGAGGTGTGGCTCAGGTGCTTTGCTGTCCTTTCACTGGCTCTTCTGAAACTGTTGTGACTGCAGTTAACACCGGCTGTATTGTGACTGCAGCTCATTGTAGCTGTTACTCATAGGAAATACAGCACAGAAATTCAGTAACTGTTTCCACTGCTACTCCTGAACATATATCTTCAGTTTGGTTAGAGTGGGATTGGGTGATTCACCAGAAGAAAGAGTGGCTCTTTAATATAAAGTCCTGAAGGGTCTTCATTTAAGGAGATGTACAATAAAAAGGCAGGATGGGGAGCAGCATCTTCCTTTTTGTTCTGGTATTTTAATCCTAAACCAGGTTATCATACCTCTTTATGTGCGTGTGCTCCTTTAGATTTCTTTCCATTTAATTTGGTTTACATGGTGGTAGTTAAAAATGTGGTAGCTTCCACAGGGATGTTTTCAAATAAGTAGCACAATTGTGAATGGGAAGCAGTTTGTGAGCTTGATCTTTTCAGCAAAATGTATTTGGCCTTTGTCACATGGATATGCTGATGAAAGGTCTCTGTAAGTGTATTGGGTGATTCTTAAGTTTTGTTTATTCCTTTTATTTTAGGTAGACAGCCCTACTTCTGTCCATTTTTTGTTTCACAGTACAGCTTGATGAAATGTGACTGTTTGAACTATTTTGGAGTTGAAATTGCCAATACTTTTCCATTTCTATCTTAGTGTTAAAATTTGCTTAATTGCCTATTGCTATTCCTGAAAATATTTAATGTTTCAGATTTTGCTAGGATGAATGACCAGTGATGTGACCAGTGATGATGAATCTTGAGAAATGTTTCTCCTACCTCACCCTCTTAACTTTGGATATTTGTAAAGAGAACTAAATTTCATGTTTGTTTTTCCTCCAAGTGGTCCATATTCTAGTAACAGTGGAACTGTTGCTACTATTACAGACCACTGGAACTGTTTTAACAGTTTTCAGTGCTGGAGACAAGAAATGTGGAGTATTTAATTTTTTAGGTTATATGTACTTCAGGTGCTAAAGGGCAGACTTTTTAAACTGAAGGGTAAAAGAATACCTGTACTTGGAGATCCACAAAACTTAATTTAACAAGGTGCTGGGAAATGTGAACCAACTTTTCGGCTAGCTGGGCTTTGAAAGGAGGGCTTGATTGTATGGTTTTCAGAAATGCTTCCAAAGTTACTCTACATGGAAAAATAAACAAACCCTGATGCTATCAGGAATTAGTGCCCTTCTCAGTCAAGACACTACAGACATCCCTTACTTCCATAAAAGTTTGAGCACTTAGTAGAATTTGATCTTAATGCCATCTTGTTTTGAGAAGCTTCTACTTGCTACAAGTTTGTGCTACTTTTGAGTTCTGGTTTTTGATCTTTTAGGGTGCAGCAAGGTGCTATGTGGGAGTAACAGGTGAATGCCCAAGTTTAGGTTGAAGGAAGAAAGTGTTTTTTTAAAAAAACAATCAAGTATAGTTTGAAACATCATCAGACTTTTCTGAACAAAAGCATTTGCAATTAGCAATTGAAAATATTATTGATGTTTCATTAAATGGTCTTTCCCAGGTTTTAAGATTGTTTTTACTATTCTGAATGCATAGCTGTAGAACCTAACAAGCACTGATGAGAATTACAACCTTGTTATTAAAATGTCAGAAGAAACTATTTTGGGGAGGTTGTTATGAGCTTGATTTTTCAGCTGAGTACTTCTGAGTACTTTTAAGCAATCATATGTTTTTTAAATAAACCCTTTGAAGCCTGCAAGTAAAAAATATTAAACCTTAAATTTCTTTTCCTTCTTGAAAATATCTTACTAGGATTATATTATGGATTCTCCACCAGCTGCACCAGATAATACATCTGGTATACTGTTTGGTGTGAGACAGAACTCGGAAGTTCCACACTACCAGACTGGGCCAGCAGTGAATGTAACAGGTGGGTATAACTGTAGTAGTTGATAAGAGAAAGAAACAACCTAATGTCATTTAACTCTAGTGCAGATCTTTGGGTTATAACTTTAAATAGGATTTCTAGACTATAGTATAGATACCTTTTTCTTCCCCCTGTACATAACACTGTATGATGTTTAATGAAATAGACTTTGGAGTCTTGTTATCAGATGTTGCTTTTCAGTGCATTAGACTGACTTTAAAATCTACTAATGTCTTCTTATAATGCTCATTTAGATGGGTAAAAGCATTGCTAGATCCACTGCATCGTTATTGACAGGTAAAGGTTTGTTTTCAGTATACTCGTCACTCTTTGGCCAATGGGAGAAGGAAAAGACTGTTAGCAAAAGGGGGGCTGGGAACCCTACCTGAAAAACTGAGGCTGCTGGATGCTTTCCCTGTGACAATGATCTTGGTTTTCTGCTATATGCAGGAGTTGGAGTTGATGGCATCAAAAGGGTCATTCCTGAAAAGGAGGGGAAGGGAGAAAGTATGTAATTTTACAACAAACCCTTTTCTTTTTCAACTAGCTTTTCAGTAGTAAATATTTAATTTACTTTTAAAAAAAGCCAAACAGCACCTTTTATATGTGTGTGTCACAGCAGATGAAATAGATTTGAAGCATGTTCAGTCTTGACTTGGGACTTTCCTCCTTTTTGAAGGATTGTGCTTTTGTAATAACTGACCAGAGTCCCATTGTTCTGTCTATAAGTTATGTGTGACAGTGACTTCTGATTCTTGCCTGAGGTAACAGGTTAAGTAGAGTGAATGGCCTGACTAGTCATGCTAAGAAGTTACATAGGGCAGAGGGATAGCTAGTTTGCTCAGCTTCACGTGATGATTTTGCATTTTTAGTTTTAGATACATACAGAAATGTATCAGTGAGGGGTTAGCAGTATACATTATTGCTTGTGTCCAGCCATTCTGTCGGTGTCATTCTTGTCTTGGGTTAAACAGCTTTTTGTCAAGTAAGGGAATTGTTTGCTTTTTTTAAATGGTTCATTATTCCAGCCCTTGTTCTCCAAAGGACAGGTATTAAAGTTTAATTGTTTGTGGTTTTTTTTTTTTAAACTTTGGAGACTTGCTTGCTTACTTAAAAATTACTGGTATTAGTCTCTCATTAAGAAAAAATGCTTAAAAGCACTGAAGGTTGCAATTCAGAGCATTTAAAATGTGCCTTACTTAGTCTATTTATTTCTGTAAGATGGCAATTGGATTTGAAAGTTAAAATAAAGTTTTACTGTTGTGATTTAAACATGAATATTTTTGACACAGAAAGCAAGTTTAAGACACTTTGCAGAAAGGAAGTGTCTGTGTATTGCATGGTTTGGCTTGCTTGGTGAGGGAGGCTATGTAATGAGATTAAATTCATGTTCATGTGTGCCAAAGCCTATTTGCCTGACTTGGTGCTATGCTTCCCTAATTCATATACTGCACTGTGGGCACAAGACATTCTGGAATATGGTATTTAAAAGCAGAATCCTTTTGGGAACTGGCCTTTGATACTCTGCAGGACAATATAACTTAAGCACAATGGATCATGAAAGACATTTTTTAGTTCGTTATAGCATAAATATTTATTTCTGAGGTATAAGCAGAGAAATGGCAGGTTGCTGATGGACACTAACCAAGCATCTCCTTCAGCTGCTAAATAGGTGGTGATATTTGGGTAAATGGCATTGAGAACTCCTCCCTGCAGTTTGGAAGTAACTTGCTTTCTGAGAATATTGTGAGAACATTCTCCCACAAACTTCACCCACTAGGAGGAACGAGAAATTGCTGTAACCAAAAGACCTGTCATTCGAAGTTGACTGGACTGCATCCATGAATCTTTAGCTCCAGATTAATGGGAGGTGTTAGTGCAGGACATGACAGTAAGAGGCCTGAAGCAATTTGGCTTTCATATGCCTGTTCTTTTATCACAGTACATTTGGTGCTTTTATTCTGGGTTACTATTTCTGATGTCTTTTTCCATCATTTATAAAATCGGGCCCAGCCAGCATAGATGCACAAAGCAGCATTAAGTTTTTTACAGTGATGGTGTGTGTTCAGAAACCTGTTAGCAAGGTGCTGCTGCAACCAGTACCCTTGGCTACTTCCTTGCCATCATGGATGTGGTACTGAGGAATATTGTGTGTATGGGCATAGCCCAGCTCCTGGGTAATAGCTACGGAAGTGTTCACTAACAGCACAAAGTGACCAAACAAGAATTGTTGGGCTGCTTTTCTCTGCTGTCCTGAGTGCTTGGAGTCCCAGTGACCTGCTGTGTAGAGAAGTGGACCAACTAGCCTGGAATGTGGGTGATGGAAGGAATTCTTGTGTCCACACTCCAGCTGAGAGAGGCACTTTCATGATAAGAGGTGTCAATCTGATTTATACCAGAAAACTATTAAGTAATACTTGGAGTTGGTGTGATTTAGTTTTCAAAATGGGTCCAGTTTTTTTTATGTGAACAAACAACAGAAATAAAATGCAAATGTAAGTATTTTCCTAGTATTATTATAGTTCTTTTGGAAGAGAATTTACTAATTAGAGTTGTATAGACTAAGACTACTCACCTTTATAAATATACAAAAGAGTTTTCAAATTTTTTATCACAGATATGTTAAGCTTTTAAAATTGGATTTATGAACAGTTTTTTTTAGCATGAAAATAGTCCTTGTTTCCAAATAGGGTTTTCAGCAGGCAAATAAAATACATCACTAAAGATCTTTGTGAAACTCAGTCAGACTTTGTGTATTTTCCCTGGCCCTCATTGCACAGCTATACATAGTTTAATGTACAGCAGCAGCAGTTCCTGCTGTAGGTTGATGGCTAGATGCTCAAATACTCTCAGTGATACAGAGGAATGCTAAGGTCATACCAACTCTATGGAAGCCTTTGCTGAACAAGGCATGTCAATGTAAGCAGCTCATATACCTAACACAGTGAGTATAAGTAGATTAAAACCCTCTAGGAAGTAGTAGCATCGAATTAATAACCTGATCATTTTGTGCATGTGTGAATGGATGAACCTTAGGCAAACAATGCATCGAGTGAGACATTTGAGCTTAATATGCTTATTTATGGCAAGAAAAAGGAAAGGTGTGCTACACAGGAGAATGTTAGGATGGTTAGGTATCTGTATCAAGTGAATTATGTTTTACCATGTATGAGGCACAGTGTGGCAAATTCTCCAAGATGTTCATCAGCATTCCCTGCTGGGAGTCTGCCTTTGTGCATTGTATGAGGAGATTCTGTAGACTGTTGGCTAAGTTTAGATAGTTGCCACTGAGCAAATGTGGCTATGGATGCCAGCGGGCTGTTTTGGTTCTTCTCAGAAGTTTGAATAATTGTTTGTGACACCAGGTATCTCTTCTTGTTGAGCTTCTTTTCACACCCTGGGAAATCATTGGAGCAGCTATACCATTGGGATGGAGAGATATACCAGAATGTCCTTAGCTGAGATCGTGTCCAGTACTGAAGCCTTTGACATATTTTGTTATAGTCTTAAGACTATTTGCAGTCTGTCAGAGTGAGAGGTTTACAAGACCTGTGCTGGTGCTTCAGGCTTTGTGGTTTGTAGCTGTGTCTTTGAGGTCCACATGAGGACTGATTTCTGTATTGAGTGCATATCATCAGGGTAATCTTACAGTGACAGAGACATGGGTTTCTGACAAGATGGAGCTGAGTGTTTATAGGCATGTTAATCACACAGTGAACCTCCCCATTTCAAAGTTGTTGGGGGATTTTTCTTGTGGGGTGTTTTGTTGATTTTTTCTCTTTGTGGGTTTTCTGGTTTGTTTTTTATGGATTTTTTGTTTCATTTTCTTTGGGTTTTTTGTTTTGGTTTTTTGTTTGTGTTTCTGGGCTTTTGTTTGTTTTTTGTGGATTTTTTTTTTGCTTTTTTGTTGTTGTTTTGTGGGTTTTCTTGTTCGTTTTTAGTGATTTTCTTCAGAAGAAATACCACCGAGCATAAGGGCATGTAATGCTCTTTCAGAAGGGAGCAGATAGATGTGCTGTTCTTGCTCATTAGAACTTAAAACACTCTTTTTATTTTACATGCAAACTAAAGTTTGCAGAGTTCTATAACAAACTGCAACAGCATTAACACAGAACCAGAAAAAATGGAGAGGTGTTTTTCATCAGAAGTGCAGAGCTTGTTCCAAATAGCGGGCATTGCAGAAACCAGCTGCTTAGCTTAACTTTATTACTGTGAACTCACCTTGTCTCAGATTAGAATGGGTCAAGATGTGAAAAGTAGGCCAAATGAATTCAGGTGGCCATAGTATTCAGAGGTGAGTCTGTATCTCTTGTGTTTACCCTTTCCTGCTTCACTGGCCTGGGCCTTCAGTCTGATTTGGGTATTTTCTTAATTTCAGTCTGGCATATTAGTTCAGGAAAATCTTAAAATTGCTTTGTGTGGAGTTCAGGAAAATCTTAAAATTGCTTTGTGTGGAGTTTAGGAAAATCTTAAAATTGCTTTGTGTGGACTCCAAATTGCAGTCATCACAAATGTGTTCTAATTACTATGGGGGAAAAAATGGTTCTTTAAATTAAAGTGTTGTAGGTCTAAATGACAGTGGTTTTGTATCTAAACCTCCTGCTACTTCTGAAGGTGATAGTGTAATTCCAAAACAAGCAAAACTGTCCAACAGTTGCACGGGCACAAAGTGGAGCTTCAAGTGGTAGGAAGATGGAATGGTCTAGCTGGCAGTCCTGCCTCTGTGTCATGGAAAAAGCAACACATCTCTAGTGTTGCAGTTGGTCAGTGTTTTTAATGCTCTTAAGGCAGTGTAGGTAAGTAACTATTCTTATGCTGTAAAATAAAAATGCCTATTCTATGCAAGAATTTACATACCTTTACAAATTAATTTACCTGAGGTTATTACCTATTCAAATTTTAAACCTTTATTGTTTAGTAGATAGGTTTGAATTCTGTAGAGCAATAATTAGTCATTCAAAGACAGATGATAAAAATAAATGCCCCTGACCTCATTCTCTTAGTTCAGATTTTGTATGTCAAAGAAGGGGGTAGGGGGTTGAAACTTGAAAACACAACCAACCAGATAATCAAGATTGAAAGAATTCTTGACTTCTATGACTGCTGAATTTATGAACTACTTCTGATTAGATGAAGGAAAAAATAACTTCAGCAGTGTTAGGTGAGGCAGTAACAACTTAGATTGTGGAATCTCCTTGGAGATATTCAGAAGTTGACTGGACATAACTGAACATAAGATTAGAGTTGCTTCGAGTGGGAAGTTGCATAAAACCACCTCCAAAGTTCCAACCAAAATTATTTGTGATTTTGTACTTTGACTAATTATTGTCAAGTGTGTTTTGCAGTTTTTACCTTTTCTTTTCCTAGCAGTGCTTTTGATAGTTTGAAATAATAGTGAGAGGGGAGAAGGTAAATTTCAAAGAAAGTATGTTATTGGAAAGATTTTTCCTTCCCTGCAAGAGGAGAGCTAGTCTGACTGCTTCAGAGTAGTAACTATTGGGTGTATGTTGTCCTGAGCCAAAAGGTGATTTCTAGTAATTGCAATAGACCAGGATTTATTCTTGACTTTGAGACATTTGCAAGACAGCCTCTGTCCTATAATGTCGAAATGATTGTTTGGAATAATTTCAGATTTGGGGTTTTTGCATGTCTTATTTTAGAGCTAATCTGCTCTTTCCAGTGGCCAGAAGGCCATGACTATAACATGAACATTGCAGCAAAAAAAATTCCCTCCACCCTCTTTCGGGTGAAATAGATATTATGCTGCAGCCTATAATAACAAAAAAACCAAAAAACTGAAGGATCTTGCACAGTTCTGTAAAAATAGTAGTGGATCATATTCACTGAGAATCTTATTTTGCTGAGTTTGTCTCTAAGCCATCACATGCTGGCATAGCAATTTCTACTCTGTCACAGAATCCAGCACTGAACGCTGTAGAACACAAGATTTTGCTGCAAAACTTTTTGGTGCTGAGTTTTCTTCAACTCAGTTTGCGCTGAGCTGTGATGTGTCAAAATGTTTCACCAATTGTAATAGTGAAGATTGCAGCATTTTGTGTTACATGTTTTACATGGCCATCCACTCATGTGAAGGACTTTCTGCTTAATAATGATTCTTAGCAAAACTGTTATCTTAAGGAAAATTGCTGTTTATTTATGGTCTAGGTAGAATTTTTTTGTGTGTGAAAATGTATAACACTGTTGCATAATCATCTCTTAACTCATACACGTACTCCCTTGTATTTATGTTTTTGTTTTCATTACGGATTTTCATAGTCCTGGCAGGGAGCAATTGACTACTGGTGAGATGGTGTTTTCTGTGTTTAACTTATAAATTACTTACTTAGTGTGGAGTCCTCCAGACCTGTAAATGACTTGAGAATGCAAGAGAATTTCATCTGGAAAAGTAGCTCTTGCTCTGATGTTTTTTGACAGTGTGGAGGAAACTCAAAGCTTGGGTTTACTCATTAGAACTTAAACTAATGAAAATCTTTAATATCTCTCTTTTGCTCAGAAGGTGTTGATAATTTATGTTGATAAAAGAAGCATTATTTCCTTTAATTATTGGTAGTAATTACTAATTTAGAGGATTTATTCTCTAGATTCTCCAAAGACACCTTTGCTTTACAGAAATACAGCATTTGAATAAGCCTAGACTCCAGCAAATCTCCAGAGAGAAATAGCCTCATCATTAAGAACCAAATGGTGAAATTCCTTTCCAAAACCAGTTATCTGAACCCTATTGTGGTGGTCAGGTTGTGGCAGAAAACAGGCTTTAGGTGTTTGTTTGAAAAGTTTGTGAAACAAAAACATCAGAAATCCAACATATCCAGGATGGGATTGGCTGGTAGTGCACAGAAGGAATGCATTCTCCCTATCATGCTGCCTTCATCTCCTCATGAGTTTTTTTACTTGTTTGTTGATAAGATTTTGTAAAATCTGTTTATCAGTCTACATCAAACAGAACAAACTCCAGGTCAGTTTGAGAAAAAGGAAGAGTAGTTAAAAGATGCTTGTAAAGCCTTGCTTATGGTTACTACAGCCTCATTGATGGTAATAGTTTTCATTTGAAATAGTATAGTTTACTGGAATATTACCACTACTACTAAACTGAGTATTCTGCTTGTGAATTCTGAGTCTTTATGCTTTAAATTTTACAGGGACAAATGCTGCCTCAATTAAAAATGGAGGACCTTTTCCACGGGCTTGTCCAAAATGTAATATACATTTCAATCTTATGGATCCTCTAAAAAATCATATGAAGGTAAAATATTCTGGGGCTGGTAAGCATTAGAACAAACTTTGTGTTCTTCTCTTGGGGTTATGGAAGACTGCCATGGTTTGATAGGAAGCTGGTTTAGCCTCTGTCTGCTATCAACTATAGCCAAATAAAGTCTTGGAGTGATGGAGAGCAAGACAGGAGCAGGGGAGCTCTGAGTCTTGCTACTTTTTGCTTCATGTTTCCAGCGAGCTGAAGGTAAGTCTGTGAGAACAGGCAGCCAGGTGACCCACATCTGTATAAAATGGCAGCTGTCACAAAGATGGCAGTGTAATCTTACTGTTTTATCTTGATGTATCACTTGATACAGCAAGATAAAAATACTTGATAGATAAATGGCTTTTAAGCTGTGGGGAAGAATTTAATTTGTAGTTCATACTTAAACACTGTGGTAAACAAAACTCTCAGAAATTGAGCATCACTTCGTCTGATTGTGAAACTACATGTTACTGTTTCTGGAAACACTGTTTCCTCGAAAATATTTATCATTTGGCACAGATCCTCACAATTCTCAGGTATATGTATTTCATTTCAGGGACAGAGAAATGGCTTTGCAGTCTATATACAATATGATCATCCAAAACAAAAAGGAGTATCAGCTACTGTGTAGCACAAATTTGTGAGGATCAGAGTTATTCTTCTCACAGATGGTTCTGATTTACAGGGTTACAATACCCTAAAAAGTAATTGCTGTCCTCTTTGGCGCTGCAGTCCTCTTCGTCTCTGAAACATAATTAAGAAATACAGATATCAGTGGAAAAAACCCAAGGGTTTGATCTTTTTCTAGTCTTTATTTGTACAGAATAGCTTTTGCACTGAGTCAATCAACTGAATGAAGGAACTATTGAAGAACTTAGGTTACTGAATTATAGTTCCACAGCAGGAAATTACTCCTTACTAGCAGGCTTATGGAAAGTAGTCCTCCTGCATGGTAAGAACCATTATTTGACAGGAGAAAAATTTGTTCTCTGAAACATTCTAATTTTGTTGGAAACTTCATAGCATCTTCTTTATGAAGTACATTGTACTTTTTAAATGATAAGTTTCACAAGGTGGCTCTTGGACTAATCATTCTTTATGTATGCTTCAACATAAAGAAGCTTGAACAATGCCTATTATGTGACTCAGAATTCTGAATTTTTTTAGTAATGCAGGAAAGAACTTTTGAAGGCTTCAACATACATTCTTCTCTAAGAAATAAAGGACAAAACTTCCCATTAAATTCTCAATAAACTTATGCTTTTCAGCAAAATACTTGCACAAAAACTGCTCTTTTCCTTCTTTTTATTATATGTAAATGAAATAGAATTTTTTTGCAAGAAGAAGGCAACACTAGTATTGTTTCTGATTCAGTTTATCTTACGTGAAACTATGAGAATCTTCCTTTTTAGTTTTATAATATATAGTGTATTATTACTTAAACACTAGTTAGATGAATGCCTGTTCAAAATTGAATATGACTAAGACCAGTGTGTGAGAGAATTGCACTTTGCATCTAACAGCCGTTAGTGCCTTCAGTTTTTAAATGCTGTTCTCGTTGATGCAGTTCAGTGAGACTGATACCTTTGTTTCTCTCTGTCTCATCTCTTCTCCCTGTTTGCATCCAGTATTGTTGCCCAGATATGGTAAATAACTTTTTCTCGGGAATGGGCAAAACAGAATGTTTGAGCACAACAAGCAAGACCACTGAATCTGAGAAAGGAAAACTGATTATGTTAGTTAATGACTTTTATTACGGGAAGGATGAAGGTGACCTCCAGCAGGTACAACAGGAGCAGAAGACTCATACGACATTTAAATGCATCAGTTGTCTCAAAGTTCTTAAAAATAACATAAGGTATTTGAACTAATTTCATTAATTATTTGTTAATCACTTACTGTCCATAGTAGTCTCATGCATTGAAGTTTTATGTCTCTGGAGTAAATTTGTTTCATAATGTTGGGTGATAAACAGAAATTGAGTTAATTGTTACTTTGCATTGATAGCCATAACTTGAAACCTTTTGGAGATTAGAGTACGAATTTTAGTGGTGTCTAACATAAACACAGAGTTTTGATAAGAGTATTTGTAGGACTTTGGGGTTAGAAAGGGCAACACAAAGGATTTTACAATTTGCCATCTGGATTGATGGCAGTATTGGTAGATGTGAGTGTTAATTCCCTTTAGGGACGCACGATGACTAATAGGCAGTAGTTCACTTATGTAACATCTGTTATTTTGTTGGAGTAATTTTACTTCCAAATGCTGATAAAACCCCAGTAAGCTGTTTTAATAGGTAGACACATTTGTGTCATCGTTCCTCTGGAAGTTAAGGTCACTGAACTTTTTTACATGCACTCTTCAAGGGAAGCTGAAGTAGCAGAATGTGGAATTGAAAAATGAACTATTGTTTCAAAGGGCACAGTGTGCGAGTTAAAATGAGCAGCTTTATGCTAACATTAGACACGTATATTGAAAAAAACCCAAGTTTTCTGTAATTAAAACAATGACATTTGCTATTAATCATTAAATAGGCACTGTTTCCTACTCAGCATTATATTGTAAGCAATGGGTGCTGCATTGCCTGTGTTTTACAGCAAGTCATTAAAAATGTATGAGCCCTCTTTTTAAAAAAAATGTCTGTAGCGTTGATTTTAACTGTATTAATTTTGACTGTAACCTTGTAGCTTTATTTCATAATTCTAAAACTTAAGAATTTTTATTCCAAGGTGTGTTTTGCACCTTTTTATATAGTGGACAAAATAAATACATTTTACCTTCTTAATTTGAGTATAAGATTTTTGAATGAAATTCAGAAGAGCAAAAAGTGATTCATCATGGTAATCCCCTGCTTTCTTTAAGGGATCTGGGATTGAACATGCCATTGCATTAATTTTCTGTTAAGGCATTATGCAGTAATAGTGTCTGTTTCTTTTGTCTGCTTAGGAACCTGGATAGATTCAGTTGGCTTTTTCTGGTTTTCTCATTTCTGTTTTTTAAGCAACTGCATGGTAGTACAAACTTGAGCTCAAGAGACTACTCTTCCTTGCTCATTTGTTTTTTTTCCAGTTCCAAGGTCTGCATTCCTTTTGTGAATTTAGATTTCCATTTAATAGTGCCTCTGGCTATATTGAAATAAAGCACATTTAAAACAGGAATTTTGCAAGTTGAGCTGTAGTGGGTTTGCAGCCTAACCTGTCCCTGTGCTGCTCCACCAGTAGCAGTGACCTGCTGATGCTGTCACAGGTGCCTGGACTTCTCAGCCAGAATAGGTTCCTGCTTCAGACAGGAGGACAGATTAACAAGGAGAAGCTGGTAACTTAAAGTAGTACCTACCATACCAGTTTCTCCCACTCTTTTGGTGTTGGCTTCACAGTGGCATTTTTGGTAACCATCCTTCACAATGCAACCTCAATGAGTTAGACCAAAGAACTCCTGCCCTGGTTTCAGGAAAAGCTGTCTTGTCCAAATTGCAATACATTGTTGCTACTTAATAGTTTTCAGCAGAGCAGAAGTTACACGTGTTTCAAAATGGGGCTTTGAGATTGCTGGTGAATCAAGCGTGAGCAGTTGATGTGTTGTCTTAGTTCCTTATATTTCATGGCAAGAATTTTGTCTAAGCAAACATGAGAAATGCAATAGATTACTTAGTCTTAGATCATTTCTTTTCGATTTTAATGTGTCTTCCTTAAAGTCAAGATTTCTAGTGAGCTTTAAATTTGTTGCCTGTTTTTTTTTTTTTTAACAAACGTTACTTTTTTATTTTTTGAGAAATCCTTACAGAGTAAAATATCTAAAGAATCTTATGCATCTTGCACGTGATATGTAGAGGGAATGTTGAAATGTAGCTTTTTGCACCTGTTCACTATAATTTAAAGGTTTATGAACCACATGAAACATCACTTGGAGCTTGAGAAGCAAAGCAATGAGAGCTGGGAAAGCCACACCACCTGCCAGCACTGTTACCGGCAGTTCCCCACGCCGTTCCAGCTGCAGTGCCACATCGAGAGTACACACACGCCTTACGAGTCGTCCAGTGAGTTGGATCCTGTCAAACTGAATTCTTTCTAAGCCACATTTTTTAGAAATTCCCCAAGTTTTATTTCCTGGGTTGTAATTTCTGAAGACAGCTATTACGCCGGAATAACAATAATCTTGAGATTTAATACAGGAACAGAGCACTTTTTTTTTTTTTCTTTGGAAGCCATTATATGTGCAAAAAAGTATTTTAAAAGCTTCTGGTATTTTTTCTTGCATTTTTTGTTTATTTGTTTTTAATTGAAAACTTTACTTTAAGACCTCATATTTAAGGCCCTTGCCTTCCTGGCTTTCTGAAACTACAGGGAATTTCTTCTGAAGAGTAGGATAATCATTAGGTTGCTTTACCTTTAGTGATATACATATTTCATATACATATATAGGACTTATATATATGCATTATAGTTTGTGTACATATAACCCCTATCAAATTTTTACTTTTTTCTTGTTTTTTGTTTTTCTAGCGATTTGTAAAATCTGTGAATTATCATTTGAAACAGAGCAAGTTCTTTTGCAACATATGAAGGACAATCATAAGCCAGGTGAAATGCCATATGTCTGCCAGGTATCTCAGAGTGACATTTATATTTAGATTACACCACTCCCCTGTCTTCACTGTCAGTAAACTTGTAACAAAAAAGTCCAACTTCTTATTTTAGGTGTGCAGCTACAGATCCTCGGCTTTTTCAGATGTAGAAACACATTTTAGAACAGTTCATGAAAACACAAAACATTTGCTATGCCCGTTTTGCCTCAAAGTTATTAAAATTGGAGCACCATATATGCATCATTACATGAGGCATCAGGTAAGTAGGTCTTTTCAATCCTTAATGCTAGAAAAATGCTAAACACATGTAAGGAATCTCCCTCTGAAAAAACAAACGCAACCAATTTGTATGGTTGTTACTGGGTAAGATTAGTTAATAAAAGTACATTAGATTTCAGATGTCTTAAAGGGAATTGTTAGACTTTGTCTTGGTTTTGTGCAATAGCAGCTCCCTGTTTTATACAATCTCTGAATATCCTTGGAACAATCTTGCTATTTGGTTTCTTCGTTACATTGTAGTGATTTGATTCTGCTTTTCTTGAGGTTACTATCAAACCTGCCACTAGTTCAAATAAAGAAAAAGATAATGAAGTGTCTTGTAACTGGGAGTCTGATTTTTCTTCCTCTTAGTAACCATACGGCCTTGCAAGTATCTAATTCCTACAGTGTGTCTTGTCTTTGTATACTATTGGGAATTTGTTTGTTTAGTTGATGTTTTAGGAGCTGCATGAGCATTGCTTGAGACAAGCTAGAGCTAGAGTTTTGTCATGCCATCCATGCTTACTATAGATTGTCATTTGTCTTTAAAAGAAAAAGGGAGTTTACCGTTGCACTAAATGCAGACTGCAATTTTTAACGTGCAAAGAAAAAATGGATCACAAGACTCAGCATCACCGAACATTTAGGAAACCCAAGCAATTAGAAGGCTTGCCTCCTGGAACAAAGGTGAGTGTTCATGCAGGAAAACTTGGAGGGACAAAGGAAAAAAAAAAAATCCTGGTAGAGAAAAGAGTGAAATTGAAAGAAGTGCTTCTCTCCTTTCTTTTCCTAAATGGAGTGCTTGGGTTGTATTGTTTTCTCTGAGTTGTGTTTTGTTTTTTTCCTCACCTTTAAAACCCTAAAAAAGCTCTCGTTTGAAGAATTACCAGGCACAATTTATGGTTTCTTCCTGGTGATGTGTGGTTTTGCTTTCTGTCCCATTGTTCCATATACCTACATGCATGGCAGTAGTCCAGCCAGAGTTGCTGCTTTCTTGAGCTGATGGCTAATTTGTCCCTTCCCGTTTATACTTTTTTGTGCTGGGAGCTGCTTCTGCATAATTTTTTTGTGAAAGATTTTCAACTTACGGAAGGTGGTGGCAAAAAACGGTATAAAAATGCAAGACCTACTTCTGCATAGAATATCTATGCTTAAAACTGGGTTCACTGGATCTTCTTTAGGCTCAGCATTTGTATGTGAGGAAAACTTGGGTCACCTTGGAACAGTTATACTGTCTTTAAGTCATTCTTCCATTTCTCAAGAAGGAATTACTTAGACTAGGATTTTTTGTAGATTTGGGGACTTTTTCCAATAGATTTTTTAGTAGAGTGTTAAAAGATATGTCCTTTCAGTTGCATGGAAGAAGAAAAGTTACATTTTGATCAACTCTTCACAGTTCATTTGCTGTAGAGTCAGGAAGGCACAATTACTTCAGTTGCTGTTGATTGTCTTGCTTGGCAGAAGGAAATGTACAGCAGCAGTTCTTTGCTCTGTGATGATACCTCAATTTTTTAAAGATTTCAGGGTCTTCGTGACCTAATAAAAGCTTAGATTATGTTAAAATTTGTGTTAGTAGACCTTGATAGGATGCAAATGCTAATACTGAAAAAGCCGGAACCAGGTTTAGAAGATGAGGTGCTTCTGAACTAGTAAGAAGTATAATTAGCAGTCATGTTGTGAGTCAAAACCACACTTGACAGCATAACAAAAGAGTTGAAGAATACCAGATAAGAGGTCAGAAACCAGAATTACTCCTCCTAGGAGTTCTAGGATGAGGAACAAATATATCTGAATGGACTAGAATGCCTCCTCATGAGGCAGCAAGACGCAGAATTTTTTTGTTAAATCCAGGCACTCATGGCATGGTTTGATATTCTTCTTACTAGGGCTGATTAGCCTGACATTTTTGCTACTTTTTTTTTTTTTCATTTAAGAAAGCAGGATGTAGCCAGTTGCAACTCTGGGAAGAAAGCAATGTGTTTTGTCATGACCAAGTATTTCGACCTAAACAAGCTTTTTAAGCGTCTCATTGGCTGTTAGATGTTAACTCTATACAGTATTTTCAGTATTTTGTGTTCTTCAAAGTAATCTTTAATCAGGAGAGTTTCTTATGCTATAAAGTCGCTTAAACTTAAACTTTTAAGTGGGAACTTGGAGAGCTTAAATCTAATTTTTTTTAAAATTTTGTACTTGTAGGTGACTATTCGAGCATCTTTGGCATCTCATCAGTCAGGATCATCAGCTACATCTTCTGTTAGTACAAGCAGTTCCACATTTCAGTTATCACCTAAAGCTAAAAATGCAACCACTAAAAATCATAACAAATCTAATACAAGTAAGTCGAGAGGAAAATCAAAACAGTCTACATCAAGGAAACAAAATGCATGGACGAACAGCAGAAAAAAAAAAGAACCTACAAATATAGCATTTCCTAATCTAAGGTAAAATACTAGCATTAAAATTTAAGTCTTTAAGCTTTGAACATAAATAACTGACCATTTAATGATTTAATGATCAGTAACTTGAATGCTGTAATACAGAAGATCTGTTACCTCAGGTTTGCCAAGAAGGCAGATGCATAAAATTTCCACGTACTGTGGTTGTAATTCTGACTCCATTCACCAATTTTGGTGATGCCAGACTACTTTATGATGGAAGAACAAGTGTTCAGGGGAAACTTCACTGTGCCACATTTAGAAATTTTCTCTGCATGGAACTTTCTTTTTTTTTTTTTTTTTGTTCCTTCCCCTCCTTCCCCTCCTTCCCCTCCTTCCCCTCCTTCCCCTCCTTCCCCTCCTTCCCCTCCTTCCCCTCCTTCCCCTCCTTCCCCTCCTTCCCCTCCTTCCCCTCCTTCCCCTCCTTCCCCTCCTTCCCCTCCTTCCCCTCCTTCCCCTCCTTCCCCTCCTTCCCCTCCTTCCCCTCCTTCCCCTCCTTCCCCTCCTTCCCCTCCTTCCCCTCCTTCCCCTCCTTCCCCTCCTTCCCCTCCTTCCCCTCCTTCCCCTCCTTCCCCTCCTTCCCCTCCTTCCCCTCCTTCCCCTCCTTCCCCTCCTTCCCCTCCTTCCCCTCCTTCCCCTCCTTCCCCTCCTTCCCCTCCTTCCCCTCCTTCCCCTCCTTCCCCTCCTTCCCCTCCTTCCCCTCCTTCCCCTCCTTCCCCTCCTTCCCCTCCTTCCCCTCCTTCCCCTCCTTCCCCTCCTTCCCCTCCTTCTTTGAATGTGTAAGTTAAATGATTAAATCCTGTCTATCCTAGGAGATACCACATTTTGGGGAGCTAATTAAAAAAATAAAATAAAAGCAAACTATTGGGAGAATGCTGTCTTCACTGTTTATGGGGGTTTGCTGTCCTTATGGTACTATTTTCATGGGTGTTTTATGGACTGTTTATTGCACTGGAGTGTAATTCCATTCCTTATGATGAGTTAGCATTTTTCTTTGTCAAAGATGGAAGATTCTAACTAAAGATTCTCCAGTTTCTAACTTTCTCAGTGTGTAGCTCTGGGAGAGATCCAAAAACAGTCAGCAAAACTGTGGAAGAGCAGGATTATATTTTTGCTTTGTAGTTGTTTCACAGCTTGTTGGTAATATTGGGGTGACAGAAAAGCCAAAAATAATTATTGGAAATACTTCTCAAGTGCATAGAGACAGCAGTAGCAGCTGAAGTTGGAGGCTCTCATCCACTGCATTATCTCGTTTCCAGGAGCACCAATAATGGATGCTTACATTAACTTTCCCTTTTAATGAGGATCATAATGAAATCATTGTTCAAGTAAAAGCAAAATTTTCTTTATTTGTGCTAATGTAACTTATAAGTATTTAGCTGATGCATTTTTAAGTTCCTCATTTTTTCCCTAGTATAGATAAGCTTGCTACTTACTTAAAGAATAAAGTTTGAGATAGTTGTCTCTTCTGAAAGTGTTGCTATAAACTGATAACTTCTTTATGTTACTGTTAGGCATCGTGTGGGAAGTCACAAATGCATTGAGTGTTTCTCAGAAGTAAAAGATTTTGCAAGTCACTTTCCTGCTTATGTCCACTGTAGTTTATGCAGATACAGCACCAGTTGTAGCAAAGCCTATGTGAATCACATGATGAGGTAAGAACTCTTCAAAATTTTTACTGGCTTAGTAAATACTTCCTAAGTTCATGTAAGGTATGAAGTGTTTGTTAGGTGAATTTTGAACTGGGTCTGAAGACTGGCAGGGGAATGAGTAAGGTTGAATTTTTTACTTTTTAACAAAGGTTTAAACTCCACATTCTTGTTTTGCTTTAAAAATCCAGTGGTTCAGGCAGTATTATACATTTGCTTCAGAGTTTCTATGGGATCTCCCATAGTCACTTCAGCTTAACTTGGCAAATAATGACTAATTATTGCATGTTCTCTGGGTTTCACATTGAATGGCTCGTCTGATTTTACAAGTGCTGATTGCATACAAGCCACAGCTACTGCTAGTAAAGTCTGTGTTCAGATTTAAAGGATGTCTCAAATAGCAAACTCAAGTGGATACTTTACATTACACTACTTCTGGTCATCCATAGAAATAACATCTTATTGTGTCACCAGTTGTGGAACAGTGTAGGGTATTAGTGATGACAGCTGTAAAAAAGCCTGTTAGGAAAACAAACGCATTTGTGTTGAGAGCCATAGAATTATACTATACAATAAGTGGATACAGATCACATAGCAGTGACAGTAAAACAAAATTTTAAAAACCTGAAGAAGCTAGCTGTATTGTGAAAAATAGTGAATGTGATTTTCTTTCTGAATTCATGTACATAGAAAATGCCTTGGCATTTTTGAACACTAGAATTCTTGAATCAGTGACCTGAGTTTTTTTACTATACTTTATATATAATTTTAACCTGTTCATACTACTTCATCTAATTTCAATGCTCATAGAAATCATAGGCTGAAATTATTTGCATGCTTTTGTGTGTATAACCTATTGTTTGCATGCTTAAAAAAATAATAAAATAATGTACCTAAATCCAACTGTTGACATAAAAATTTACTCTGGAAGGGGAAAGAGGGATCTAAGGTAAATTGTTCCTGTTGTTGCCAGTGGTCTGGATGGAAGGTCAAATTCATCCATGCATTAAAATTACCCATCTTTTGTCCTTTGTCCCCTTGATGCACTTATGCATCTCCTACTCTGATCCTTTGCAGCACCTACCATCACCTTTTGGTAATTGTAAGGAAAAAGTGATGTTGAGGGGGAAGACTGAGGGAGGGAGGGAAGGAGGGAGGGTGTTTGTGGAGGAGCAGCCCCTGTACTCGGCTGCCTGCACGGCGTTCTCCTTCCGTGGGAGAGAACAGTGTTGGCACATACTTAACCAGCATAAGAGACAACTTACAGGTCATCTGAAAATTTCATTTCTCATTGAAAACCATCTCTTTAGGAAGCACAAGTTCAGCCAAATTATAGCTCTTTTGTGGTGCACTCTGTAGCTACAGACGTGGTTCTTCAGAAGCTGAACTGCTGATGGAAGCAATAAAAGTATGTTGTTGCAGGACTGTGCCTGTAGGCTAAGCTTTTCACCTCCCAAACTCATTTGCAAGGGAGCCAGTGTTTCAAACTAGAGCTGAGAGTCACAAGTTTGTAAGCTTTAAGCAATGTAATGTTTAAGAATAATGCAGTTCAGTAACTTAGGCTTCTATTTTCATGTTTTGTCACGAGCAAATTGCAGTACCATGACTCGTGAAGGGGTTATTATGTGGAGTAATGTGTTCAAGAAAACCAGTGTAAGTGGTAATGTTTTCATATATTTAGTTTTCACAGTGCTCGTCCAAGTAAAAGATTTTGGATCTTTAAGAAGCATTCAGAAAAGCTACGGTAATTCAGCTTTTTTCAGTTACAGATCATTATGTTTTTACTTTCTGGTGTTGAACTGATAATTTAGTTGAGATTATATACTCTTGAATTCCCACAATTTAGAGCAGAGAAATAAAACCATTAGCTTTTCCAACAGCAGTGTTCTGGTCAATGGCAAATACTTATTTGTCCACATTTATAAACTTAATTCTGAGCAGTCTTGAATTTTTTAAAAAATATTATTTTTTGAAAATTTATATGGTACAAAATGGGGAGGGGTAAGGGAAAGGAAAAAACAACCATCCCAACAGAGAAACTCATGCTGTAAAGATAAATTTCTGTCTAAAATCATGTTCTTTGTACTATATCCAGCATGGACATGCCCTGCTTATTTGATGGGAATTTCCTGACACTAGTTGCAGTAGAAAAAGTAAGATTTCAGATCTCATTTGAAGTTGTATTTCTTTTTATAGTCTGTCCAGTTGCTGTAAATTAAGAAAAGTGTTTCCATAACCATGTTGTAATTTCACTTCTTTTTTTATTTTTATTTCTTAGAGGTGTGACTGTAGTGTGTCTTAACTGTGATTTTCTGGCTGATATTTCTGGCTTGGATAACATGGCCACACATTTGAGTGAGAACCAGACTCATACTTGTCAAGTCATTGTAGAGAAAGGTGAGTACATGTGATCTTTTTTATGCAGTATATAAATGCTTACATGTGGATGTCTCTTGGGGTACCACAGTCCTATTTTGAGTTGCATTATTTCTCTACTTGCCTTTAACAGTGTGTTCTTCTGTATTTCCACATTTTAAAATATTCTTAATTAAATCCTTTGTTTTTATTTTCAATTTCCACAGATAATGCAACTGCTGCACAAGTGTCTCAGTAAGTTTTATTTTACTGCTTAATGGTTTTTTTCTATTGTTTAGTGATGATCAAAATTTGCACTTTGAACTTGGCTTTCTTTTGAATTCTGTAGAATTTGAAATGTATGAATGAACACAGGCCTTTACTGTACTAGTGCTTTTTCATCTTGCCATGTCCACAACTACAAGAATGAAGAGATAAGACAACTACCTATTGCAGCTAAAACAAAATCAGGCTTTTGTTCAGTTTGGAGAGACATAAATAATTGTTGCAATGCTGGGACTTCTGAATTCTGACCTGTCTGTATACAATGAGATTGTTACTTCCACTTAATACTAGCTTTATCAAATTAGTGGTTTATGTTCTTTATGTAATATGAATATGAATAAAAAAAGGAATGTCCTTTACTGACGTAGGACAAATTCAGTCTTAATATTTAAAAATATTTAGGAATTATTTTAACAATTATGTTCTTCATATGACAAAGGCGTACTGTTTTGTATTAGCTTTTTTATTCTGGCTTTCAAAGAATTGGTATGGATTGATCAGGGATTTTTAAAGATTTGAAAAAGAGCCTGTAGTATTCTGAAGATTGTGTTTCAGATTGTTAGTTTGGTTTTTTTTTAAACCTCAGAATAATCAGACATGCCAAACCCTCCCTGATTATCCTGGAACAGTTTCTGAGGCTTTACAATGTAGTTTGAGTCTGTTCATGCTTCAAGGTTTAGAGGGGTGTCAGTTAAATCCAACATTTGTGTTTTCTTCATACCATTTCAGAACACAGAATAAAAAATGTCAATTAGACTGCAAAGAAGTATTTTAAAAGATAGAAGAAAATGGTTTAACCCTGATAGAGTCCATCTAGCCTTTTGCAGGATTCTAAAAGTTTAGATAGTCTCATGCATGGTGAGAACTCTTCCAATAGAGCGACATGTTCTTAGGCCTCTAAGCATAAATCAGCTTTCACTGAGTTTTGGAGATATCTTAAATAGATTATTTAATATTTATTGTTTTCTTTCTTAGTTGCCATGAAGTGGCTAGCAGGAGGGAGTCTTCTAGTAGTTTAGCTTTCAGTGAAACTCAAACAATGACAAAATCAAGTGTTGAGCTGTGATGCTTGTGGAATTGTTAGCTTTTGTATTTGGAGCTGGCATCAGGTGTTGAGAATTAGCACTCTCTGAAGTGTATGGAAGGAAGGGTTATAGATGTGTTGAATGGTGACTGAAGAGGTACAGCTTATACTCTAATACAGCTGTGGTAGGCTGTTGTCAGTACTGCAAAAGGATCTTGGTTTCTTGAATACATTACAGAGTCATATGGAAATATGTGAGAGAATGTTGGAAATATGGATATATATGTATTACTCAGAAGCAGATGGGTGAGCACTGAGAAGATTTGAAGTAAAGTCAAGAGTATTTGCAGGTTTGTTTCTGCAAGATGTTAGAGTAGGACAGATGCAGATAAACCATTATTTTTCAGTTCTGATGCCAACATAAAATTAGTTACTGTACCACATGAAGTGATACAAAATCCATGATGGTGCTTTTTGAAACTGTCAGGTTCATAGGCTTCATTAATTTCAGTAAATCTTGTCCTGTTCCATATGTTGGTTCTCTAATACTTTGGACAAGAATATATCATTGCTAAACTGAAGAGTATGAGTATACCAGTGTAGCAGATAGTTTAATTCATAATTTGCTGTACAGAGTGCAAACAAAAATGTTCTTCTTTTTGTGGGCTGGCTCTTAGTGGTACTCTTTGGTTGCTTTGGAAGAAGAGGAACTTGCAGACAATATTCATAACTTCTGCTGTATAGTTTCTCAATGATGTCTGAATGTTTCTTCCAATTCTTTGATGTATAATTCAATGACTTGTTTATGGGGCTCTTCAGAATCACTTCATCATTGGAAACAGTGACTCAGTTACAATCTTGAACACTTTTGCATCTTCTCTTGCATCTCTCACATGGTATCTTTTGGTGTCTTTGATTATATATTGGATTGTCTCTATGTGTTTTAAGACTCATCTTTATTGCTAATGATCAGACATGTTCCATGAACTCTGTGTATTGTTGCAGAGCCTGTCTTTGGACCAGAATCCTGCCATTAGTAATACAGATAACCTAATTGGGGATGTTCCTGCAGAATTTGTTTTTTAAAATTTTTACTCTACATAAGTCTCCTTGTTTATTTGGTGAAATAAACCACCTTGTGCTGAAAAAGTAAGATTTAATAACTATGCAAATACTCTTCTATTGCTCAACTCTCTGCTTTGCACAACCATTAACATATTTTTAAATGAACTGACAGCAGACATTTTTGTTGCAGGGCAGTTGAGAGTGAGCAGGTATCCTATACTGCCTTGGCTCACTGATACATCATTGTGGACCAGAAAATTGAACCCAGTCCAGCTTGGGATTATTTTGGTATGTAAGCAGACAAGGATCTGACCAGACCTTCTCCTTTTTCTTCATGCATTGAAGCTGTGGTATTCTCTTCTTGCATCTTTTAGACAGCAGGTCTGGTCGTTTCTCCCAGTATTGTAGTCAAAGGCCCTTTTTGATAATGTTCTCTGATTTGCAGCATTGTTTGGCAGCTTTCTGGGAGCTGTACTCCGTTGAAGAAAGGCTTACCAGGAGTTTCATTTACATGATGCAGTATTCTTTGCTGCTCATGTGCAGCGTTTCTTCCCTTCTCCAGTCTATCAGTATCATCCCAAGCTAGAGTAGTGAATAAATGGTGATGTATATAGACTGACATCAAAGCCCATTTTGTTCTGAACTTGATCCCACCTGCTGAAACTAAAAGACTTTGTCGTTCCTTTTGGGTGTTCACTAAAGCGTACAAGTCCTTATCTACTTAATATTCAAGTAAGTTTGATTTTTTTCTGCCAGTGACTTTATGGTATATAGTGGCAAAATATGCTTTGAATGTCTTCTGTTGCATGTAACTACATAAACTGAGTCTTGGCCAAAAGAATTTATTAGCTGCTTTGCTCTCTGGTAGCTAAGCTTCTTTTTGCTCCAAAAGACTGTGAGAGGAGGAAAGCATGGAAGTACATACATTTATTGAGCCTTGTTTCTGAGGGTGGAGCAGCTACAGTTCCAGTTCATTCACACCTTGTTCTTTTGGTATCATTTCCATCTTCAAGGATGTTCTACTCAAGCTGCTGGGACATTTGCTGCTTTTGATTTTACTGCTTCTGATTTCATCTTCAATTCTAGATTATCTATGGCAAATATATCCATCAGGATATGGGATGAGCTTTGCTTTTGCCATGATGAACTTCTACTGTTCCTCCAGACTCGGCCTCCTGTTTACAGTGGATGTTTTGGTTGAATCTCTCATTCCCTAGCCTGCAAGCAGCATAATAGATAAAGCTTACCTCACTTTAGGATCAGTCACCGATACAACTTCCTAGTTGTAAGAGTTCAGTTTTGGTGAATGCAAGTTGTTCTTGATTTCCAGCACTTCTTTTTCTGAATAATCAAATTCTTTGAGATTAATTAATTTTGACCATTTTTTTCTGTCCTCTTGACTTTTAAGTACTCAGTCACAGGTCTGGTGATAGTGAACATCTGCAGCTGTTGTAGTATTGCTAATTATGGTGAGGATCCTGTCATCCATTGTCTCTTGTGTGTATTTTGTGATTGAGCATCTGCACACTTACTCAGTACTCTAAAGTCCTGCTCTTTTTGTGACTTTTTTCCTTCTGGCAGAAGCTGTATTCCATCTTGAATGCTGCTGTTCAGCTTCAAGCATCACTTACCTACTACAGGTTTTTCTTGCAGGACTTAATTCTGTTTTGACACAACAGCATTTCAAAAAGCGTAGTGGGTTTGTGTTTCACTGTGAACGTGCTGTTCATTTCAGAGGAAGTTGAATTCATATTTCACTTTCATTCAGGTTTCTGACAAAAAGAAGAATGGAATGTGATTGCAGGTTTTTGTGGCTTTCAGAAACGTTCTCTAATTTCCCAGAAGTAACACTAGATAGACACTTGGATTTGAAGTTATATGAGTTCTGTCTTTTGAATGCTTATATGGAATATTATCCTTCGGTTCTTTTGCAGCTTTGCTACAGAAATTAAAGTTTCAGACTTGCATTTTAAAAAAATAGGGTACTTACAGATAGGAGAAATTTGTGGAAATGGTTCATGTAGAATCAATTGGCCTTGTGACATCCTGTTTCCATTTGTGTGATGATCTTGGAAAGTTACTCATGCGGAAAACTCATAAAAGCACTTCTAAATCATTAAAATAAGCCTTCCTTACTTAGTATTAAATCTCTCTTATGATCCCAACAATTTGCATGAATAATGCAATAGATTGTACCGTATCTGCAAGGGCAGAGCATGAATGATATGTTGTATGATATTACCAATGTCTTATGGTCAAATAATTAAGATTTTCTTTGTATGTACCTTAACCTATCTCTCTTAATATTTTTAGAGTATTGACTGTCACTGCTTGATTAGCCAGCTACCCTTGTTCAGAAACAAAAGTAGAGTTTGTTTCTGTTATTCTGTTAAATGTATCTGTGCAGCATTTAAAGTTACATCTGTCAAAATGGGAAATTTCTGCTGGAAGATGGGATTAAGTTAGGAAAAAAAAAAGCCAACACCTAAAAATCCCAAACCCCAATGACCTTTCCATTCTTTTGGGTGTAAATAGATTTATATATTTTAATGGTTTGTATGATTCAGTTGAGTGTCTGGAAGATACCTTGAGTTGTTGGATTTCTAGAAATTCTTGAAGCTACAGTCATCCCAGAAAAGGTTACTTTTGGTTAGGTGTGGACAAAAAAAGAAATGTTTGGCAAAATATTCCACCTGTGTTCTGCTTACCCAGTGAGCCTTTGGTAGTAAGAAAACATGAGAGATTGCTGGGAAGACTGTGGCTCATGATTTGAGCTGTATGTGTGTGCAAGTATATATGGTTTAACTGTGTGAGAGCAGGGCAATGAGACTGAATTTCAGAAATGAAGTACTCATATTTGTGTTGATTAACTGCATTTTAGAGCCTGTCTTTTGTTACAGACTCCAGATCTCTTCCATTCCTAGGTGTCTCTTCATCTATCAAGTAGTTTCAGATCCAACTGAATGTAGACTTTAGGATGTGTAAATTAATGTTCTTGGCTTTTACTCTGAGTCTCTTAGGTTTTATGGCTGATCCATTCTGTTGGCTATCTCAAGGTGAAATTTTGTGCTCAGCTGCTCCTTTTGTATGGGCAATTTTTTGAAAGGATTGACAATTAAAGGACATTTTTTCATTGATCTTAACTAGAAGTTCATGTAGAGTAAAAAATCTTTGAAGAGTTCTAGAAAGGTTTCAGGGTTGCTCAAAACTCTTGGACCAACAAGCCGTACTTACTGGAGGCATTCACAGTCTTTGTTTTCTTTTCATAGTGTTCTTTCCAGAAGCTGTAAAAAGTCACACTGTGACTTCACAGATGTAGCAAAGTGTTACCTTTGTTGCTGTTAGAGACCTATGGCATTTAAGATTTCTTGTATCATAAAAGTGTTGGGAACATCACAGATGAAAATTATCAGGTGACAATTTTCAGGTGATAATTTTCTATGGTTTAGTGTATGTTCATGTAACTTCTGTCAACTGTAAATTGGAAGGAAATGCTTTCTAAAATTATTCCTAAACAAAATTAAGGTTGAGAGTATACATCATGGATCCAAAGTAAACCATAATAACAAAGATGTGATTACCATGAAATGTTACAAATTCTACTCATTTCCAAGCCAACATAAATGAGCCAGTTTGAATCTGCTCTATAAGCTATAAAACATGAACACAAAAATTCAGTTATGTAAAATAATATTTATAATGGATTAAAAATAATCAATATATGTTGGATCCCGTTCACACACATTTAATTTAGTGGCAAAACTTTACTGAGACAAGAACAGTAACTTTTGTCCTTGGATATGCAATATTTGTGTCTAAGTTGGTGAATCTTAACAGGAGTGACTTTTTTATGACAGAAGTGACCGTTTTATGACACATGGCTGTTTCTAACATATTTATGTTCTTGCATTTCAATCATTAAAACAGTAAAGCTAAATATTTAGTGTTGCATCACCTTATACTGGTGTAGCTACTGTGATTAAATACTCCAGAGTATTAAAGTTCTGACCCAAAAAAAGTATTGTCATTTGGTTTGTCCTGTTTATTTTTCTGTTAATTAGAAGAGTATTTTTACAATGCTACTGAAACCAATCCTTTTTTGTAGATATTTTTGCCATCTATTATTACAGATTAAGATGAAATAAACAATGTGATTGTTTATGCTGCAGTTTCTGATGCTGGTTAGCTGCTAGAAAATGAATGTATACTGATATACTGTTATATGTATACTGTGTACTGATACTGCATGTTTAAATTCTTTAAAAGGTCTGGGTTTAGACTGCTTTTTTGGATTTAGGAAAGTGCATGTGGTTGAGCAAGCTAATATTAGTATACAGCTTTCATAAAATTTAAGTGGTAAAGCTGCTTTTTATATCAAGTATTTTGCACCCTGTAGACAACCGTGAAGACTTGCTGAGGTTGTGAATAATTTAATTTATGATTAATAACATTATCTAAATATAATAGAGGCAGCACCATACTTCAGCAGATTAAATTTGCCTTTAATGCAGCATCAACAAAGAAGATATAGGCATAAGCAATTTTGAGGGACTTGTTTTTTGTTGTTTTTTTTTTTTCCTATAAGAAACCTTTGAAAGGTTAGCTTTTATTAGAACTGATGACTTAATAAGTTTGTAGGAGATACTGCTTGCTGTCCCTGAGATAACATTTTCTTTTGGAAACACAGAAAATCAATTTTGGTGATGTTGTGATAAGCTGTTTAATTAATGTGGTTTTCAAACTCAATAAATTTAAATAATTTATAGCTCATCTAATGTGTGGACTGTGTCCATAAAGGTGTTCTGTGGGAAGCACCCAATCCAGACAGTAGTTGGAGGTCATCTGCAATGTTTTACAGTTGTCCTGAAGTAAACTACAGCTCTGTTCTGGTTATTTGGGTTATGGTAGAAAAATGAAAGAAAACTGATCTTATATTGTAGAATGTTTTTGTCAGGTAGCTTTGTGCACTTAATTTAGCATTTCAGATCTTAAAATACTTCAGTCTTGTTTTAAAAGGCCTTTCTGGTGAGGAGATCATTCCTCAGATGGAATTAGAATAAAAGTAATTCTCACTATCTTAAGACTGTTGGTTCCTGGTTTTCCAGAGGCAAGGTAACTGGAAGATCTTACATGATACAATTTTATCTTATAATTTCTGTACACCCAATAAAACACTTCAGAATTCTGAAATGAAGTATATTTAAGCTCAGCATAAGTATCAACTTTAAAAATCGGTTTCAGATTACCAAATTGCTTTCTAACTGTATGTATCCACATCCTTGCCTCTATTTCAACCCTACAGTATTTTAAAGCATTTAATTTTAATTCATTATCCACACCACAATCTCCATTAGAGAGAAGGAAGTTAAGTTGGGAGTATCGTCTTGTCTTTTCTACACACAGTCTATGTCTGAACTTTGTATCTAGTGTGAAGGTCCAAGACAATTTACTGGTCATTGTGCTCAGAGGATGTGCATGGTGTAAGAATTCAGCTTTGTGTCTTATTGCAGAAAGCTGGGCTGTGTCAGGGGCACACCTTCAGCAGGGTGCCACACCAGACATGTGCAGTTTGTAGTTTATAGTCAGTCCCTTAAGCTGAGCTGAATGCCAGCCTCCAATGAAGGAATGGTTTGCTTTCCTTATCTGTCTTCATATTCAGGGAACCTGGAAATCTGTAACTGTGAGATCTGGATTAATATTGACTCTGAACTGTAATTTTCAGAGACCTGTCAGAACCCAAATGATCTCACAGTACATATTCTTAATTTTTTTTCAGAAATATCATCTATGGATTCTGATTTTACAGTTGTTATTTTTTTAAGAAGTTATTTTTTGTTGCCCTTCAGAAAGGGAAGACTTGTTACAGAAATATCAGATGGTAAAAGAGTGGGAGAAGTTCTCAGATCTAGGAAAGATTTGTCTTGTAACACTGCTTGCCAGCTTTCCAAAATACAGAAGGTTTGGTGAGTTTCTTTAACAGAAGCAGTGGCTTTGTAGACATGAGAAGACCATTGATTTTCATTCAGAAGTGTTAAGAAAGATTCTCTTACAGAGTCACACCTTTTCCATAGATTCCATCACCACTTGAGGTGTGTTTTCTCTTAGCTTTTCTTTTTTATCCCATATTGTTTTTCAGCATTATAGAAGATATCAAATTTGCATGTTTTTTTTTCTTCACAGAATTGTGTTCCATAATACTGGCTTAATTTAAAAAAGTAAAACAAAAAAAAATGCAATATCCTCTGTCTAAACTCAAACAAGAGCCTAACAAAATCCACACCCCACACTGTAGCCCTTAGATTGGAAAAGATGGAGAGCACAGAACAGCAAGAGCTGCTTTGATGTTAACTGACTGAGCTTCCAGAGCACCTGAAGCAGGACCTTTCAGAGCAGTGAGCTGCTGACTGTCGGTGTGGTCTGGGCCATGTGGAACCTCTGGTTGCTTTTCCAAGCTGTCTTGGAATGCCTGTTACTTTGCTGCAGCCAGATGCTTGACATTTTGGCTGTTTATTGAAATACAAAGGACAGAACCTTAGGATGCCAAAGAACCAGAAATAGAAGTGGATAAATCAGGTAGTTTAAAAACATAACATTTGAAATTACAAGATATAAGTCAAGAAATCTTTCTCTCCTGGTAGTTCTCAAGGGCAAACTGGTCAGCCAGGGAAGAGGAGAGGAGAAGGTAGAGTGCAATAATTCTGAGTTGGAAATTGTTTTTTAGCATGGCTCATGTGTGTTTGGGTTTTGTATGACGGAAATAGAACAAAGTACAACAGCCACATTGCAAAGAGTATTTTAAAATATAGAAGCTGAACTTTGTCATACAATTTTCAAATATGTGCAGTGTAATTTGGCCTCATCAAAACAAAATATACCAGTTCTGTGGGGGAAAAATTACTATGCTGAAAGAATGTAATATTGTTTATGTAGTTTTAAATATGAGATGATACAAATAATAATCTTAAATGTTCATTTTTATATACAGTGACCTCTCCTATCTTTTGAACCAAATTTAACTTACAGTTGTACTGAGACAGAAAAAAAGTCTAAGGAACTAATTATGTCACTTAGGCTCTTAGTATTTGCTAAATAAGAATATATAAGATGCCCTGTAGTGTATAAGATGCCTTTGGATGACTGGTTGGCTGTTTCTAAACGGCAGTTTTCATTCACATGCTTTTCTGCTGTTCTAAAAATAGAAGGAAAAAACGAATTTGTTCATATTGTTTAGAGTTAAAAAGTTTATTTCACTGGATAAGTTTTAATAGAGACTCAAAAGTTTCTTCTGTGACAAGCATTCTCTTGAGTCTTCAGTATGTTTTTGTGTTAGCAAAACACAGGTTTAGTTCAGGGATTTTTTTCTGTCCAAATCTAAAACTATTCAGACTTAGTTTTCATCCTATTCACTAAGATACAATTGAAATTACATGTTTATGGATAAGGCTACAATAGTTGCTTTCTAACTTTGCTTTTTTTTTTCCTGTGGGTTTTGGTGATTTCTGTTTTTCTTTTTTAGTTTGGAAGACTATTTGGAAACATCTTTACTGAGTTCTATGCTCAGTCTGTGCTACATAATAGATTCATGGGAATATCAGTGTGAAAATATTTCTACAACTTTATACTCTCATTAGGTGTTCATGAATATAAAATACAAGAAATATCATTAATTATTACAGAAAATTTCAAGACCTAGTTCATCTGAAGGAAAAACAGGAACACCAACTTTTGAAAGTTAAATACAATGAACAGCTGCATCTTGAAATCATTACATAAAATAACACATGCTGTGTTATTTATCAGGTAACTGGGCAAAAATGTTTGATTAGTGTTTTCATAACATTTCCTATGATAGAAAATTTTCAATGGCAGTTGTAAGGTACTTCCTCAATAAGACATGGAGAATTTAGGTTCCAAGTGTCAGAACATGTTTTAAGTAATGCTTGAACAACAAATTTGTCAAAATTTATGAGATATTAGATAAATTGACCAGATGTTTAAAAGAAACTTTTATCATCTTGTCTGTGAGTTAACAGTATTACTGGGGCAATTGGGAAACAGTTTCGAAGTACAGTATAATATGTTAATTCTTGTCTATTTTTTTAGATCTTTAAAAACCTGTGTCATTTATGGAAGGCATGCTCAATCAACCAAATTCTTAGCAGAGCAAATATAAGGAATTGTTGGTTAACTAATAATTACAGCTCTACACTTCAGTTCTGTCAGTCTGGGGAAAGAGTTGAAGTTTTACACCTTTCATTGGCATGTACTGTAGATAGACTTATACTTCATATTATTCCAGATTCAACAGCCTGAAGTATATTATCCCAATTAGTGATCTTTCATAACTTGTCACAATTTGGTGCAAATTTCACCTTTAAAAACTTATTCAGAACTTAATTGTGATTATTTGTTATATAGGCATTTGTAGTGCCTCTAAAGAAAAAAAAAAAAAGAGCCTAACTGCTTTCAGAGTAGCTGTCTGCTTCATCACTTTTTATTCTGTCATATGCAGTGTGGGTCAAATTACCTGAAATTCTGCCTTCACTTGAAATGCTTGCTTAATAATTGAGACTAAATGGTATGGTCACTGTAATTCTAGTTGATTATGATGTACTACTTCTTCCTATCCCTGTGTCTAGGTAGACAAAAATAATTTAAATATATAAATCTCTTCTGTGATTTCTGATGAAAACTTTGATGCTGTTTCATAGGTTTTAAGATAGACTTTTGGAGTCTCGTAGCTCTAGCACTAGAGCTTCTCAGTCCTCACACTTTTCTCTGTTATTAACCCACGGTAGTTATGTTATTATCAAGTAATTAATGCCTCAGTAGATGAAAGCAGTTGACACTGAAAATGGTGCATCTTTGCACTGCATTGAGGCTCCAAGGTGTTACTTTAGACCAGACTGGTGTTCTTGGACAGAGTACTCATGCTGTGCACACGTGCAGAACTGCACGGAACGTCCCATGTTCGTTTGGGCTCTTGAGGACCCGGCTCCATTAGGGATTGGAGCACTTGTGGATCAGAGCTTCCAGTTCATTTTCCTCAAAAAAGAAATGCAGTTTGCATGCCCCAGTACTGCCTTGTAAACCAAACTAGTTATGTGGGAAGAATAAGGAATGGGTCACACCAAACTCTTCATGTAAATGCAGCTGTAATATAAGTTTTGTTACCTGGAGAATCCTTTTCAACAGTCTGGAGGGAGTGCTTGCCACACTTTGCAATTGCTCTTTATACAGATGTGTAAATGTCACTTGTTTTATAGGGTTGTGGTTTTTTCTTCCGTGATGTAGCATTTTTCCCTGAATTATTTTAAAAATCCTAGTATGAAATAATCAATATGAAATAATAAAATACTCAAAATAATGCAGCAAAAAATCTTGAGCTAGTAGGATTTTGAAACGTCAAGTGATAAGAGCCTAGCTTTCTTCTGCCTCACTTGGCACTGAAATCTTGCATTTTCTGTACAATGAGAAAAAAGAAAACTAAATTGCTTTAGTTTTTAAGCTTTTGTATCCAGAGAGGTAGACTCATCTCTCACATTCAGAGTTATGGCTTGTGCTGCTCCCTTGAAGTGCTCTTGCTGTAAGCCCTGATTTCTGATAGACTCTGTGGCCGCCAGTTCATTAATATATCCCATACTTGGTGGTCAGGTCATGAACCAGGTTTCATTAAAGAGAAGTCAGATTTTTAACTCCAACTGTTCACTGACATCCTCTTTTCTGTATAATACAGCTGCTGATATTCTCGCATTCTCCTGTATTTTTGATGTCTGAATTTTTAGTTTTCTTACACTGTAACCAGTCCTATTTACACATAGAGTGTACTAAGAGTACTTTTAGTTGCTAGTACTGGATAGAAGGCTTTTCTTTTTCAGCTACTGACATGCCAACAGAATGAATTATTGAAATGTTGCATGATTGTTCATTTGGTGTGGTATTTTAAATTATCACACTTGCTAGGGTTTGCTGATTCATCTGCAGCTCATTGCAGAGGCAAGTTATTTCTTTGAACAGAACTGTTCTTTCTAAAGGGACTTGTTGTGCTTAGCAATCTGAAGGATCACTGTTGTTTGTGAATAATGATTTTTATTATGTGATTGTTGCACAACAATATGTGCGTATATATTTATTTTCTTCCCTTACCAGTTGTTCCTCCCTGTGTTTTGCCAAAAATGAGTGAGAAAAAGGGGCTGGGTGGATGAAGCTGGGATTTTGGTTGCTAGAAGGTGAAGATTGTGATCAGTTTGTTTTATATGTTAAGGGCATATTTGTCCTTGGAGGAGTTTCTTGATGTGAATTTTGTCTTTGTGTGTATACACATGTATGTAATCCATTGGGGTTTTTCAGTGTGGAAATGCTGCTCTTTGTGGGATAATTAGTTATTAGTCATCCCTTTATTTAAAACCTTGTTTTGTTTGTCTGTTTTTGCATACCTATGTTCAAAACTTCCCACATAAAGCACAATACAGTGCCTCTTATCTCTGCAACTACATCTTGCCCTCAAGCTGCTTGTTGAAAAATAGCAGCTAAAGGTCACATGTGTATGCACTGTTTCATGAAGAGTTGACTAGATTTTCATATGAAAACAATTCTAAATATTGAACTAGTGTTTATATGGCTCTGTGTGACTGAAGTGTTCCTCTGGAACAGAGGAGCAGTTAGGACAAACCAGTTATGTCAGCCTTAGCTGACAGGTGCTTCTGAGCATTGGCTTTTGTTCTGGAACTTAGTCTTGAGTTTTCACTCCAATATTTCCTTTTTTGCCCTTTTCTTTCTAGACATTTGAGAGAGAAGAGCTTGGATAGATAAACTGCCTATTAGAGAATGTCATCTGCTCTTTAGCTACTCCACTAGATCAGAAAACCCCCAAACCCTAACATTTCTGTTTGAGAAAAACAGCAAATACAGGTTGTAATTGGGTAAAGAGGTTGGCCTATCTCTTGAGTTCATTCCTTATAATAAATGAAAAGTCAGTGTAACAGGATGAAAAGATTCCTATGATTACCCCAGTGACCACCAAAATTTCACTACTGAAGGATTTCCTAACAGTCTTATTCCTGCTCAAAATATTCCTCTGACCTAGAGCAGAAGTAGGAGATTGAATATTCATTATTAGTTTCTTTAAATAAAAGTACAACTTGAAAACAGATTTCTGAATGCTTGTAGCTTCTTTTCCAGAATAACCATTTTCTATAGAATTCAGTATAATTTATTATGTAAGTAAATCACTGGAGTTGTTTTAAATTCCTTTAAATTTAAGGAATGAGCGGAACATATGTAGGTTTTCACCTTGAAAATATATGAAAAAACATAGTAGCAAGGAGTCGGTTCTTCATCTTAAGAGTTGTGAACTCCATGTTGCTTACAGGATTTGAGTGGCCTTAGCCATAAAATGTTTAAAACCACTTGGAAAAAATAAAATAAAAATGCATTATGATTAATGTGATATTTGTTGATATTGTGTTGCTCACAGCTTTTTTCTGCTGTTATTTTCTGTTACTGTTCAGATTGTTACTTTCAATTTAAATTTTGAAAGTTCATTTGGGAGAATTTGCTCTTAATTTAACTTTATATGTAGAATTTATATCTGAAATCAGACAAATTATTGTTTTTCCAGCTTTTCCTTTCCTCTCTCCCACACTTTCTGTCACCAATCTGCTTATCATTCTGAAAAACTTCGGATTTATTAAAAATTGTATTAAACTTTTACCAGACTTACTCTTTACAGAAAAAAATTGAACTTTTCTATTTCTGTATTTCCTCTTTAAAAACACAGTTTTACTCTGAAAGGTGGCTAAAATGCTGCTTCACAGATTCACTTTTTCAGTGAATTCAGATTGTGATTCCTCACATAATTTTTGGATTTGTTAATTTACATTTCCAGCTGCTAGCTTTTTTCTCATGAGTATTGCAGAGTCAGTTGGTATAAAGCAATTTTATCTGCATCTGTGTCAAAGAGGCTGTGCAGGTAGAGGCACTACAGGTGTTATTTTGGGAAATTCTGTGTCACACAAAGGCAGCCTTCCTTTCTGGGGCTGAAATGCAAGAACTAGATTATTAATTGACTGCTAAATGCAAAGCTTAGTTTGTAAATAGATAAGAAAAATGCAGCTGTTAAATGAATTCTGCCTTTCTTGCTGTGAAGCCTCATGACAAATCCCAAAGAGGAAATCTTCAATACCCTTCTGAGTGTCACTTTGCAGAGTGCAGCCAAGCATTGCTTTATTTTATTTATAACATAAAATTATAAAAATACTATCTAAAAATAACTTTTTTTTTTCTTCAGCAAACAAGATCATGACTCTTCAGATGAAACAAAAGAATGCAGTAGAAACCAAACTAAAAAAGTTGCATCCATTGAAAAGAGTGAAGACTCATCACTGTCAAATACAGAAAATGTTCCTGGTTTGGAACTCCCTGGCAGCACCTCAAAGAATTCTTTGCATGAGAAAAGAGCATCCTGTGATTCAGCTAATAACAAACAGTTAGTAGAGGAGAAACAAAAATGTATTGATGATGAAAGTGAGGTGAAAATGTGCCAAAGTTCAGATGACAGTGTCCTGAATGAGCAGACTAAAGTGCGTCCCTTGGATGAGACTGCGCTTGCAACAAAGAACGTGAGGGACTTAAAGCTGACCTTGGGTGAAGATGTCAGCTTTGAGCAGTTCCTGAGAAAGAGGGATGAACCTGAATCTGTTAGTTCAGACATAAGTGAACAAGGCAGTATTCATCTGGAGCCTTTAACTCCATCAGAAGTACTAGAGCATGAAGCTACTGAAATTCTCCAAAAAGGTAATGTCGCACCTTCATCAAAGAAATCAGGACAGCTTACAGAACAAACAGATGAGACTTCTAGAGAAAGCAATCCCAGCAGAATGGAAACAACTGCAAACAAGACAGATGAAAATGAAGCAAGCTGAAATTGTGTTATTTTTATTGTTTGTTTTAAACTATGGTAACAACACCATGGACCTTTCCTCATGAGTGTGCTCATGGATGCTAAAACTCAAAAATTTTAAAGGGAGGAGAATAGAAAGAGACACCAAAGGGAAGTTTGCATATGGAGGTAGCATGTATGTGTATGTATGACTGAATTCAGTAAGATTCAAAAAGGTATGATAAAATATATCTTCCTGTCTCTTGGATGTGATATATTAATAGATTGATACTTGAGAAGAGGTATAAATTCTAATTTTTTTATAGTTAACAAGCCCAGGATAAGGAGACTTGTTCACCCAGAAAGTATTTTTCTAAGTTCTTTAGTGTGAATATCGTTGAACTGGGGATTGAGTAGGAATTCACTTCTGATGCTGATGTGGAGCACACTTGTAATGAAGGTTACTGGTCTGCTGATAGTTTTGGTAAATATAAACCTCGGGACTTGGTGTCACATTCCTGTCTGTAAAAGCACGTAAACAGAAGTATATTCATTTGTGCACCTCTGTACAGGTGTAATCCTGCCAGGCTGTAAACTTACCTTAATAAACTTTCAGTGAAAGTGAAATTATTACAATAAAAATTTATATTTGTGGGGTTTTCACTGTGCAGGCTGTGCAGAAATACCGAACATAACTGTATAAAGTAGGACTGAAAGTACTGTAGCTGTTAGGCTTTTACCATTGGTTTCATTCTTCTTAGCCCTAGACCCATAGGAATGGTCTGTAAGTCACACCAAAGTATGGTTTAATGTAAAAAATGGTTTTAAGCAAAAATAAGTAAAACTCCAGACTGGAAACACCACCTGGCATGCGTTCTGCCATTTTGCAGCTGCTACTGGCTAACTTAAAAATAGGACACAAGGGCATATAAAGTAGAATTGTACAGTTCAATTTCAGGACTTTTTGTAGTCTAAGTTATGTACAGAAAGATGGCTGCTGGTTTTAGTTTGGTTTTTTGGTTTTGGGGGTTATTTTTGTCTTCTGGCTAGCTAGATTTAGGAATGAGTATGATTAACTGTAGCTTGCTCTTTTAATTTCATTGCTCCATTTGAAACATTCAGAATGTGCTTTTGGCTTACAGTTTTGTTTTTAATGAATGTTAAATGTTTTGAACAGCTGTTAAAGCACTGCTGTAAATTATTACTTTTTGAGTAAATATTTGCAACAAAAATTTGTCTTTGTGTATAATTTTATGCTCAGCTTGAAACTTTGGGCATAGCATTCTCCCATTATTTAAAAGGATTTAGTGGCAGTTCCCAAAAACTGAGTTACTTCATTGAATTCACAACTTACTGTGAATTTGAAACCTATGTTACATTGGGGATTTTTGTTAGTTGGTTTGTTTGTTTTATTTTAGATTTAAATGAGCAAGTGCCTATGCATAAACATTTTTTTGTACCTGTGTATTGTGATAGGATATGCTAACCTTTCCAGACTCTACAGATGTTTTTCAGCCTGCAGGGAAAGTTTCCTCTGTCCTTTTAAATTCACCGAGCTCAGCTGCTGAGTGAGTCTAACAGTATTAAAATCTAGAGACCATCCAGCTTAGTACTGGTACCTCCAAATAAACCAAATCTCAACAACCTCAAAAATTCCTTCAAGCTCTAAAGAGATGTATGATTTAAATTTTGGACCGCATCTTCGTTGTCATCCATGCCCGTGTAGAAGACTTTAAGAAAAGTGGAACAGTTTACATGCTCCCAGCTCTTTGAGATCTGCCACTTGAACTCCAAATATGACAGTACATGAAAACGCTGAAAAAAAAAAGTTGCATTATTCTTTTGTTCTTTAAAGATTTTAGTGAAATCATTAAATAGTGGTTTGGTTAACCAGTCTGATGTCTTTGTGCTTTTACATATGGAAGGTTACTCATTGCAATGCTTTATCTTATGCATTTCAAAGCAGTTAATCAACTACAAAACTGAATGTGCATGTTACCAAGGGAGTTCCTGAATGCATCTGTTTTGAAACCCAGGGAAATCTGTAGCATTTTTAATCTGGTTGATGACCTTCCATATAATCTAATAATAATCAAAGTAATCTATTTTGAATAATGCTCTGATACGTAGTGTTAGAAAAGATTAAGTTCAGCTAGAACCAGTTGCCATACTTGAAATTTCCTCATATATGTCTTTTATTATCCAGTTGATTTTTTTAAAAACACTTTCCATTTGAATGAGAATTTGGAAGGATTTGGCCACCTGGTGTTGAGAAAAGGTGGAAAATAGAACTCAAAAACCTGCATATTTGGCAGGTTTTAATTTTATCCATATCTCAGGGTGCTTATTATGTAAAGCATAAATGATGCTTTAAAAAAAACATTGAAACCATGTTCACTGCTTATGCCAACAGTAATGTTAGGTAGAAACCACTCAGGTATCTTCTGGTCCTGAAAGAAGAGGTGAGAGAGTTTGATTGTTCTAGCAAGAGCTTCAGATAGCTTTTCATAGGCAGGGAAGCTATATCATGAAAACACTGGTATGGTATTTTTGTGAAGGAGGAAAACTAAAACTCATTATTTTTTTTCCTATATGAAGTAATAGATTTGCTCATAAACACTGTAGGAAACTGCACAAGTACAAAGATTAATTTGTATCATGTTATTTGGGGGTTTTCCCAAAGAGGAGATAAATTGATACTTTTGGCAGAAGCTGCTCTGGAGGATTAAGTTTCATTAATGCATTTTTTTATTGAACAGTTAATTGAACATAACTGTGCATGATTCAGTTTGTTGTTTGTGTCATTTAAAAGTTGGTTCTTCCATCCAGCCATCAATAGTTCTTACTCTGTGTCACCTCTCTTTTTGTCCTGGAGAAGACATTTCACCTGCAGTTTTCATTGCCTTACCAAAAAACCAGTCACTTATTTCTTGGTGTCCATAGCAGAATCACCCTTTCCCTTCATCTCAAGAGCTTTATCATATCTGCTTGAATAATCACTGCAACTTGTTTATATAGTGCTTATTTTTAAGGAAGATGTGTGCCACGTGTATGCTGTCTACATTAGAGACATTAAATAGAAAACTGTAGTCATCATGATGATCAATGGACATTCAGTCACTTGCATCTTCCTCAAGTGCAACCAGTGTGTGTTTGCCTTGTGCAGCTTGGGGGAGAAGCTTTGGTTGATCTGTGGTTCAGATTTTCCTAAAAGGAATGGCTGAGAAAACACACCAAAAAAAATCCAGTTGTAGCACATACTGAATTCTAAATATTGGGTGATGTATTTTAAAGAAGGAAGCTTTTATAACAAAACTTTGTCAGCTTTTATTATCCTTGGGCAGTGAGAGAGAAGAACCTGGGGCAATAGATGTTAAAATCTCATCTCTCTCATGCTACTTCTAGAAAGAATCAGAAACTGAAGGTCAGGGTAAAGAATCACGAGTAATGCTCATATTCTACAACACCTTAAATAAAAGATCTTAAAGCTTTTCTGCAGGCATTAAGCATTATGATTTGTATACTGGCATGCAGAAAGCAGTCATTTTTTTTATACTGTCTGATACACAAATAATTCCACTAAAGACTGTGACCTTAGGCTGTCACAGCAGAATTTTGTTACAGATCACTTAGATTTTTTTTTTTGTGCAGGGCAAATTCATACCTAATTCTTTTCTTTGTTTTCATTAGAGTTGGTTTTTGCAGCTTGTGAACTTTGTCTAGTTGCATCCTGTATATTTTGATGTATGCTTCATATGCCATTAATAAAAGAAAAAGAAAAGCATGTTTTATGATTACATTAGGTGATTTTTGCTTTTAAGAAAATGTTTTTTCCAGTTCTAATGTAGCTCAAACAGTTCTCGATCCCTCAGTGAAGGATGGCATATTATCTCCTTTGAACATTGTTTTTATGCAGGATTTTGACTGTAATCTTCCCCATTAATTCTGTGCTGAAAGGGAAAGTATGTTGGCTGGTATTTCATATTAGTTTACAGACATTATACAGAGAGTTCCTTTGAGTTTAGGATCACTGTTGTAGCTCTATAGAGGACAACTAATTAAAATTTTTTATTCAGTCATTTCATTGACCCAAATTAACCTTGTAAGGTTGATATTTCCTTTTTGCACCAGATTAAAGAAAACAAAAAAAAATGGAAAATGTTTATTTGTGGAATACTTTCAGGGAGGTGAATGTAGTTTTTCCTTCAGGATGCTATAAAGCTAACGTGTTTATTGACATAAAAATGTGCTGGGTTTGTTGAGGGGCTTTTTCCTGTTGAAACCATTATATCAGAGAGGCCAAGTTTTTTCTAACAACCAGAAGGATGACTGTGATGTTATATCTGTATCTGCATTTAGGTTTGGGCAAATTTGTCTTCATATTGAGGAAATTGACTACTCACATAACATGTGTGGGCTGTAATCAGGCCAAAATCAGATCAAGTCCGTGCTCAAAACCAATAGCTTTTCAGCAAGCAATTCTCCATTTTTAAGCAGCATTGCTAGGTTGCTTATGATATGAATCTAATGTAAATGAACTGCATTTCATACTTCAGTTCACTATAAAGTCTCAGTGTTAGGCATTTAAGTCAAAAGAGCTATTTTCTCCAAAAATTTTTGTGAATAAAGCAGTTCCTTTATGAAGGAAGTTGTCTCATACTGACAGTGTGATAGCCTTGAAAATGTAACCCTCATATGTTTTGCTCATAAATGGTGTAATTTGGTGTTAATCCTTTTGACTGAAAGAAAATCACCTTCAGGTCTGTTCCTTACAGCCTCTTGTGAGTTCTTCATACAGATCTGTCATGATATTCTAGCAACAAATTGAAGCCCTTGTTTTCCTTTCTTTTAACGCTGTAGAATTGGAACATGAATGCTTAATAGTTTTTAAATTGTAAGTATTTAAATTACCTGGATGTTTACTGCCTGAAATGAGGATTGAATTTTGTTTACCAGTTTCTCAGGTTTTCAGATGAGATTTGTCTTTCCATCTGCTCTTGGAAGGACTTCACTACTTGGGGCTAGCAAGTTGAAGGCACAAAATATCATTTCCCAGGTTATTTAATGAAATTCAGTGTATTTGTTAGATATTTGTTATATTAAGTGGGACAGACCAGAGGCAGTCAAAATGAATCCCAGTATTGTGAGTAGTTAGGAATAATTCAACCTTAAAAGAAAACCTTGGAAACACTGAGCTAGATAGATAGGTAACAGGTGGCAGTGTAGGAAGTCAGGTGAAGCCTCAGCTACACTGGACTGTTGCTGCATTCCTTTTAGTTTGTGTACACACATACAGAGTTATGTGCAACTAAAATGAAAACATAACTTGATTTTATTTCCCCTGATGTACCTGAACAGAGTAATAAAACACAAAAGAGGATCTTGTTTTTATCATGTTAAAAATGAGAGTTCAGCAGCAATCCTTAGGCTGTTTTGAGCATAAAGCTGTCTAAACAGATTGCTCTAAAATTGCCATTATACTTGAATTAGAGCATTTTACTAATCCAGTCATGCTTCTTGACTAGGTGAACTACTCAGCTATCTTGGAAGCTTTTAACATACTATTGCTTCTTAATTGCTATTCATATTTTGGCTGTAATAAAAATATATCTGTTGTCCTTTCACATAACTTGGGGTTTATATTAATGTATTCTTTATTTGATGTGTTTACACAGTCCTTACAAATATGTTTGTTCTTTCCATTAAAAGAATGTATTGTTTGAGAGAGCTTGCAATCTACTTGCACTGTTATGAGAATTTCTCAGTCATGTCTCTTGTATACATTACCTGGCAAAACATACAGGGAACAAGGTGAGGGAGCTATGAAAAAAAATGTTTAGAAGGTCAGTCTTTTGCTTATCCTCAGAGTGGGTAAAATATATCCACTCTGAACTGACTCCCTGCCATAATAGCTGTATTCTCTTCCTTATAGGTGATGCTAAAGGTGATAGGAATTCTGAACAGAATCTCCAGAGAAAATACAAAGCAGCAAACAAAGAGTGTCATTGGATTATCAAGATACCTCATTGCAATAAAAGATCAATAAGAAGCAGCAGCAAATGGGAACTTTACTGTGAGTGGAATAGAGAACATGTACAAGCAAAATGCTTCTACTTTTAGTCTTTTATTTAATGAGAATTTGGTTAATGAAAATAGACATCTCTATCAAGAAACATAAGATTCTATGCAGCATCAGACAAAACTGTTACCAGTCTCTTCACAGCACAGAGATTTGACCTGACTGTTAACTAATATTCTTGAGTATAATGTACATCAATTAGTTAAAGATGAATAATTGACAAAGTTCACTTGGTCCAAACAGAATTACTGTCCATCAAGTGGAATATGTATTATTGCAATATATCTGGCTATGGGGAGGTGAAAAGCCCTTTCTGTACCTCACCTGTATTATCCATTAGGGTCTGTTATGTTTCATTTACCCTGCTGAACATGCAGAGCAGGAAGCATATATGCTTGTTGGAAATCCAGAGCAAACCCAAGAAATACTTGGATATAGAAGTAAAAATACTGACTTCACCGCTGTGCCAGCAGGCAGAATGCTGCCATTGCAGAGGTCATGTCACAGAACCATTGATCAGGCTCTTCCACAGAGTGTCCAGTGGAGCTCTAGAGGAAGTTACTGAAGCTGAAAACAGCTAAAAAAAAAAAAAAAGCAGATTCATCTGTTTAGGTTTCACAAGAGTGCCCTTTAAAATTCCAGTGGGTTCTGCATCAGATGCTTATATTTTTGTTGTTCCCATTGTCAGCAAGTTCCGTGTTGCAAATTCTGCATGACTAGAAAATCAAAAGATAAAAGTTGATCAGAAAAATGTCCACAGAAGAATTCTCTTATTCCACACATAGTTGTGTGAATAAACTGGATTGACTGGGAACATGCATGTGGAAAGGTTCTCCATGCAGCTGCTGAGGTGGAGCAAAGGCACAAGCAGCCCTTCTGGGAAGGGCTCTGCCTGCAGCTGCTGCCAAGGGGAGGCAGATGAGCCTTTACTCTTTGTGTGGAGGGATGGCTGCAGTAGGTGCCTGTGAAACCACAATTTACTGGTATTTTCACTCTTTTATGGGCTGTTACAGTATGTGGTGGGTAAATGAATTGCAGGGTTAACCAGTGACAGTTGTGAAATGGGGACATGCTTAACTAGACATGATATGGGAGATCAGAACTGGAGTCCCTGCAGGCAATCCAGACAATAACATCTATTACTACAAAAGCAAGAGGATTATTTAGGGATTTTTTTGTGTGTTTTTTTGTTGTTGTTGTTGTTTGTTTTGTTTTTGTTTTGTTTTTTGTTGGGTTTGTTTGGGTTTTTTTTAACAATACAATATAATTTTCAAATTATGAATGAAAATTTGGATGAATCTTTGAGCTTCAACAAACTGAATAATAAGCTAAGACAGCTTGGTGTGCAGTAGCTGTAGGGGTGGTGGAGTCTGTAACCATTACAAGAGGACTTTAGTGAAACTGGAAACAGAAGTAATTGGACCACGTTCAGATGTTAAAAAGCTCTTTGCAAAAGGGCAAAGATATAAGTGTAAAACACTCTTGTCTTCCTAAAGTGGAATTTGAGAGTCTTCTTGTCAATGAAACATGGTAAGTTTATTAAATATGCTATAGAATGTATGAGAAAGTTGGTTTTATCTGCTACAGTTTTTCTCCTTAATTTCAGCTGTATATATGCTACTGCAGCCTCAGAGCATCTGGGTACAGTAATTTTTTTTCTTTCCTGCACCTGCAAGTTTAAGTACACACATAAACAAAAAAGAAATTAAATCTTTCACAGAGCCAAAGAGAAAGAAAAAACCCAACCAGGCATGAAGCTCAGGGGAGCAGTATGACAAGTGCTGAGCTGTAAACAAGCTTGAGAGGGATTTAATTCTTATGACAAGCGCCAGTGGTAGCATCTCACATGGACTCAGCATATGCACACATTTCAGAGGAGGAATCACAGAGGACTTAATGCAAATACAAAAAAGCTCAGAGCATATCAGCCTATGCTGTTGTAAAAATAGCCGCAAAAATCAGAATGATCAAGGGTTGTAATTATCTTGATTTTTCAGATTTTCACCACTTGTAGGAGGTTTTGTGGTTTATGCTCACACTATAATTAGACTTTATAACATATGAACTACAAACTCTTTAGGATAGGGATTGGTTCATATATTTATAGGGCAAGTACAGCAAGACCTCATTGGGTGGTATTTTTGGGGTGATAGTACAATACAGCCACTGAGTAATAGCTGTTGTTTAAGTTTTAAAGAAGCTTATTTTAGGTCATAAGATTTTCGTTGTGTTTGTTAAGGAAAGAGAAATAAGATGTAATTTGGTATCCAGATTTTAAAGCCTTTAATGCACACTTCTTCCCTAATTACAGTCAGGTCCTTTCTCTTTGAAATACACTTGTAATTGCCTAATTTCTCTAGCACCATTCTAAAGGGTGCACACTGCAAACCATCCCTAGCACTCTACTTAAGCAGATTTCCTCATGGAATTGATGAGTTAGTGCTGCAAGATGTAGCCTGTTTTCACTTAACCTTCAGATAGTTTTGGGATGAGTAGCATGTGCTCCCTGTGCTCCAGCCACTGGATAGGTTTGGCTCACTTCAGAAATTAGACTAGTGCTCTAACCTTAGATCTTCAATGTTTTCTTTTCTGCTTTCCTCAGTTTGCAAAAAAATAATTTAAAGGTTACATTTACTAGCAAAGGGTTGATAATCCCTGGAGATGTGTAGGTTAAACCAAATACTCTTGTGTTATATTGTAGTTGGCTAAAAAAATGGGTCTAACCATAGTTCAGATTTCATTGCAGAAGGTGGACTCTAGGAAGAGAGTCTCTCTTGGACCCAATTTTTCTTGCTCATTTAGATGGTTGACAATTGGGAAAACATGTTATTTTGTAAATGTTTTGTTATTTTTTAAATATGCTGAATTTTAAATACCAGTTTACAATGCTAATATTTCTGGATCCAAATGTGAGATGTTATATGTGTGAGCAAATTACCTTTCATCTGTATGATGTCTCTTAACCTGTTTCCAGATATGTGTTTTCAACATCCCTTTTATCACAAGTTATCAAAAATGGCCCTTCATTTGTAATAGTTATGAATAACCTTCAAAATAACAATTAACAGGCTTGACTTCACCAGTGGAGTAGTTAAGTTTATCAGCTTTGGCACAGGAACCTAAAGCTGCTCTTTCCTTCTCTCACAAACACATTAGCATCAACTGTTTTAAATATTTTTTAAATACTATTTTTATTTCTATAGTTTCTCTTTTAAGGACAAGTGAGTATAGGAGGGGATAATTTTGTTCTACAGTGAATATTCTTATGGGTTGCAAAATTGTTCATAAGCATTATGTCTTCTTGGAACCTGTATTTACTTATTGAAAATTATCTGGATAGATCTGTGACTAGAAGAACACAATATCAGAATCCTTTCTTACCAAGTGTCTAGAAAGAAAGAAGATTCTTTGTTACCAGAGCAAATGGGAACTCTCAATCTGAAGTGTCCATTATTTACAGAAATTTTGAGAATCCTGTATATTTTAAAATACTGAAGTGAGTTAACCAAGCATTAAAATCTAAGTATCTCTGAATCTTGAAAGACAAATCCTGGTGTAGTTTGGATCTTGTAGTGTTTATTTTCTGTTTGAATATTGAATATAGTGCTTCATATTGCAGAAAGCCCCATGGTTCTTTGCACAAAATGCAATGAACTTTGGAGAGCACTTGTGTGAAGGTAAGAAAAGATATTTCATAGCAGTGGGGATAAACATAAGGCAAATATGTCTATGAACAAGACAAATATCTCTTCTTAAGGAGAGTCTCTATTTTTTTTTTGTTTGTAATTAACAGAAATTAAGTTAACTGAACATTATTTATTGTATGCTCTATTTTTTAACCTAGCTCGCCCTTCTGATGGGGTAACTGAAGCAAGTGAATAGGAAGTTCCCAGTAGCTTGCAAATTAAATCTTGCTGCATTTAAGAGCAACAGTACTTCTAGTCCTCTGGTTGCAGATATTGGTCTGAGCATTTGGAAGGTTGAAAATGCTATATTTACTTGACTTTTCTTGGTAAAAGACAGGCATTCATTCTGGATGTTGAAGATGAGTTTTACCAGAGTAGAAAATTACTCTAAAACACTGACTGAGTTTAAACTTTGCTCCATTAATTTCGATCCTCTGTGGATGCACAGGCCAAACATCAGTAACCTGCAAGATTTGTTAAAGGCTTTACTCTTCTAATTCCCACTGGGGCATTTTAATTTTGACAGCTGTTAAAATTCTCAAAGTGGAGCTCCACATCAGTATTCTCTTCCTCACAGACACCTGTAATGGGATTTATCTGTTTTCTTTGTTATTCCCTTTGCTCGTTTAAATGTAATGTGCGTTTCTCATCAGACCACTGTATTAGTTCTATATAAATTACTAAAATACACAGATACATGAACACACATATGTTTGTCCCAGAAGAGCAGAGCATGGTATTTTGGATGTGATTAAAAAGATGGACAAAGATAAATACAGAACTATAATCCTTGTGCATTTCTTTAAAACACAAAAGACATTTTTTATTATGTGGCCAGGAAGGTGCTGCCTCTACTTGAAGCTGCTCCTGAGATTTTGTCTTTCCTATCCCCTCATCACTGAGCTGCGTTCTAGGACTGGAGAATAAATAATTCTATTTATACTTCTGGTGCTTTACTACCAGCCACAGGCTCCTTCCCTGACCCTCCAGTTCTTCTCTTCTGATTTATATTAGTAGGAATTTCGACTTTGATAATTGTATCTTCCTGGAGGGTTTAGTCAGATATTGGGCTGGTATTGTATTGCTTTAAGAATTGCTAATTCCAGGGGCTTTGTTCTGCAAATGATGTGTAAATAGATGTGCTAATGGGTGTTTTCACCTGATGTCTGATTGAGATTCCTATTGAACCAGTCTTGCCTGCCTTGGTTCATCTCTGGTGCAGGCAGCTCCGGATGCCAGCCTTGTATTTGCACATGAGTGAACTCGAAATAGCTCAGGTGTAATGGCTGGTGAAGCTGAGGGAGGGGTGGCTGAGCAGAGAGAGAGCAGTGAAGCTGAGCAGCATTGCCACTGCCACAGGCCGGGCTGGATGGGGCTTTGGGCAACCTGAGCTAATGGAAGGTGTTCCTGCCCTGCAGGGGGTTGGATATACATGATCCATAAGGTTCCTTTCTACCCAAACCATTCTATGATTCTGTGATAATATTTGATTTTACAGACTGTGTATGAAGCAGGCTGCTTTCTCATTAGTCATGGCTCACTTTTTGTGATAAAGTGGTACTTAATCACTTAGATGTTGACAAAGACAAGGGCAGATTTTGGTAGTTTAGTAACTGATCTATGGTCTTGTGAGAAAAAAAAACAAACAGTAATGCAAGGAAAAAATGTAAAATACTTCATCTGAACAAAATCACTTCTAGACTGCCCTGGCATTTTATTTTGGCTGCTTAGGGAACTGGTAATTAACATTGCTATTTTAGCTGTGCAACTTTGGCCTTTTAATCCCAAACCTCTTATTGTTGTTTTTCATTTCACAGCTGCATGTAGAAGCCCAACCCAGTATACATGGTATAAATATGGTATACTTCTCTTACCTAGATAACAAAAAACCCAGTAAGAACTTGACAGTGGGAGGTTGGAGAAAGGAAGGATTTCACTGAATCCAAGCCTGAAATATGGAGAATAAGCAACTTTCTAAAATTAGCCCTCGATGAAAATCAGATTAAACCGAGAATATATAGTATCTTTTGTAGAAACAAAGTATTTCCTAATTTCTGTTCCAGTGTTTTCATTTACAAGGCTGTTCCTGGGCAAGTGACCAAGGCATAATACTCAAAATACAGGGAGAAGTATCAGTCATATAGACCAGAAGATTTGCTTTGGAACAGTACACACTACTTCGGAGGTATTAAAATTAAAAAAAAAACAAAAAAAAACCCCTACAACATACTTAGCATGAATAAGAAAGGTAGGTTTTTGATCTTGTTATTTTTTTCGATGGTGTAGAAGTCATATTTGCATTTTTGAATAGCCAGATTTTGACATCTCATCTAAAGCCTTTTCCTGACATAACTTAAAAGCAGAGAGTGCATAGTTTCTAATAATAAAAATCTTTGCTCTTTTTTAACATAGGCACATACTAGTAAAAAGATGCTACCTGTGCATCAAGCATAAAGAATAATGTAATCTTGTTCTAATGTGTCAAAATGTTCTTTATTGAGGAAAGGTATATAAAATGTATAAAGCATGATAAACCAGCTACTAATACCTTCATTACTGCCTGTCAACAAATGACAGTCCTATCAGTAAATGAATGAGCTAGCAGGGATAAATGGACAGGTTATAGAAATTGCTTTCACAGTGATTGCTAAACACAGAAGATGCAGTTTTAAGCTTTCAAATTTCAATGCAGTCATTTTGGTAATAGGAACATAATGAATGTGTCAGGTGTCAAAAAATGTTTTGCTCTTTATGCTGCCTAATTAAGCTTTGTAGTATTTTTTATAAATTTTAAATACCCCTTGTGAAATTTAAAACTGTGTGGCCACTAGCATTAGTATGGACTGTAGAATTCAACCTTCTAATTATACTTCTAACAAGTATAGTTGATGGGGTTTTGGCCTTCCAGAATTAATGGACCTCTTTGTCTTGCTCAAGGCATATGAGAGCTTAATACCATGAACAAAATGCTGATCTGACCTTTGGTTCCAGGAGGCAATGCTGGGACATAATATTTTTGAGGCTCATTCCAATAATAAAATTACAGTTTTAATGATGGCTCTGCAAACATATGGCAAGCAGAAAACACTTCTCATGGATTAAACAACATAGCTTCTGTTAAGCCTCTGGAATGAATAAACCCAGTAAATTGTTAAACACCGAAGTGTTTGTTTGTTGTACTTTGTTTAGTTATTTAACACCTGCCTCCTTCCTGCTTTAAGGCATAATCAGCATTAGAAATACTACTGCTAATCAGGTTGTCAAATCTTAAAGCATATATACAGTTCTTACTACTTTAAATCTGTACTGCTGCTGCTTCATTAAAGCTGCACTTGATGTTTACCTGAGAAGCAGTGAAAGGAGACTGTATTTCTTATAAAGTAATTTATTAATATTTATACACCAGATGGTTTTTCAAGTGCTGGCCAAAACTGATGGTGTTTAAACCAGAATGATTGAGAAAGATTGAAGAAACTCATGCAAACATCCATGATGGAGTAGTACCTTTGTGACTTCTAACAGCCGAGTTTATTGATGCGTTTGGAAGTACGTTCTTGAGCTTCACATTCTTGCTTGTGCATTTGATCCTGTAGTTACCCTGTGCTATTAAGAGCATTCTTACTGCTGTATATAGTACAAGATTAGCAAAGGCTGAAGGTGTGATGATGCCATTAATATGAATATCTGTCCATAGGGTCCCTCAGAAGTCATACTGTGACTTTGAAAGACAAAGATTTTAAGATGTGGGCAAAGAGAGGGAGCAGGGAGAAGTGATGGTTTACTGTAAAAGGTGCATTTCATCCTCCCCTTAGTTGTGTCTATTTTATGCAGTTTAAATTAGCTACATTTCAGTACATTTATTTTGATGCATTTGCTGAAGCACTTTGTCAATTCCCAAGAAGCACTTGCTAACAGACTGGATTTTGGTGCCATCATCTGTTGGCCATGTACAATTGCAGCACGGGCAGATGGGGATCCTGAAACACTTCTTGTATTGCTTGTTTCACATCCAGCTTCATTTCTTGTGCTCGCACATCATGTATTGTGCTTTAAAAAACAAACACACACAGAAGTCTACACAGTGGAACATTTTCTGTTGGGCTGGATGTCATATGTGAATATGGGCACAGACAAAACAGGCTTTTTACAGGGAAATAGACTGGACATTGTGAACTCTAGAACTACACCTCTAAAGCTGATTTTACATAGCCACTTTATGTCATAAACTATAGGTTGTCCTGATATTTGGCAGCAACAGTATGTATTGAAGTTATTTTTCTGTTCGGGAATTTCTTCTTTGTTTCAGTAAAGAGTTTGACTTTCATGAGCAAAACTGTTCAAAAGTAGTTAATAGTGACTTAATTCTGCACTAGATAGTAGAGCTCAAACTCCAGATTTTTGTGGGTAAAGTATCTTGCCAGTAATGTGTATTCTCTTCAAGACTAGCTTCTGCAGAAAGATGATTAGTTTCTTTGCTTTACCAAAGTGGTGTCTTTACATCCAGCAGATCATCCAGAGACAAGACTTAACATGATTCTTACTTGCTGGCAGTAGATACATACATTGTAATTGGGCTTTTCTGGCTGTGAGGTAGTGTAGTAGTAAGAATCTTGTCCACATTTGAGGCTTGTTATGACTAGGTGAAAAACTTCTCTCCGTTTGTAGCTTCAGCCTCCATTTTTGAATTTCTGTCCAAGTCCAATAAAATAAGTTTGAAGATGCTGGAGAGATGTCTGGCTGGCCTAAGAGTCGCAGTTTTCATTTTCACAATGAAAAATGAGCCTTGGCTACACCTCAGGGCTACGTGCCTGATGTTTTGGATGCAAGTCATTGTCCAGAGACGTCTGTGTCTGAGTTGATGTTTTTCCATTAAGAGGCAGTGCAGAGAGCTGCTGACATGATCTCACCCTGAGGTAGATGTTTCTAACTGGCAGGCACACCTGCCTTCTATCCATCGTCAGTAACAAGATTTTGGGAGATGCTACGGTCTAAATTTTGCTATGGTGGATCCCATACAGTACAGCTATACTGTCACTACATTTCTGTCACGGAGCAACAAACTCCATTGTGAATATTTACAAAAGATTGTCAAGTGAAAAGTAATTACTTGGAAAATCCCTGGGCAACATACTGGAAGCTGGCCCAGCTCTGATCAGAGGGTCAGACCAGACAACTGCCAGAGTCCAGTCCACCCTCAGCTTGTGTTTCTGAGTTTAAAGCAGGTACCTTTCTCAAGGGTGAGAACCAAGGGGAAAGCTTTCTCTTGTAATGTGTGTGGGATTGCTGTGTTTGATCCTTAGCAACCAAACAGATACATAACATTTATAACTCAGTGACAGATCTGTGTTGCACAGTAAGCTGCCCAGGTGGACTCAAAACTTGTCACTGATTTTCGCAGTCTCTTAATCTTCCTGTTTATTCTGTGCTTCATTAAAGTCAATCTCTGCTGGACAGACTGTCACTCAGGCTAGGCCAGTCCTGCTGTCTGCACTCTCTGGGGATCACCCTTCATCCTGATAAATGGTCTATTAGGAGAGCACATGTCAGAGAGAAACCCTTCGTGAAGCTAAATAGATTAGAGTCTCTTCCCTCTGAACAGTCTCAGTGGAATGGGGTAGGCACAATCATTAAAGCAGATTTAGAATGAGAAGATGCTATTCCTCAGGATAGAAATTGCTCCGAGTTTACAGAGGTATGGATTAGTTCTAGTAAATATATAGGGTGAAAACCCTCAATGTTAGCACTTGCCACCAGAACAAATGAAGTGTGATGGTCTGGAAGTTGCTGAACTTTCTCGTGGTGCCCCCTTGAAAATGGAATAGATCCAGCCTTTCTCTGTGCTTTTGTTATAGCTTTCTATACCTACTGCAATTGCCAGCATGAAGGAGCTGTAAAATTTCAATATTCTTGCAGTGCAGTTTAGCAGCTGCAGGTACATTAGGACTGGTAAAATGACCAGCAAAGGGAGGGGATTTCTGGTTCTTACAGACATCCCCCAGCTGTGGCATTGTGAGTCATTGCTGCTCTGTCCTTGACCCTCTAAATACATCATGGTAACAGCAAGGCCAAAAAATCCCTTGCAAAAGCAAAACCTGCCATTGAAATATTGTGTACAAGTGTGACTTAGTACATCACACACCCCAATGCCTCTGGTCCCTCTTCTGGTGCTGCCTTTACCTGGTGCAGATTTCCTCAGGTGGGACATGGGGAGAAAGAGGCTCAGTTTGCTCCTGTTTGTTTCTCTGTGGAGTTTGGGTAGTGGTAGGGATGGGAAGATGAGCTCAGTTGTTGCTCTGAGGTTAGCAGATGTTTAGCAGAGGTTGCCTCTGTTTTGCAGACCCTCAAGCAGCTTCAAGCTCTCAAAACTGCTTTTCTTTCAAATTAGTTTTTTGACACTTCTTTTCTCCTTCACTTTCATCTTCTCTTCCTCTGCATTACTGGGTGAAGGTGAAGGGAAAATGGATTCCAAGCTTTTCCACACAGCTCTCTGTGTCCTGAGAGGCCATTTCCATTGGCAGCACAAGTCTCCATGTCTCTGGCTTGAGCTTATTCACTGCCCTGTGTTGCAGGGATGCCTGTGGGAAAGGAAAAGCCTGTGCAAAGAGTAGGCAGGCGAGCTCTTGCTTCTTTTTTGTTGCTTGAAGGAATATTCAGAAGCTCTAATTTTCACCCTTGTTGGAGCCAGCCCAACAGAAACATCTCGGTTCTCTTGGCACCAAAGAGAGTGGCAGGTCCTCATTGGTGGCATTTGCACCAAAAATGGGAAGGGAATGCTGCCAGAAGACTCTCTTGTGAGAAGTGTGGCTATCACCTAAGGAGAAGATAGAAAAAGATTATGCTGAGGAAGTTAATTTTAAATGAATGAAAGGAAGATAAGTTCAGTTTTTTCAGCAAAGCATCTTCCAGAAAAAGAAATCTAATAAAATAACAGAATATTATAAACAGCAAATTCAACATTAGTTTCAATGAAGGATTAAACAAATATGTAAACTTTTTAATACTAGCAATAAAAACATACAAGTATCATAACAATATGCATGTTGTAAACTCATGTGATCGCTTGCAGTTATTGTTCCTAAACTGCATATTGCTTTTTGCAACAGTAATATATTCTCTGTCTGCCTGGGAAGATTTGGTAGACAATGGCTGCAATGATGGTACAGAAGTTGAAAGAGGTAATGTGGGGGAGTTCTAGAAGACTCTTTTCAGCCCTCTCTTTTGTTGTCATTTATTTAAATGCAAATCTTTCAGGGGAAAAAAAAAAAGTCCAAAATCTGATAAATATTCAATACCCTTGGTGCATTCATGAATGTGAGGCTGAGGTTATGGAAATGGTGAGTCATACAGAAACTTGTCCAGGGAAACAAGGCACTTCTGTTAAAGAGAAGATCAGGGTGCAGCAAACTCTTAAGTTAATCCAAGGCCTAGAGTGTATTTTAGTGTCTTCTAATAGTGAATTTTAAAGATATACTATGTAGGAAAATAGTCACTTTGGTCATTTTCAGGCAGACCTAGGCAACACTGCCTTCAGACAGCTGTAATAAGTGCAGCCTCTGCTCCCAGGTCCAAGAAGGACAAGTGCCTGTGATGTTACTGTGAGAAAAGCAGGTGGTTACAGGGCCTGAGACCAGGTCAGCACACACAGCTGGACTCAAAATTGAGGGTGTAGCAGGTGGTGTCCAGGAGTGTGGTTCTGCTGTGCTCTTTCAGGTTCTGGTTGTGCCACTAGAAGAGCTCTCCCCAGGCCAGGATCCTCTCCCAGGGCTGGACACAGTCTGATACAAACAGGTGCCAAAGCTCATTTTTCTTTTCTGTTCCTTGGTAAATCAGTGTTTTTACACTGTGACTTTGGCTCCCTGGGCAACATGCCTCAAAATGTGGCCTGGGGAGGCCCTTCTTTTCCTTTGTTCTAAAGAGGGGTATGAGAGACAGTTCACCTGAACAACATTCTGGAATGCTATAAATATGCTAATTCTCTAATTTATTAAGTTAAAACTTACTTGACCTATTTTAAAAATGTTGCTGTTTCCAGGGTATCAACAATTAAGAAGGTACCTAGAAGAGACCTACAGGAAAGCAAGGGTGTATGTCATGAATGTCATGTTATTTCATGGCTTTACATTTAAGCATCTTAATTTACCACATCTCCTTACACTTAGAAGATTATCAACTAGAACGAGTTCAAAACTTTGTGTAAATGAAATCTGCAGAGCATAAAAAGAATTCACAGTAAACATATTTTGTTTGTAGGTAGAGATGAGACAAAAATGTGTGGTTTAGTATTGTGTTCTGGTATTGTTATTCTATGTTTCTGCTATACTTCATTTTGAGTTCATTATGGAGCTTTGCCTTATAGTATGACATGACTAAGCTTATGTTTAGCATTATTATTATTTCATTTGTTTGTAAGGTCTGCCTCTTTTATTGCTGAATTATACATTTTTAGCAATATTATTTAGAAAATAAATGCCAACAAATGTCTAGGATTTTTTTTTTTCAGGTTTTACTCACATCAATTTAGACTGTTGAAATCTTAGATAAAATAAAACACAGTTTAGTAGAGCCTATAAATAAAACCTTATCATTCATTTATCACTGACTAGGACTGGCCAGAAAATGACTATTTACAGAGGGTTTCCATACATTTTGGAATGAAAATAATCTCTTTTTTTTTCATGGCTTCTGGAGGAAAAAGGAACAAATCTCTATCTTATGCAGCTGAGGGAATATGGAAGGTGCATCTTCTATATCCAAAACTACTGGATATTTAGTATTATCTGTTATTTTAAATATATCTCACTTTATAGTCTACATATTCACATCCCACTTTGAAGACAGATTTTGATTATTATTGATTGGTTGTTTTCTTGCTTTCAGTTGAGGACAAACTGCTACAGGGACTCAGGCTTCTGTCTTCAAGCTCAAGGTGTCCAGAGAAGGATTTGCACAGGGGGACTTCCTTCTACACCTTAGGCCTGGCTTGGCTGGACACCTTTCCCATCCTAGGCTGTGTGCATGGTAACAGGATGCTTTGCCATGGCTTACTAAGCCAGCCTGGGAGCCAGGCAAGGTGGATATTTGCTGCCTGGAAGGCAAAGAGAATAAATTTATCAAATACTGAATAGCAAAATACCGAAATTCAGAAGAAGAATGCCCTCCCCCCCCCACTAGAAATAAAATTAAAATGTACAGTCATTCAGGAAACTAGCATACATTGCATAACAAGAAGATAAGAATGAATTGTTCAAGTGAGTTTTAAAGGGAGGAAAATATTTAGAAAGCGAATCTTGCAGTTGAGATAAAAGTGATTTTGTTTTATACGGCTGCCAGTGAAGAGTCCTGCTGCAGTGGTAACATGAAAGTCAATAAGCATGAATTACTTACATGAATTATTTAGAAGACACCAGATAAAAATGAATGAGTATTAACCCAGAATTAATCCACTGTATAAACACTAAGGATTGTGTATGTGTTCCTAGCAAATTAATAGTGACATCCATTTAGAATCTCAGTTTACATCCATAAAAAAGGTGTAAGTGAATGTTTCATCATCTACTTGTAAATACATTTTAACTAAAATGCATGAACTGATTGTTAAGGATCAAGTAACTTAAATTAGAATATCTACAGTATATAAAAACAGACATGTCTGGCCAGATGGTGTGAGAATAAGAAGTGACTGGATTTCAAAGAAATAACAAGCAACTAGAAATCAGGTGCAATGAGATTCACCTGACCACTACACATTAAAACAACCTGCAAAGACTAGATGAGGCAGTTTAAGAGAAAAGTTTCAATGTTGGAGGAGCAATGAAAAATCTCATTTAATAGAGATACTGTGTTAGTCATACTTTTTGCTTCTTCTGTCTGCAGAAATCAGGTCTCAGCAGAACTCTTGGATCCTGGAGAAACATGATGAGAGATGTCATTCCAAACCCACTGACAGAGAAGGAAGAGGAGCAATAGTACTCACATGTAAATGAAGTGAGGCAAGCCCTGAAAAATGCTTCACAACAAGAGGAAAAACTGAGGAATTAGGAGTGCCCAAAAGAGTGCTTTGTAGTAAAAACACCTGTGGGATGGGAAGAAAATACTAAACAGGTAATGGAGATCAGAGAGGGTAGAGGTAATTTCTCTGAAAATACTAAAATGAGGGGTTTTTTAACTACAGTTGTATCTCTCTAGTATACATCTGAATAGATATGGAATCAGGAAACTGTTATTTTATAAGCTAAAGCAAAAAGTCCATGGTTATTGCTTTCAAACATACATACTATCTAAAAAGCAAGCCCGTGTGAAATGTTTTCAAAATGAACTTGATTAAAATTTCAAAAGTATGGGTGGTTGGGAAAGAGAATTTCCAGCCTATCTGACAGTAGAGGAAAAGTAGAAACTTCTTATCTTAATATATCTTGTAAAATTCTGTAGGTCACCCAGTTTCAGGTCATATGCCCTTATTAAAGCACCAAGCAAATTTCTGGACTAATTTTCAGTAAAGGCAAAGTTGTTCAACAGTGGTGTTTATCTGTTAGGACAGCATAGTGATCGCTGGTTCTTGTGTGAGTGACAGAAGGGTTCTGAAGGAGGACTTTGTTAGCCATAGGGGACAAAAGGAGAGGGAAAAAGGACTGACAAAGGTTGTATACAAAGAAGCCTTTAATGAAGATTTGCCATAAGGCAAGATAATAGTTCTTGAGTGTTATGAACTGCAGAAACTGCTTGAACACATTATATTTTAAACACTTAATCTGTTTTACAAACTATGTACATTCTTCTACTAAATAAGATGAATTTGGATTCAAGAAGCAACGCATCCTGACAAATCTTCTCCTGAAGGCATCCATTAATATAAATCAACAGTAGCAATTTTGTTTGATCATTTATTTGCAAGAATCATTAAGGTTTATTAGCATAATTATTCCCTGTGGGACTTCATGTCACATAAATGAAAAATGGCATTATCAATATTTAAAAGATAAGTATGTAATGTTCAGAGTACTTAAACAGTACTCTGCAGGTGGTGTCCAGCTGTAGCAAATTAGATTAGGTTTGATTTCTAAATTCTAGAGAAATAACTAGAGACAAAACTACGTTCCTTATTGTGCAAGGCATAAGCATGCAGCCAAACTCTGTAGTTATTCATCACTGTACATGTGTGTAACACTGTGTTCTGATTTCAGAATAGCAACTTGTCTTAAGATACCAAGGGGGAAGCGAATGTTGCTCACTGGTGGAAATCCTTCTATAATATTTTCTTTCTTATTTTGAACAGTTCTATATGATGACCTGAAATTTTCTCAATGAAACAACACAACTTTCTCCCTTATCTCAGTGAAGACATGGAGAAAGGCCCTGCTTTCCTGCAGGAGCTCTGAAACCAAAGTCAGCTGGTGCCTCTGTACCAACTTTGTGATCATCTCAGTACTACCAATGAGCTTGGCTTACAGGAGCACTTTTTTGAACAAGACACAGGGACTGATGCACAGCAAAGCCTGCGGGTAATGCTGTGGTGGGAACATTTCACAGACAGAAATCTGAGGCTTTGTCTGGCCCACAGCTATGCAGATCCAATTCACTGCTTCACTGAGGAATTTTTGTTGGAGCACAAAATTGCTGTTTTAGCAGCAGCAAAATCAGTAACCACTGTGTACTCTTCTCTCTAAAAGCTCTTGAATAAAACATCAGTGATTTTACTAAACGTGCCCCAGGACTCCTTCAGACACATCCCTGTGTGGAGCAGGGAAGCAGAGCCTCACCCAGCCTGGGGCTCATCACAATGCTGTGCCAAGGCTGCTGGGCAGGAGGAAATGCCAGCGTAAGAGATGGATGCAGGCAGCAGAATGACTTTCACCTTGCTCTCAGCCCTTTCTGGGACTGATGTTTGTTTTCTGTTACTGCCCTTCAGTTGCCCTTTCTGTTGGTTGGCTTGAGGTTATGGCTGCAGATTAATTTGTTTAATACTCTGTTGTTGGCAAATGACATCTTTTTTCTTAGAATTCTGCTCTTTGCTAAGCTCCCCTTTGGAGCTCCTCAGCTTTTTAATTATTTACAAAAGCTGAACTGAACTCTCTGGAATTAATTGTGTTTGGTGCATGTAGGTTGCAGGAATGAAGGGGGTTCTGCTTTCTTCTAAGTACATTTCTTGGTGCTTTCAAGTCTGCACTCAAGTTAGAACTCATGCCAACACCTGGACTTGGTGCTTCCCAGGAGTGGGTAGTCCCCAGGAAGCATAGGCCATCTCACCCTTTTGCTTGGTGTATGCTTTTTTTATGGGTGCTGCTATGGGAAGAGTAGTAAAGCTTAGTACTTGGTAGCTGATTTCTCAATATGTCATTCAGCCTTGGAAATTATAAATCTTCCTTCCAGAGGTGTATGTTCTGATAGCATTGCTTACAAAATACTGAAAAGGAAACGATGTTCAGTGCTTAATGACAGCCAAAATCAGCTGGGGGGATGGTCACTGGGTCGAGGCCATGACTGGTTTTAGTTTTCACTCTGTCTGTTCAGCTGGGCATTTTGGCAGCTGAACCTGCTTCCAAGTTACTCAAATGCTTCCTCTATGCCCCTCACAGAAAAGACAAGGATAGCCTAGAATAGGAAAGGAAAAGAAAAAAAAAAACCCAAAACTTCCAAACTGAAAGCTACAAATGAAGCTTGTTATCTTGAAGGGCACTTTTTGACAAATACTTGTATCAGAGGTCCCATGTCAAAATCTCAGTAAACAGATATTAAAAAAAAATATTTTACAAACAGCACTTTCATAGTCATAAACCTTTAGATTCTCTACTAAAAAATAATTTCCATTCATTTTCCTAAGTAAGGACTCAGTTCTTTTGTTTATATTCTCTGTTCTCTTTCATTAGTTATGATAGGTAAGTGGATAAAGGTCTTGCTGCAAAAAAACAGAAGTGTCATTATAGCAGTGTTTTACAACATTTTGCAAAAGAAAAACTGTATTTGCTGTTCCTGGACCAGATATTTTTTAAAAAAACATCTTAGAGATGAAGAAGAAAACCTGGTATTCTCAGCAGAAAGCACTTGTGTGCTCCCCTTAGAAAACTGAGTCCTACAACTAAATGCTTATTAAACCCACATTTGTCTCATCAGGAACAGATGTATTTTTACTGAACACATTTGAAGCACTGAGTATTTTTGTTCCTTGTAATATTTTAGTCTAGAGTCCATAATGTCAGGAGTAAAAGATTGCTTCTCCCTACCGCTGCTATGGGACACGTTTTCCCTACTACTGCAGGATAACTAAAAAAAAAAAAAAAAATAGTGCTAAGACTTTATTGACAGTGATAGCCCCTTAGCTGCTAAATCTGCTATCCCATCCATCACTAATCTCGAGCAATGCAAGCACTAGTTTCTCTGTGTCTTATCTAGGTTCTTAGTAGATCAATAGCACAGCTCAGATGTTTCAGTCTCTTCCCTGTTAATTCACATTTATCTTTTCATCCAAAGAAGGTAAATTACCTCACAGAGAAGCTGTGTTATCCCCAGTAGTGGTTTATAATGTTGCAAAGTCAGCATGACCCACATATCTTATCTCAGCTGGAATGCATTTGTCACTGTCTCATGTTATGATCATCTGGTAAAATTCCCTAGAAAAGAGGTAAACCTGCAAAATGTCTTCACCATTTTCATTTAATGACCTTTTCTGCTACGTGTTCCTGTATCACCTTCAACTGAAACTGCTAAATAAAGGGAACTTACTTTTTCCCTTGAATGCTCCATTTCATCATTTTTACCTCAGCAGTCTTCTGCTGTCAGGAGTTCATCAATGGGTGCTGATACTGAGTTTAAGAACTGACTCATTTATTAAGGTGCTGTGTTAACCCTGAGAAAGGACTGCTGAGTTGAACTCTACCTTTGTACAGTTGGCTGCTGATTACCTAAAGCTTTTCAGGCTCCAGGAGGGTTTAATGCTCTTAGGAAAAAGAAATGAGAATCAGGTCACTGACCTATAGCTGTAACCAGGCTGCTGCAATAAGAATGCTGTATGGAACAAGAGTTTGACAGCAGCTGTGCAGCTGAGACTTATTCCTTTCCATACTACAGGAAGGTAGATATTTCATTATCTGTTATTCTAAAAGCTTCATAAACTATGTAATGGAAAGAAAACTTAAATATAAACACTAGCTGGTTGCTAAAATAGTGCATTTTTTTTTCTCCTCCTTTAGGAGAGCAGAGCAACTCTTCCTGGACTGAACTGTGCTCTGCACAAGTGAAATTCTTAGGTCTGTAACTGAGAAATTAATCAGTGGCATCACGGAGCTGTGCTTTTTGACACGAGGACGAGGTAAGTCTGTTTTCAGCATAGTGCTTTGTTTCTTCCCAAATAAGAAGGTACAGGGGAGGCCCCTCCAGGGAGCAGTGACTTGCTGTGACAGCACTGCTGGAGGAGGAGCAGCAAAAACAGGTGCTGCCCTCTCGGGTGGAGGAGCAGCACCCGACTGAGATGACCTTGATGAGGAGGAGAACGGGATGTGCTAAGAGGGCCTGGCACAGAAAAGCTTTGCCAGGTGCAGGTGGGCAGAGAGGTGCAGTCAGTGCCCGGGGCTGGAGAGCAGCAGTGTTTACAAACCGAACAAGGGAAACTTCTGGCTGGATGTAAAGGGAGGGAACAAAAAAAATTAAGATACCCAAGCTTTAGGACAGCAGCCTGTAGTTCCTGGCAGTGCTCTTAAGAAGAGATGAAACCAGCAGCTGTGTCTAAGTTGAGGGAAATAATTGTTTTCCATCTCCTATGCATTCCATTTGATGGAAGAACAAGGGCATATTGGGTGTTTCTGGTGGGGTTTCTGGGTTAGCTTCCCTTGCTCGTTCTCTATGTGGAGTGACAATGTGCTGGAAAGTTACTTACCTTCCTTTGGAAATCTGCAGGTACAGTTTACTGAGCTGTCCCTGTGGTTTAATTAATGTTGGGGAAAACAAATCAGGACATTAAAGGTAAGAGCTTCTGAGCACAAACTGCCATAAGGTATTGAGGACAAAAGAATACTCGGGTTGCATTTTTTCTTTATATTTTAAGCACACTTCAGCAAACGTGAAATGTATAGGAAATACAAGAACAGTAAGGCTCCAAGGACTGGAAGCCTCAAAATATTTTTCCATTGGGAATCTTTCATGGTATTAGTCCTGTGTTCTGTCTCTTCTGTGAAAGATACACTGCTAAAAATAGCTTACATGAAAATACAAGCTACCTCCTAATTTTGTAAAAAACTTTGTGAACTGACCCATTGGTCTCTGGTTTATATTTTGTTCAAGCATTTTTACTCCCACTTTTCTGTCTGAGTGTCTTGTTGTCTTGGAGACCAACTCAAGGCGTGTTTGTGCTCTCCTTTTAGAGGGTTGCTGTTCCAAAAGGAGTATGTCATGTGAGCAGAGATGACATTTTGCATCTCAAGGTTATTTGTTCTTATTTCCTGAAGTGAATGGCAGGGATTTTATTTTGTTCTTTTGATTGGTAAGAAAGAAAATTCCATTTATTTCCAGTGAGGCACATATCTGTTTACTGAGGAGAAAGGACAGCAACAATCCTACGCATCTTTATCCCTCCAGTCGTGCCACCTCCAGACCTTGAGCACTCCAAGTGACTGCGGTGCCAGAGTAGTTAAAAGATTCCTTCTTTCTAAGTCAATGCCTTGTAATCATTGGGGGATGGGGGAGTGTGGTTTGACATTTACTTGTTTCCTTGCCTAATGTTGGAAAGAGAAGTATAGTGGAATCACTGCTTGAAAAGAAGAGTTAGGGAACATTTATGATCTTCTTCTGTCTCATCTCTCTCTGCTTGTATCGTTTTAAAGACATTGTCTCCTGTAGTTCATTCCTCCCTTCCCCAAGCGTTGCAGGAAAACGCTTTTCTCATTAAAAGGACAGCTTCAGAAAGAATTCTACCAATTTGGGAAAATTTGTAAAAGATTTAAAATAATAAATGTTCTCATCCCTAAAACATATAGACACATCTAGCACTGCATCAGCAGAAAGAATCAGACTTCTTAGCTAATTCTCAGAGGTGTTCTTTCTTAAGCTTTATTAATTTTAATAATTTTATTAAGTAGGTGACCTTCATGAATTTGAAATACTGCTTTAAATAAGCTTAAATGTCTTTAGTTTTACTTAACTACGTGGAAGGGAATGCTAAGGTGAGGAAAGTGGGTGGGCAGAGTTTGGGGAACTGGATGCCACAATGTTCATTTTGTTCCTGGAGCAAAGGCAATCTGGAAGAAAGTGTAGGGAGCAGTTGTGCTCTGTGTAAGGTCTCTGTGGAATATTGACGGCTGGGTTTTCTTGAATAAAGCATACCCTGTACCAAGTATCCTTACCAGAATCATCTGTTTTGGTGATGGTTCATGTTCTGGCTGTTGTGTTCTGCCCTGTGCCTGTATCTCTCATAACCTACTGGAGATTCATCGTTATAGCTGTGAAGGAGAGAATTTTTTTATTAAACGCTGCCACCCGGGGTTTGTGTTTATTGGTGCGTCAAGCGCATTAATTTAAAGTCACGATTCAAGAAATGCTTTTAAAGATCATCTTCCCTACGCCCCCTCGTGGTGACGTCACGCGCTCATCGCCCCCGCCCACTCCTAGGTCACGTGTCAGGGTCTGCTCGCCATCTTGGCCAATCAGCGGTGGCGATTCCCCGGAAGTGAAACCGCGCCCTGGAGCCCGGCGGCGCCGCGCGTTGCCACGGCAACGGCCGGCAGGATGGTGAGGGGGAGCGGGATGGGGGGGTAGGACCGTGAGGGGAGCGGGAGCGGGATGGGGGACAGGACCGCGAGGGGAGCGGGAGCGGGATGGGGGGCAGGACCGCGAGGGGAGCGGGATGGGGGGCAGGACCGCGAGGGGAGCGGGAGCGGGATGGGGGGGTAGGACCGCGAGGGGAGCGGGAACGGGATGGGGGACAGGACCGCGAGGGGAGCGGGATGGGGGGCAGGACCGCGAGGGGAGCGGGAGCGGGATGGGGGCAGGACCGCGAGGGGAGCGGGATGGGGGGCAGGAGCAGGATGGGGGGCAGGACCGCGAGGGGAGCGGGAGCGGGATGGGGACGGCATGGGGAGTGGGGAGGGAGCGAGACTGGGGCAGCTTGGGGAGCGGGTCCCCGCGGCTGTCCTGCGCCACCGCCTCTCCCTTTTGTCGCCCGCAGGAGTCCGAGGAGCGGGAGTGGGGCAGACGGGCGGCCCGGCTGCGGGCCGAGCTGGAGCGGGAGCGGCGGCTGGATGAGGCGCTGCGGGCGGTGAGAGCCGGGGGGCGGCCGCGCTCGGGGAGGGGGAGGCTGACGAGAAGTGTTCGTCTGACTTTACCTCTGCCTGTCCAAAGCTTTCCCCATTAACAGTCATTTACTGGCTTGTACAGTCTTGCTTATCTGCACAGTCTCCTTGCCTTCTCCCAAATGTGTGTGTGCGAAAGTTGGTGCTGAAATTGTTCTGATCAGGAAGAAGAGAACAGAAAGCAGAGAGTGCTGCAGCTGGAGCGAGAGCAAAAGCTGGCGGCTGAGCTGGCGAGGCGGGACCTCGAGAAAATGAAAGATGAGAAGATCAGACAACAAGTCAGAGCTAACAGGTAATTCAGAAGTTTTCCAGCTGTATCAAATTGGCTGCTTCTGTTATCAGAATTTGAGAAAGCTGTAGCAGGAGTGGAGATGTCTCAGACCTGGAGGGAAAAGTTACTTTGAGATCAAAGTATAGTAACAGGTTAATTGTAAGTGAATGTTGCTAATAAGAAACGTTGATCCACAAAATTTTCATTTTAAATATATGTGCACTTGGGCATACCTGTGAACATATATATGCATGTATGTGTACCTGTGCTTATATAGTTAGAAGTGAAGTATGCAGAACTGTTGATAGCACTTGTAGATATATACATAACTCTTGTTTTTAAATGATTTTTTTTCTTTTCCTTCCCTTTAATTAGAACAATATTTTTCATCAGGGTTGACCCGATGAAAAATACTGTGTTTAAATAGTGATGGAAACTTAATTTTTTCCCCTACATACCTGCCTCCTTGTAATAGGATAATTTGTTTTTCCCCCTCCAGTCTTGAACTTCGAGAGTTAGAAAGAAAGCTGAGATCTGCTTATATGAATAAAGAACGAGCTGCACAGATTGCTGAAAAAAAAGCTATATACGATGAGAAAATGGTAATTACTGTATCCCAGCATGAGTCCCATAACTCTTTGTATGGATTGTGCAGAAAATTTTCCTTTGACGTTTTTTATCTAAAATATTGTTAAAACATTGAGTGTTATTGAAAATATATTTTATGTTATGAAGGATTAATTAACCAGTAATAACTAGCTATAAGAAACAAATTTACTTTGCTATTGCAATTGAAGGAGTAGTGATTGAATTAGCTGTACGATTGGTTATATTTGTTATTTTACTGGTTTTGTAATATTTTTCCAAGTCAAAACAATGATACTCTTTGTACAGTAAGTGTTTACAGTGGTGAATCCTTACCTCAGAATCTGTTTGTTGAAAACAGTGTTACTGTTGTTAAACAGTGATCTGGGTAACTTCAGAAAGACTTGCAAATTTGTATTTGCATATAGAAAGATATTGATGATCAGGCAGATGATTCTGATGATGTTAATGCTTTGTACAGGGTTCAGTGCAGGCAGTTGCTGTACAGCAGTGTGCTCATTGAGGGTGTTCTCTGTACCCCTGCCTCATTCCAGTCATTGTGAGTCCCACCTGTGCTCAAGTGCCCAATACTTGGTTGAGTATTTTTGGTGCTCCTCGAGTTGGTCAGATCTTGAGGGTGCCCTTCAAAGGGTTCTACTGACAGGATTAAGCTATTAGGCATGTTAAGGCTCTATATTTATAGATTGAGATAGATGATGTTAATTTCTCGTAATGCTGAATAATTCCTTTCCCTACTGTGTATTTTTTCATTACAAGTTGTAGTAGTGGGAGCGAAAAGGAATCTTGCATTGCCTTTTTCCCCCCTAGAAATGGGAGGATGAAGTAGCCCAAGAGATGAAGCAAGAGTATGACAGGTATCTGAAGGAAGAAGTGTCTGCAGAACTGAGGCGACACCAGGAGAAGAAAATGTACCATCAGGAGCTGGACAAGCAGGTTGAGGAACAGGAGAAGAAGAAACAAGAGGCTTATGAAGAGTTTCTAAGAGAGAAACTCATGATTGATGAAATTGTAAAAAAGATCTATGAAGAAGACCAAATGTTAGTTATTCTGAGTTTTTATTATTTGTTGATTTGGAACAAAGCAACTCAAATAATCCTGCACAGAAAGCTAATTTGTATGCACCTAATGCCATATGGATTAAGGCCCATTTTAGTTTTCCTTGGTGATGTTTTACTAACAAGAGGCTGACGTGCATGAATTTTCCTGTTGAAACTTCAGACTGTCCCATTCATGGGACAGTTTTGTTCCCCAAATATGAAATCCAGCTTATTTGCAGGAGGGCTTCCATTGGACACATCACGCTGGACACAACAGCATATTACACATTTCTGCCTCACCTTGTGTCCTTGCCTTGCCACCAGATGATTTGTTTGCATGTCTTAGGAACAGGGAAGGAGGGTCCTAAGAGCAGGGTACTGTGTGTGGGAGAATTTAGTGTAAATAAGAAGTTTAGGGGTTGTGGTGGGCTTTCTTCTTTCTCTTTAATGAGGTGTGTATAAAATGTAGCAACAGTGAGTACTTTTGTGTATAGTTGTATTTCAGAAAGGCGTTAGACATGAGATTCTATTCTTGGGGCAGTTTATTACTAAGTATTTTCAATTTAGCTATCTAGTTTCTAGTTTAATGGTTAAGGAGAGTCATTTAAATCTTAGTCTCTGGAATATGTTACTAATGGTGAGCATCTGGTTGATTCAATGTTATTCTGCAGTATGTTACATAATTATTTGAACATTTTTTTCCATTTTCTACAGGGAAAAACAACGGAAGTTAGACAAAATAAGAGAAACTCAGACATATATTGAAGAGTTTATAAAAGAACAAGCTGTCTGGAGGAAAAGGAAACAGGAAGAGATGGAAGAAGAAAATAGGAAAATTATGGAGTTTGCCAACATGCAACGACAAAGAGAAGATGATTGGATGGCTAAAGTTCGAGACACTGAGGAGAATAAACAGAAAGTTCAAAACATGGTATCAGAAATAGAAATTGCAGAAAAAGATTGCTGTACGTTTTTGTCTTTCATTTAGAAACCTTTCCTTCTTGTAATAGGTTGCCAAGACCATGGAAAGAGAAGAACAGAGGCGTAAAGAGCAGGAACAAATCCGCCACGATCTGTATCTGGAAGAACAGGAAGCGATGGAAAGGAAAAAGGAGATGGTAAGTGCTGGCAAGTACACAAAGGGGTTTCTTCCCACACTTTGGATTTCTGAGTCTGCAGTGTTGTTTGTGACTTTGGGGTTTACAGTTATGTTCTAAGAGCACAAAGTATTTATTTTCAACTCTATTTCCTAAATGTTTTCGGTCAGATAGGCAGTTTGTACATTAGTTTAGGTTTTGGAGGGAAAACTTTGTTCTTTGGGTTTCCTTTTCTGTTCCTAATGTATTGAAGTTTTAATTTCAACCAGAAAGACAAGTGAAGGTTTTGAATACCCTTATGGCCCCAGTTGTACATTTATTTATCTTGTGAAGGAGAATCTCAGTAACTTTCAAGTTTAGATTTAAACTAAACAATGTAATTAACTGCCTTTTTCTATTTTCTGCATGTCTATTTCCTGTGGGCCTGGCCACACTCTGTCTTACCTTGCTGTGGGTGATGAACAAAATCTAACATAGATTGAGATACCAAACACTGCTATTTGTATAGTGTTGTTCAGGATGACTGTCTTGTTGATTCTCTTCATCATAGAGGGAAAAAAATCCCCTTTGGTTTTGGATTTAGTTTTGAGAATCTTGTGACATTTGCCAATCTGATTAGTACCAGAGAGCACTGTCAGATTTGGAATTGATGCCTAGAGAGGCTGTTCTGGAACAGAGACTAGACAGAGCAAAAAGAATAAAATAGGTATTTATTGAAAAGCTTTAAAAGAATACACTTTGGGCAGCATAAGAGTTTGGCGAGGGCTACACCTAGGATGGGTCTAAGATGGATCCCAGTCAGGATTCTTCACACTTCTATAATTCTGGTCCATCTATACACTGGGGCTAACTGTCCAATTACAGCTCCAGGTCATGAAGTCTCAACCTCCTGGCTTGCCCTCTTCTCTTTGCCATTGTTTATGCTTTTTATGTAATGGTTGTCCTTGATTCTCCAGCTGGGAAAGGACTTCCTTGCCCAAGCACCCTGAAAGAGAATCTATCAACACTCAACATGAAGTTTCACAATCACATATCAGGCAGCAGAGAATCTGAAAAATACAAAACCTCAAACTTAAGGTGTCAGAGTGTTTGCTCCAGTTAGTTACGCTAGAAGTTAAGAGCTACAGTAAATTTATTCCAAGATAAATACAGTAGACTGGCTGCTGCTGCTGAGAATTTTTCAGAGCATGTTCACTAATACTGCATTTAACTAAATTTCCTTCATAGGCAGAAATTGAGAAGAGATTAAGGCAGCGCCTTGACTTAAGGCAAGCCTATGAAGAGCACTTTGCTCTAAAGGCAGCAGCACAACAGGCTATGAGAGAAGAGGAGGAAGCTCTCCGGCAGCGCGTTCTGGCCAAGCTGGCTGAGGACGATCGCGTCGAGCAGCTGAACGCGCAGAAACGGAGAATGAAACAGCTCGAACACAAAATGGCCGTGGAGAAAATCCTCGAGGACCGTCGCAAACAGTTTATTGCAGAAAAAGTGAGTGTCACGTGCACCTTTGCTTTGAGCACAGTGTTTAATATAGGAATACTTGTGCTATCCTAAGGAGCAATGCTGGTGTTGCTAGGGAAAGGTGATGGGGGGAACCAGGAGAGCTAACACTTTTGTAGCTCAAGAGGTTGTACATCCCTGCTCCCTGGTGTAACTGTGTACTGCAAATACCTCTTCAGGAGCCATGAGATCAGCAACACAAATGCTGTGCAGTTCCATGAGCCTGGACAGCTGCACTGATAATGATGTGTGAGGAGGGGAAGGCCTAGCCTTGCTTTGAGGTTAAGTCTCTTTAATTAAGATCTGAGGAAGAAAAGGTGTAAGCTGAAAGCAAGACATGGAATCCCATACTGCTGTTTTCTGACCTGTTTATAGGGTATAAATTACCTGTGTAATGTGAATTGAAATTTCCAGTCATCAGTGTGAGAATTCATACCTATTGCTCCTTTTACTGGACTAGAGCAGTAGGTCTGGAACAGATTTACTCACCTGAGAGCCAAAAAAGCCACCAGAACTGAACATTGCCTGCCTTCAAAAGGGCTTCTGACACCAAGCACTTGGATAGCAGACTCACCCCATCACTTGCCATTCAGTTTTCTCTTTTGTCTGAGATTGTTTTCCAGTTGCCAGACAGGTACTGTTTAAATAAAGCTTTGTGTGGTTTTAGATACACTTTTCCATCCTTTTCAAGATAATTTCTTGTGACCAGGAATTACTAAGTGGAAGTTCAAAATTTACTCCACTAAGATTTTTTCTCTTTGTTCTGTTGTGGAGAGTGGTGGAAACAAATGTTCACAGAGCTGAACTAGAACTTAGGAAAAATTGTTTATTGTAGGAGCGTGAACTTGAAGAAAGAGAGTTAGAGAAGAGAAGACAAGAAAGTATCCGTGCAATTATTGAGGAAGAGAGACAGAAACTCTTGAAAGAACATGCATGGAAATTGCTGGGTTATCTTCCTCGAGTAAGTGAATTGTATTTTAAATACTTCTGGTGTCTCTCCTGTAAATTGGTTTTCTCCTGGATAGTTCAAGGTGAAGTTGCAGAACTGTGAGAGTTCCTGGAGTCCTTAGTGCATCAGCTCACCTTAGCTCACTTCTTCCTTATGCTTTTGAGTTGGGACCCATTTACAGCACTGCTCTTTCTGCTGAGGGGCTTTGGGCTCTCTGGCACTATTGATGCTTGTACAGAACTCACTGAAAGCTTCCACAGCACTTTGCACGTCCAGTGTTTGAAATATGGAACATGAGTTCTACAGCAGGGCTTCTCTAGCTAGAAAGGGATCCACCACATCTTGAAATCTCTTTCTACCAAATTTCTCAGTTGGGGTTTTGGCAGCAATTTCTTGCAGCTCTAACTTGTCTGCCAAGTATTCCATAACTATGGACTCTGCAGCAGTGCAATGATCTGCAGCATTTACAGAAGCATTACAGAGCTTGCTCTGTTCAGCCCCGTGTTTCTAAACGTTAAAAAGATGGAAGCAATTATTGCAATAGGAGTAAACTACTCTTTATTTTGTATTGTGTTTCATAATTGGAAAGATCTCCTAATGGTACACAAATGAACAGAGAGCTGCCTTAGGGATGTAAAAATGTATTTACAGTAGGGAGGGAACTATCTAGCTGGTTAAAGAAATTCTGCAATACTGGAAAATATTAAGTAGATCAGAGTTTAATTTTTATTCAAGTATTAATATGATAATGAGAATGCAGCTAAATGTTGTCTTTTGGCAGAACAAAAGGGAGGCTCTGGGTTAGCACTGATTTGTAACTCACATGTTCAGGTTTTATGACAGTTTTCAGGCTTAAAAGGTTAAAACCTTAAAAGGTTTCAGGTTTAAAAGGTAGCAAAACAGTATTATGGATATCATTATGGATACCATATTTTCTTCCATAGGAAATTTCAGAGATCCATAATAATCTCTCTACTTTGTTTTACTTTCTGATGTTTCTTTTCCATTAATGCAGGGAATACTGAAAGATGAAAACGACATTAACATGCTTGGAGAAGATTTCAGGTTGGCTTACCAGCAGAGAAGAGGTAATGAACTTTCAGAAGAGAGCTAGAGCTGAGCCTTCCCCCAGCTCAGCTCGTGCTTTGCCACTAGGTGTCAGCTGATTCCCAGTGAAAACTTCCATTTGCTTTTAACAGTGAGGAATTCCTTTTTTATAGCATTAAAAGCCTTCGTTTTAAAACCAAAGTTCTAAACAGATGAGCAGTTAGTTTTATATAAGTGTGTTCTCCACTTGCATATTCCACCAATAAACTGTTCTGGACTCCTCAATTATTCTAAGCTAGTCATGCAGTAGTGTTAGAAATGTTTTCTTCAGCAATACAGCAGAAACCCAACCTAGCATGTATATTCCAGTCAGGACTAAAGGATTCTCCTAATGTATTAGGTCAGGGAAGATGTGGCTGTACTGGCATTACACTACTACAATTCTCATCTAAATGTAGAGTGTCTCATCTCTATGAGGTAGGTCTGAGGTACTTCACTGGTAGAATGTAAGCAGAGATGTTGTGTCATTCTGAGGTCAGAACTATTGTTTATGCCTTTCTTTCAGTGCATAAACTGACTATTTTTGTCCCATGTTCTTACCCACTCTGAGGGAGGAATCCACTGAAATAGCTGAAGTCTGGCAGAGGTTCATGCAAGCAGCAGTCTTGTATTGTTCCTGCTCCTTAAGGTACACTCAACAGGCTCAGCTCATCTACCCCGAATCTGTTTTCTAGTTACTGATTACAGTGATGACCAATGATGTTTCTAAGGATGTAATGCTTGTAGAGCACCTGTGCATATGGAGTCATTGCTCCTGCCTGCATCCCAAAGAAGCAGCTGATGGCCATGGAAAGGTTTAATTCTTTCACCTTAACTGAAGGAACAGTTTTACACAATACAGCTCTGTGGGAATGTGGAGTCTGTCTGGGCTATGAGGGGTAATTCTCATGTATGGTTATGCCAGCCAGGGGCTAAGATGTGATGGCTAAAACAAGTTATGGTCATTTCTATAAAAGAGCTGTTGGTGCTTAAATTAGATGCCAAACCAGCTAGCTTTGAGGGGAGATCTGTTACAGAGAACAGACAAGGCCAATTTTCCAACCACGTGTTTTAAAAAGGACATGACATTTTCTTCTCAACTGGACCACTGGTTAGTTTATTTTTGTTGCAACAAGGAATTTTCTGAGACTAAGTCCTGACTTCTTTGGACTGAATTTTACCATAGATAAGGTACAATTTTAAATGCTAGAACAGAGCAAACTGATAACAAAGTTCATTTGTTGCAATATTCCTTGCATGGTCTATGCTTCTCTGCTCCTTACAGAATGGGCAGTTTGGCCTGACAATGAAGTAGAAATTTGTTTCATACATTACAACACAAGCTATCAGGCTTACAAAAGTTAAACTATTTAAACATAAGCAAAATCAACAAAATCAATTCAGTGGGATATACAGTTATTAACAAGGACTCATACATAGTCTCAAAATAATGTACCATCTGACTCATCTTTCAAACATAAGTTATTTAATGGGATCAATAATTTCCCCACTCAAGAGCTTTCATGAATTCCTCTTCGGTAAAAGAAAGCATCTTGGCAGCTTCCATGTGCATCTTAAAAAAAAAAAAAAAAAAAAGGCAGAAGGTAAAATAGTGTGAATGACCAATACAAAATCCTGGCTAATGGGATATTTTATGGATTTTAACAAAGCACAGAAATTCCTGAAAATCTGACAACTATTGTGACTTCTGAAGAACACATGTAAGAAAACTGGTCCACGTTCTTTCAAGCTGATCAATAAACAATTTAACATTAAAGCTATTACAAAGTAATTCACCCTACTCCTGATATTTATTGTCTTTGGGGAATTTTTCCCCTCTGTGATTCTTCAGGCTCTCTCTGCTCTGTGCATCTGAACCTGCCACACAAATGCTACACAAATAGCCTAAATCAGGTTTTTCTAATTCATTCAACAAAAGGCCTGTTTGAAGCAGACTTGAAGTGCTTCCACTGCTTGTGAATACTGAGCACATGTGAGCTTCAGCTGCCCTTCCCCAGTGCCTTCTGCCAGAAGCTGCAAGGGGCAGAGTTAGCCCCAGTCTCTTCCACGTTCCTCTAGTCTCTTTGGAAAGGATAACTCACAGCATCCTTCTTCTGTGAGTAACACTTTTTGTAAGAAAAGGTAAGTGGCTTTCTCTCCTATCTGCAGTTCCGCTACAGCATTTGTAATAGTTTAAAAATGTATTTAATGCAGTTTGTGACATTTGTCTGAGACCATGGGTTTGGTTCCCAGTCAAACAGAAATGCTTCTCTTGGACACCCATTTATTGCAGTGAATTCATATTTCAGTGAATTCATGTTCCAGAGGACAGGGAGCTACCTCATCTGGAAGAACATCTTTTGAGTGAATGGTGTGTAGTTTTCATTCTCAAAATAAACTTGCAGAGCTAGAAGGGCCAGCCGAAGGCTAAGCTACCACTTGCTGTGAGATGAATCCCCAGGATCTCCTCTGCCTCCTCTTACTGCCAGAAAAATTCTCTTGCACTGGAAATACATAAGCAGCCCTGCTTCCTCTTATTCCACTTACCTGTCCTCCTTTGCCCTGTGTTGGGGAGGTGTTCCAGATTCAAGGGTGTACTTTCATATTGCAATTCCCAGTTCTTAGGTAAGTTTGTGTATTTTGCACCCTGAAGTTGCCACTTCATACAGAACTATTCTTCCTCTAGGGGCTCAACAGCTTTAAAAGTGTTTACTAAATGTCTGGTGAATTACTGAGTAGTCAAAGTGTGAATAAAATGTTCTACTCTTTTATCTCTAAGGCTGACCCTTCTTAAAGGGTGTTCTGCTCAACAAGCCACCATACACTGCTTGCTTTAGCTGTGTTACAGCCTTGTTTGAGAGTGCAAGAAGTGCATTGACTCCCTCCCAAAATGAATCCCATGAGATTCAGCAGAGTAAGCAATTGGAGGTGACCCACGCTACGGTGTTAAGGTCCTGTCCAGCCCACAGCTCTACATGTCTGATGCAGCCTCAGAAGGAAAACTGGTGGAAATCCCAATTGGACACATCCCAAGTACTTTAAGTGAAAAGTGTGATGAAACTAGTAAGTGGAAAATGAGTTGATTAGGGCAATATCTCTTAGTATATAGTCCTCTCAATTTCCTTCCACGTAAACTCAGTTCTGAGGATTACTTCACTGGACAGCAGACACATTTAGCTAAAGGTTTTTAACTGAAATACATCCATAGGCTGCTCCTTACCTTTTGTCTCTTCAAAATATCAATTAACTTTAACTGTTTTTTAAAGCCTGTAATTAGCTCTCCTTTTTGTTTCTGCAGTTTCTTGTTTTCTGTTTTTAATTCTTTGATTGTTTTGAGTTCTTGGTTAGCTACATCCTACCAAGGGAAGAAAAGGAGAAATTTATTAATTATGAAAATGGTGCTTTAACCAATTAAACCTGGCATTGCATAAGAAAATGACAAACAGTAGCCACACATGACACTTCTGAAAAGAAATGAGATTAATCAAAATACTCCCACATTAAAGCTTAAAAAAGAAAAGAAAATGTTGGCAATAAGAGCCCTGGTTTGCCTTTGTATGTGTTAGGTGTGTATGTGTACTTCTCCCTCTTTCTAAACATGTCTCATTTTCACACAAATGAGGAAAATCAGGCTTTAACTTCATTCTGTACATTTCTTCTTCCTGCAGAAGTTGCAGTAGTATCCTCTAAGATAACTTATTGAGGCCTTTTGTGACTTGCTCCAAGTTCATTTTGGGGCTGCCTGTAAGAGGTACGAAGCTACCACAGCTCATCAAGCTTTATATCTCATTCTAGCATTACTGAGTGATTACAGACTGGTAATTGTTTTCCTAAGCCACGGTACCTTGTTGCTTTGCTTCAGTTTATTCAGCTCCACTTTATACTTTTCCACTTCTTCCAAGGCCCTGTTTAAACGAACTTCTGTTGCACTCTGAGTGGCTGCAGCCTGCTTTTGGGCACGCTTTAGATTCTCCAATTCCTATTTAAGAAGCAAAGGACAAACCCAATAAAAACATCATGAAAAAGTGTTCTAATGAGTCCTGTATCAACAACATGCTTTCAAAAAGGCTCACCCTTGGAAGCTGAAGAATCTGTGAATTTCTATGGCCTGCAGATAGAATTTGTCTCAAAGACAATATTACTGTTAAAACATCCCCTTCTCCTTTGAAATCTTGAAAAAGGATCTTTCTCATCTTTATTTTTTTAAGCTTCTCTCACGAGTAACTGTGAAGCTGATCATGTAAGACCACAGGATTGACTGAAAAACCTTGTACGATCAGTAAGAAAAAGAGAAAAAACTATCACTATGTCCACTCTGTGGCAGATTTTGGAATGGTGGCTCATGTTCCCAGTTAATTCTTCCCGCCTGCTCCTTTCACCTCTTTGCCCTAGAGATTACTACCTGTAATTACCACCAAGAGGTTAAAGCAGCCTCCTGAAGATGGCTGAGGGTAATAACTATTTAATCTGGCAGAAAATAGTACATTAGTGCTATGGCACCAATCAAAGCAGTTGTCTCTTGACTCTGCTGACAGTATTTCATAGTGCTGTAAGTAGAGGAATCAGAGAAAGAAACCAAGTTGAGGAATAGAATAATGAAACTAAAGATCAGGGAATATAGATAACACACAAAGTAAAAGAAAAAAACAATTCTAGCAGAAAAAGCACATCTTGTGTTTTATGAATAAGAAGTAGACTTTTTCTTTAAAGTATCAGTTTTTTAGTAGTGGGCACAGAAAGATTATTTTAACCAAATCAGGGTAGAGAGGGGGCTTACTGATAGTGAGGTGGCCCTCAAACTGCATCATTTCTGAGTAATTGTTCTATTTTCTCAATTCTTCATCTGTTCTGTGCTGGTTACTCAAGACTTCCACATCATTTATCCAAGAAATACACACTAATTGACCTCTTTGTCTTGTATCAAGAGGATGGAACTGTGAATAAAGTCTACTACATCTTTTGTGCTATGTATTTCATTTTGCATTAATATGAAAAGCTTTGGAATATAGTCTTTGAAGCATTTAATGACCAAAAAAAAGGTCTGTATGCAATGCAAATTACTTATCAGCTAATCAGATAATCTAATGAAAGAATTCTAAGAATTCTTTTAGGGATTTTTGACATTTACTGTCACACATAATACCTTTTCAAGGACTTTGCTGCAAGTCATCCAGTGAGGGTATATTGTTAAATATATTCAACTCCAAGTTTTTAATCTTAAAAATGCCTGAAATAAATGTTTTATTTTCTAACTAGGCAGGGTTTCTGCCATTTCTTCAATACTTTAAGTAAAAGCTGGATTAGTTTTCTCATATGATGTTTGTCTAAGAGGGAGCAGGATAAACTACTGTGTTTTAAAATCGCACCCATTTCAGTTTCTGGATTTTCCCCACTGTTCTGCCATAGCTGAGGCACTTGAGTATCAACAGGGGCTGTGATGGCCCATGAGTAACCCTCACCAGGCCTTCTGTCACTAGTACTGAATATTTTTCCTCACAATAACACAATCGGTGTAAGGGAATTTTAAACCTCCAAGTATCTGCACAAAAAAAACACAAAGACAATGTTAATTTTAAAATGCCAGAACTACGAAACATTAAGATGCAAGCATGCCCACACAGATCCACACTGCAATTCAATGGAAGCATGAGACTTTGGAAGGCTGAGCTGTGCTCCGTTTCCCCCATTTTTTAAACTGAAACATTCTCCTGGTTGTATTAAGTGTGCTACCCAACACTGTATGCATTACATGGTTTTGAAGTCAACCTCTCTAGCTCTGAGTAATGAAAGACAAACACATGCTGCCCTTAAGATTAAGTTCCAAACAAAGCAAGCTGTGTAGCACCATCTGCTGTGCCAGGCACGGGCACCGCTGCGCACCCGCGCTCCCCGGGGCTCAGCCACTGCAGTGCCTGCTCTTCAACAGCCCATCTGCAACAAGACATCCCTTCCTTCACCTGCAGAAGATACTATTATAAGCTGCAGGTGCTTTTAAAAAAGTAGACACTAGGTTCTACAGCTTGCAATAGAATTTATAGAAGGAATTTCTAAAAATTATAATTAAAACCCAAAAAATGGAATTTCCTTGTACTTTTCAGGATTCCTTTTAAAATTTGACAGCAGTTTCTGAAAAGGTAGTTCTGTCTCTTGTGTGTCTTTTACATAGGAATTTAATTTTAAAACACAGAAGTATATGATTGTAGAAGAAGAAGAAGAAAAGCAGTTAGCAAAATATATTATTTCTTCCTATAAAAAAAATACTAGGGCATTTAAGAATAAAATGTATAAATTAACAAATATTGAAACACTAATCAGATCTTTGGACATGGCTCTATCAGTCTGTCAGGGAACAGAGGGTAATTTGATGTGGGTTTTTTCCGTTTTTTGAGATAAATGAGACTGATATCTGCAATACCTTTTCTAGTGCAGTGACCTCTTGTTGTAACCCTTCAGTTTTTTTGTTTGCTTCTTGTGACAGTATTTTGTACTTCTCAGTCTGAGACTGCTGCAGGCTGATTGTTCGTTGCAGTCTTGTGTTTTCTTCTTCAGCATCTTTAAGCCGAGTTTCTAAATTCTGATTTTCATCATCCTATATGGCAGTAATTAGCAAAAAACCCCAACTACATTATTGCAAGGAAGCAGGAGGGTAATGCAGTAATAATGCCTTGTAAATAAAATGCAGTAAAAATATATGTGCTGTAGATTTAGAAATAGCAACAAGTAAAACTAAGAAAACAAAATACTGTTTTACCAAGATGATACTTTAAAAACCAGTAACACTTTTCTCATTTAATTTTCTGCAGTCTTTTACTTGAAACTGTCTTGTACCAGTACATAAAACATTCCTCATAACTCAAAGATTTTGAAAATAATCAAAATGTTATAGAATTATATGAATAACAGTGGCACATAGATATTTTGTGACATTTTTGTGAGAATAGCTAAATGCACATATTAGGAAAAAATTATGGGAAAAAGAAGAGAATATAATTACTGATAAACCACTCCATTATGTTTTAGGAGATTATCTGGTTTTGACTTAAAAGCAAGCTAATGATCCAGGATACATCAAGTATTCAAATTTAAGATTCTCTTAACATGAAGTGAGTCCTGTCTTAGATTCATGACCTACTGGCAATTACATCCCACATTAAGCATTATAATTCAAGGCATTTTTCTTTTATAACCTTTCAAACATTTTAAGTGAATACTAATGAAGATTATTTCAGAGACACATTATGCCCTGCTTTTCTTTAAGAAAAAGGAACCAAGGCACATAGGGAAATGGAATTTCTGTGAAGAAAGTCTCTCTCTGCTCTTCTCTCAGTCCCTTGGAATACAAGTTTCCCACCTGGGAAATCTGTGTGCTTTATCCTAAGCTTCTCATGACTTCATGCACCTCAGAAACTCCCAGCTCTTTAAATTTAAACAGATTTACTGCTTCCTTATAACAATTGGACTGCAAATTAGAACCAAACCCAGAATCTATCTCAAGGCTTTGCCAAAATGAAATTTTTGTGACCTCCTGAATGTAATAAAATTATTTTCACACCAGAGAAACTAGCACCCAAAATGGTCCATTTACATAAAAAGTGCTAAGGGAGCAGGACAAGAAATAATACAAGGTTGTCTTCCATCATCTGCTACACTAATGGAATTCTGTAGTGATTTTTGCATGGAATAATGAAATTCAGTAGCTACTGACAAAATTATATTTGATTTGAAAATGAAAATGTCTCTAAAATCTAATATACCAACTTTCTTCTGATCACAGCACAGAAGTATTGAAATGCAGAAGTACCTGTGTTGATAAAATAAAGTACAGATATAAAATATCAAAACCTAATTACTTCTGAAGATTTTGTTCATGTACTCATCTCAAAAAACACATTTACTACCATCCTGCTCCTTAATGCTAAATTAAAAGGTTGTAAGAAAATACACAGGTGTTTTGCCATATGTTCTTAATGTCATCATCCCATTTGGGCCTGGGGAATAGGTGGAAAAAAGCATTCTGAATTTAAGAGACCACAACTAAAAATAATCCAGTTATGTGAAATGGAAAGTTAGTTCAAAAACCTTGCTTGATTACAAATACATGAGTAAGTGATCTCTCTGGCAGACAGAAATAAACTATTTAAGTTTTTACAGTTCAAGAGCTGTTTGAGCATCACTTTAAAATATACTGACAGTGCAGATCATAAAACTCACTTGTACATTCTAACCATGAAATACCAGTGTAGCTTCACAATACCTTAAATTCAGTCTGATCTGCCCAAGTATGTAATTCCAAATATTCTCTCTGCATTAATTTTACTCTTGAGGATAGAGAAAGCCTAATTTCTGTTTTGATTACAATATTCCACTTAAAATGGAAGCTCTTTCCACACTTTGATCCACTGACAACACTGAAAGCACCTGACTGTATTTCTCAAGGTGTTCCATTTCTCATTCTACCCTAAACATCCATCTTATCCCAGCAGCTGGCTCTGGGCACCACTCCTCCTCTCTGTGCTCCGCAATTTGCATTTCACCACTTTGTTACTTCCTCCTTTTTCTCAGGCTCTGCTCTCCTTCCCAGCAGCAATGGTTTGAGATTTTGCAGAACCACAGTGGCCCTACAGCATGTCTTTGTTCAGTGGTTCTTTCCTGCCCCAAATTATTTTCCATTAGTGCATTTTGCAAGCTTTTAGCCCAAAATCACACTTATACAGAAATTACCACCCCTGACTCTAAATTCATACAGTATTTAAAAAAGAGAACTTTAACTCTTAATACTTGAAAAAGAAATGTTGAGAGAATACTTTTTTTGGGAATATTTTTAAAAGAGGAACCTATTCCATTTCTAGATTAAAAATTCATCTCTTTACCTTTTTCCTGCATTCAAACACTGCATTTGCCAGGTCTTCCTGCATCACACGTAACTTTGCCTTAAGAAATCTGATCTGAGCTTCTGTGAACATAAGTTACAGTTAATATACACAAGTACTCATTATTCAATGCAGAAAAGAACCAAAACTGATGCAAGAACTCACTTTCATCTTCTTGTATTTAAAACCACATTGTTTATAATTATTGAAAAGAATCAGGCAAATAAAAACTCAGATTTCTAAAAAAGTGTTTGCAGGTTTCTCATTCTTATGTGAAGCTTTGTATAGATTTTTTCCTTTTAATGACTGACTTGATATCTTTAAAATGTACAACTCTCATAATCCTCAAAATTGAAACTTACTGAAAACTTGCATCATACCATGCTGTACATGGCAGCACTTCCTGAGTTTGAAGTCAACAAAACTATATGGTAGGGCATGTCTATATTGCAATCCAGCTGGAGCTGAAACTTCAGTAGTTACAGCCAAAGCAATTTTAAACTGTGCACAACAAGGAATTCAGAGTAGGCTGCAAACCCCTCCTGACAGGTAAATACCCCTCCCACACAGTATTCTATGCTTTTTAAAAGTACACTGCTAACATACTTCAACTAATAGTTTAAAATTAGATCCATGTAATCACATGGGTTTTTTTCTAAATTAAATACTTGCTTGCTCTTGGACAGCTAAAAATTGGACTGGCATGACAAAACAAGCTGTGTGTGAACAGTCTGTTGTCATACTTCCTATTCCCCAGATTACTCTCAAGGAACTTCCCCTGGACTTCCACAAGCATCAAACATGGCAACAGTCTGAGGAACACGTTGACTAACACAGGAATAATCATAATTCACAGTAGTTACAGGAGGAAAAGAATAAAGTGAAGGAGAAGGATCTGGAGCTAAGAGTGGAGAAATGGATGGGTACATGTGTTCATTTGCTGTAACGAAATTTGTTTAATTTCACTCAACTTCCTTCATCAATTGCAGCTTAAGCTCTAACTCTGCAGTGGCCAATAATAAGTACAATTTAGGGAAACACCATGAAAAAATAAGATACAGGCTCACTTTTATTCCTCCTGTTATATTCTTGCTAGCTTCTGGTAACTAGTGGCTATCAAGATAGAGAGACCATAATGAAACCTTCATGTTTAATCCCCTTTCAGGTACTTAAATACTATTAAGTTATTTGATTTTCTTCTTAAAACATACTGTAATTTCGCATACACCACATCCTGTAGCAATGAGCTGGCCAATTTAATTATGCTTTATGTGAAAGAGAAACACTTTTGGTAGCTAACTTTAAATCTCATTTAATGTGGTATTTACTAGTGTTTGCATTAGATAAAGACAGCTTTCCCTTTACCATTACTGTTTGCATTACAGAACTTTCATATTGCCTTTGTTTTGTTTTCAAACTATAGATTCAAATTCAAGCTGTTCTATACTTCTCATTGCACTGTACACTCTGATCATGTTTCTTTCCTAGTTCTGCATCCTGGATTTGAGATGGGGTATGCAGAACTGTGCCATTCTCAAGATGGGGTAGCATCAATTATATAATAGCATAATGGTAACAGTACAATATTCTGTTTTCTGCTGTCTTCTGAAGGATTTCTAAAAATTCATTGCCTTTTCCACTGTGAACAGAGTTTATGCTTTTGGAGATTATTTAGTTATCACTAATTAAGGTAAGTCCAGCTCAGTAGTAGGTGTAACTGGAGTTGTGTAGTAGGTGGGATTGGAAAGCTCTGTTTTCTATCAGTGTTACTTTGCACTTTTTAATACAGAATATAAACTTGTGCTCCATCACCACAGTCAGTGCTTTAAGATTCTTTTGCAATACTTCAACATCAGTTTTAACTATCCTAAAATCATTGTTTTAATGACAAATTTATTTAACAGCTATCAAGGTAAGCTCTGTGACAGATTTCTCTAGGGCTATACTGCCTGTAAAAACTGGTTCTTTTTACTATTTTGTTTCCTCTTTTCCTCAGCTGTTAATCCACAGACAGCTTCTGTCTTATTCAGCTGTGTGTCATTAAGAGCACTTAGTAGTAAAACTGGTGAAAATTCAAGTGCAAAACTAGAACCAGATCAGTCTTGGGAGGTGGTGTCCATGATCCAAATAATCTGACTTCTGACAAAGGGTAAAGATAATTAAACAATTAGCTTCCTAACTGGTCAATTTTAATCACCTGATGAGGCTGATAAGTGATACTATCACTTCATAGGACGGTCTTAGGTTATAAAGGAACCAATGATTTAGGCACCGGTAAGCAAAAAAAGGACATTGGAGACACTCTGATACCCTACAAGAAAGAATAGATTTCTTTAATTCTTGAGATAAGATCAAGATTAACACAAAGTGCAACAATACATTCAGGTATTTTATTCCTATGTGTAAGGGCATATTAGATAAAATAGAGTTTCATGTTCAGCCTTCTCTATGTCTATGTGTGCTTCTACCACTACTGGTTACTGCAGAGTTGAATTACAACCCCAAAAACAACCCCAGACTAAAATAATGTCTAAGCTACTGCATTGGCAGAAAAATGGCTGCCTGTTATCATGAAATAAGGAAAGGGAACCCAATTCCAGGAAGAGTGCTGCAAGAAGCTCAAGGAAAGGACAATGCTAGGGAACCTTATCAGCACATTGGCCTAAATTGCTGGTCACAGGCTGAAGGAATCCATTATGGAGATTCCCACTGAGCCCTCTCTGTAACAGGGCCTGCTTAATACCTGTTCCTGCTTCCTTGTGAACACCCTAACTGTTCTGAGAGTCTGACCTTGCTGGAATGCTCTGCAATATCTTATTTACCACATTAAGGAGGCATTCAGAGTGTTCAAAACAGTCAATATCAAATTCAAAACGCAAAAATCAATCCAGAGCATTTTTATTTCATCATTAAAGTTACAAAAACAATTCTCAATACTCCAATACATACCTTTGGTCCCTGATTACAAGGCCCCAGTAATAACTCTTCTGAGTTGCCTTGAATTAATTTGGTTTAAGTTTCCATGCAAGTAAAAGCAATTTCTTATTGGTTCAGGAAGAAAACTATTAAAAAGTTATCTGAGGATCTGTTATGGGAGACTTGGCAACAGAAGATGTGCATAGAATTACATGAGGTTAGAAACCAAGCTATTTCTGTGTTGGCATGCTTATTGACATCAAGCTGTTAGATTAAAAGGAGAGGGCTCAGGCACTTCCAGCTACTGCAGCGAATCTGACTTCATGCTCACTTTAGCATTGTAAGGAACTACAGAAACTCACTTTTATCACACCAGAGCCAAAAAGATAGATGTGTGTCATGCCTTTAGCCTCACTGGCAAATGCTGTTCTGTTTCTAGGACAGACATAAACTCCCATTTGGAGCGGGAAAATATCTGGAGGATTCTAATTCAAGCACAGTAGCTGAAACATTACCTCGTTTCAGCCACTTGCTGAGATCCACAGCACTGGTCTGAGGAAAATTTTTTGCCTCCAAAGGCAGTCTGTGCAAAGACTGAAGCTCATCTTTTTGCAAATACAAACTTAACATCCTGTACTTCTGTTTCCCCAGTGAAATGAATCAAATGTTATGCACTTATTCAACATATGTAACCATCCAAATACCTCCCTACAAAGATGAAAAGATAAAAATTCACTTTTCCACATAATCATTCATATGATCTACCTGATCCTCCTCTAGGACTATGTAAAGAGGAAAAACCTTATTTTCCTTTAAGTTAAAGGCTTTAGAATTTTCCCTGTAATTTTTACAGAAATTCCTTATTTTGTCTCTCCCCAAGAAAACCCATTCTAACAGACATGAAGTAAGAATAAAGGTACTAACCATGGAAGGAAACTTACCTGCTCCCATTTCATCTCCAACCCTTGGAATAATATCATCATCTTGACAGTCTGGTAAGACTCCTTTCTTTAGTTTTTCTTCAACTTTGCTTATTGTTCTTGTTAAAGAAAAACCTATGCAATCTTCCAGTACTGCAACACCATCAGCACTTTGTACTTCCATGTTTCTTATTTTTGAACTAAAAAAATGAAAACCCTAGATTTTAAATGTATAATACATCATATTTTTGTAATTTTTTTTTGTATTTGCTATCTTTAAGAGTGAACTTTTATTGAACTAATGCAATTTCATTACCTGCATTCCTATGAAAGAGGTATCAATAGCAATTTCTCATTTGCTTTCTGTAAGATACCTTTACCATATTTCACATAAATAATTACAGGACTTTGCATACTATAATGTAGAAGGCAGAGAAACCACTACCATTTTCAGATGAGAAGATTCTGGCATGGTTTTCTAATCCAACAATTCCATAACTAAATCAGAGTAAACCAAAGAAAGAGAGGAATGTTCCATTGGCTTTGGCTACTGTCCTGGGGTGATCCTCTATCCTCTGTTGTAATTTCTGCTCTTTCCACTCCCTGCCACATTACCTTGTAGACCTCTGTTGCCCCTGGTTGTACTCCTATCTTATGACAATTTCTGCATCCTTATCCCCAGCCTAGGAAACTTCACTGATCCTAGAAGTTGCACATCAACATTTTCATAAAACCAAAATGCAGGGTAACACATCACCTATACAAGCTATCTCCTCAGATTTCTCCTATAGAAAAGTGATCTTAGTTCTCACAGGATCTCAAGCTCCAAAGTTCTTACATCCAACATATCCCCATTCCAGCCTCCAAACTCCTCCTAGCTCCTAACTTTCTCCCACAACTTTTGGGTTGCCTCACAGGCTCTAGATCTGCACAATTCCACTTCCAAACCTCATGACAGGGTGCCAGCATGACAACCTCCCCTGAACTGCCCAAGGGAGGTCTGAAGGGTCTCCAGGGATTTTCAACTCCTGTAAGACAGCCTCAGCCTCTGTCACTTCTGTGTCCTGCCACCTTGCAGACAATTTTCATTCTATTTTGGTATTATGCCATAATTCATGGCAGTTTAAATTTGCTCCCAGGATCTTATGGATTTTTTTACTCTTCTCTCTCTCTGTCCATATCTCCATTTCTTGGTTTTTCAACCTTGAATTTGCTACCTACAGAGCTGAAGCTTCTCAGCTGGGAGCCCCTGGAAGCTGTATTGTATTACTGAGCCTCTTGTCCTAAGATTCACTACAACAGAGGAGGCCCTTCAAGGCCTCATGTTTCCCAGAACCAGTCTGACCACAAATCAGGCTGTAGCACCCAAGTGTGGTGGCCCAGGTTGCCTCAGGTGCTCTATTTTTGCTCACTGGGCCTCCTTTCACTCAAGGAATTTACAGAATTCAGCTGTCAGCCTTGACAAGTGCTAAAGCAGAAAGCAACAGTTTCATTGCTGCAATATTAATCACATATATTCACTGATAATTTTGGTGCAAGTAAACAGAGATAGCCACATTGTGGAGCTGATTGAGGAGGACCAAAAGTTTGATACATTTATTTGTATAAATATAAAAGCATACATCTTTAAAAGAACTTGATAGACAAAAATAGCAACTAAAAGATTTAATGACAAACCAAATGAGATGTTTGATATACCTTGAAGTTGTTCTTTTTCCCTTACTTGAAGAGTATGGTCTGTTCTGAGCTGTGGGCACAGAAGGAAATTTCTTCTTGTTTTCTACCTAAAAGTTTTTTTCAGAAATTAGTGGGGTATTACTATTATTATTGAAATACTTTTTTCTAGTTGTTTTTCATGGGGTTCTTTTTTCTTCTTTACATATATGTATACTCAAGGATAGTTTTCAAACTATGCTTTTCAAACTTGCAAAATGACTTCTCAATTTCATTTGCACTCATCTGTAGCTTGCAAGTTTTATATCTCTAATCCCTAACTGTAATACACCCAATAGTCATTGGCTTGTGGGAGAGTTTCCACACATACTCATAATAAATCTATGCACAAGCAGGGCTCTGAGCTTTTATCAAGGTGTTAATTATTAGACTGTCATCATACCTTCAAAAAGATGTTATTTTATGCATTATTCTAATCTTATAAAATCCCTGTTGAAGGAAGTTTTAACAATATTTCTGTTACTTTCACCCAAATAGTCTTAAAAAATTAGAGGGTTTTCTACTGTATTCTGATAACTGCAGATAGTATTTTAGAAGCTTCAGCTCACCTCATGAAAGTTTCAATATAGTTGTAGTTAGACACTACTGAGATTGTTCCTAATCTCATTTTTCCATTATATTTTCAAAATTCGGTTACTCTGACTATTTGTTTATTATCTAGAAGACACCAATACTGCCTTTAGTATTATACAGGTGAGGGAGGGAAGAAAGAAAGAAATTATGTTCTAATATTTTTCACTTGGAATTCTTAATTTGATGTTCAAAACACTGAGCATTTCTCTCAATGCTGAAGAGAAAACATAAAATGAAAATGAAGTATTATGTAAGTCCACCTGACTGCAGTGGCACTGAGGAGCTCTAGTAACACTTCCCCTGTAGCACTGCTTTGGGCATCACTTCCCTTTGGCTTGGCACCATGTCCCCAGTGTAGCCTCAAAACCACAAGTCATTGTATTTTAGAAATGATGCTAGAAAAGAATTTTACCAGGACAGTTTTGGTACCTTTGCAAGTGACTGTGTAAGAGATGAAACTTCAGAACAGAGTGGATCTCTGCATCAAAGAAAAAAAAATTAAAAAGTCACTGATCTATAGTAATGTAAACCCTTTGCAGTTAAAATACAGCCCCCTGTAAGAATCAGGAGAATTACATTTTATATGTCTAGAGTAAACAATATAGGTAAGGTGGGAACATATTCTGAGTCTCCTTCATGGTCTGTCCAGTCTACCTCCTTTGCAACCCAAATCACCTGGTGAGTCTATGGTATCTAATAGAACAGTAGTCATGTACCAGAATCCTGATCTTGTCTCTTGGAATTCAGGCTACTGGCTTGTTAGATCAATGATTCCCTGAACAGGCAGTACTCAGCCAGGAAGCAGAGTTACAGCTTCCCCAGGACAATCCAGAACCAAAGACTGCCAGTAGCTCACTGGGTGACACCTATGTGACATAAAACCCCTGAACTCATACAAACAAAGTGAAGATATAACTAGTATCCTCTACAGCCTATGAGGAGGTAGCTCCACCTGTCCTAGCAGGATCAGGCTGACTGTTGTCAGGTCAATTGACAGGAACTGTCAGAAGAATATGAGGTGGAGCAATTTATAAATCAGACCTCATCAAATTTTCTCTGAATTAACTATTATGAATATGGTATCAATTTTACAGATGAGAAATAAAACCAAGAATGAGAAAAACAGCAGCTTTCTTATCTGCTTATCTGGCTGAAAACTGTGCTTCTCAGCAAATGAATTTCAGGTTTAATGATTATTTTTCAAGTCTATTGAAATTAGACAGGAAGTTTTAGCATGCTGTGTATTATTCAGGTCAAATTCCTTATCAGATATATATATATATATATATATATATATATATATATATGATTTTGCTTTCAAAAAGAGTTATGTGAATGTATATTATTGAAATGAAAGGCTATTTTTAACTATCCTTTATAAAATTTTTACTTCAATTAAAATGCTGGCGTATAAAAGATTTTGAATAAAATTTAAATTTCTGGCTCATCAAGTCACCTAATTTTTTTGCCAGGCTGATTCAAGCAAATGTTTAGATCTTGCCTTAAAAAAATTCACAGACATTCATCAACAAGAATTATCTGCACAAAGCTCTGTATTTTATTAATCCAAAAAAACAACCCCCCCCACCCCTCCCCCCCCCCCAAAAAAAAAAATCCTGGAGAAATCATCTCTGTGTGGCTGGCAACAGACTTCAAGAATAGGATGATTAGTTTTTGTCTATTTACCCTATTTTCCTCAAGCTTTCTCCCTATTGGCTAGCTCTAGGAGCATGCAGAAGGTGAGGATTTGCTGCCACAGAAATAGCAGTTATATGTTATTCTAGAAAATATGAAAATACAACGTGCTCTATACTCAAAAAAACAATTGTCATTTCCCTAAATAGAGTAATTTGCTCCTACTATATCTGTTATCTTAGGGTCGCCATAAAAAAAAAACCAACAACAAAATAAAACAGAAAAAACCCCAAACAAACAAAGCAAAACAAAAACCACAACCTCATGGTGTCTCTCAAATTCTCCCACTCGTTTAACCCTAATGGTTCTTCCCATTAGGATCCATAAGGATGCTGCCCATCCATGGCATTCCATTTTGAAAGCGCCCTCTCCCTTACAGTCAGCAAAAGAACTCGACTCTAACCCCACGGGGCACACTCGGACACGCAGCCCGGGCTGTGTAACCCCACGGGGCACACTCGGACACGCAGCCCGGGCTGTGTAACCCACGGGGCACACACGGACACGCAGCCCGGGCTGTGTAACCCCACGGGGCACACTCGGACACGCAGCCCGGGCTGTGTAACCCCACGGGGCACACTCGGACACGCAGCCCGGGCTGTGTAACCCCACGGGGCACACTCGGACACGCAGCCCGGGCTGTGTAACCCACGGGGCACACACGGACACGCAGCCCGGGCTGTGTAACCCCACGGGGCACACTCGGACACGCAGCCCGGGCTGGGTAACCCCACGGGGCACACACGGACACGCAGCCCGGGCTGTGTAACCCCACGGGGCACACTCGGACACGCAGCCCGGGCTGGGTAACCCCACGGGGCACACTCGGACACGCAGCCCGGGCTGTGTAACCCCACGGGGCACACACGGACACGCAGCCCGGGCTGTGTAACCCCACGGGGCACACACGGACACGCAGCCCGGGCTGGGTAACCCCACGGGGCACACTCGGACACGCAGCCCGGGCTGGGTAACCCCACGGGGCACACTCGGACACGCAGCCCGGGCTGTGTAACCCCACGGGGCACACACGGACACGCAGCCCGGGCTGTGTAACCCCACGGAGCACACACGGACACGCAGCCCGGGCTGTGTAACCCACGGGGCACACACGGACACGCAGCCCGGGCTGTGTAACCCCACGGGGCACACACGGACACGCAGCCCGGCTGTGTAACCCACGGAGCACACACGGACACGCAGCCCGGCTGTGTAACCCACGGAGCACACACGGACACGCAGCCCGGGCTGGGTAACCCCACGGGGCACACACGGACACGCAGCCCGGGCTGGGTAACCCCACGGGGCACACACGGACACGCAGCCCGGCTGTGTAACCCACGGAGCACACACGGACACGCAGCCCGGCTGTGTAACCCACGGAGCACACACGGACACGCAGCCCGGGCTGTGTAACCCCACGGGGCACACTCGGACACGCAGCCCGGGCTGGGTAACCCCACGGGGCACACACGGACACGCAGCCCGGGCTGTGTAACCCCACGGGGCACACTCGGACACGCAGCCCGGGCTGGGTAACCCCACGGGGCACACTCGGACACGCATCCCGGGCTGGGTAACCCCACGGGGCACACACGGACACGCAGCCCGGGCTGGGTAACCCCACGGGGCACACACGGACACGCAGCCCGGGCTGTGTAACCCCACGGGGCACACACGGACACGCAGCCCGGGCTGTGTAACCCCACGGGGCACACACGGACACGCAGCCCGGGCTGTGTAACCCCACGGAGCACACACGGACACGCAGCCCGGGCTGGGTAACCCCACGGGGCACACTCGGACACGCAGCCCGGGCTGGGTAACCCCACGGGGCACACACGGACACGCAGCCCGGGCTGTGTAACCCCACGGAGCACACACGGACACGCAGCCCGGGCTGTGTAACCCACGGGGCACACACGGACACGCAGCCCGGGCTGTGTAACCCCACGGGGCACACTCGGACACGCAGCCCGGCTGTGTAACCCACGGGGCACACACGGACACGCAGCCCGGGCTGTGTAACCCCACGGGGCACACACGGACACGCAGCCCCAGCCGGGTACCGCAGCTGTCGCTGTGGCTGTCGCTGTCGCTGCCCCAGCCCGGGCCGGGTGTCCCCACGCGCGGCCCTGCCCAGCGCCGCCAGCCGGGCCATGGCTGCACCGCCAGTGTAAACAAAACCTCCTTCAGTGCGCTCTGGCCGCAGCTGGTTTGTTGCTAAATATCCAATTTCCCTGCAAACAACATGCTGCAAGAACTCCAGAACGACTTCGTTTAAAATATACGCTGACTTGGAGAGTGACTTAAATATTTGTTGTCTTTTTTCTCCTTTGCCTTTATTTTTTCCCTTCAATGTGACATTTTTTTCACCTCGATACCACGTTTCTTTGCTTCATTTCCTCCCTTCTAGTTGCTTTAGTGTTCATTCTTCTTAAAGGAATCAAAAGAAATTTCAACGAGATATTTCAAAAATATCTCAAGTGCTTCCTTTAGATTTAAGGCCTCTCTGCTTGCGCAGTTTAGAAAGAAGTTTTATTAAATATTAAATACTTGGAACTAATCTAATTGAATGGCCTCAATGTTCACTCATGGATAATCAGTGTGCCTAATTCCTAGCAAACATTTCTAATTTTTTTTTCACTACACCATGGGATTTCCAGTCTTCTCTCATGTAAATGTTTACCAGAACACCATGCTTACCAGACTGTGGTTGTTTTAAGGTGTTTTAATTTATGTTAGTAATTGGTAGATCACCTGATACTCTGACATGCTAACTGCCTTTTTTATTTTTTTAATTCTTCCAACACTGCAATTTATTTCTAATGTGTACCATCAAAGCTAGTAATTCCTTTTGTGGGGCTGAATCTTCCAATCACATTACTTAATAAAGCAGCCCTAAAGCTCAACTCCAGTTCGAAGTTCTTAAAAATTCTCTGTCTAATGTTCAAAGTCCATCTCAGAGAACATAAAACTAAAGTGAGGTCCAGAATGTGTTGAAAAAGCATGATTATGCTGACTGATAACACATTAAGTTTCTTGCCCCTCACTCCCTCATCTATGGCTTTAAAATAGGTCAGGAATAATTTCAATTGTAGTAGCAAACTTTTGCTGGTAGTCAGGCTTCTATCACAGAAGCTGACTTGCTGTTGCACCCTTTTGTGCACTGAAAACCCCTTTGACTTCCAGAAAAACTGCATGCTTCTATTCTACACAAAAGTTAACTACTTGATCATCTTTATCAGACTTTCATATACACTATTTAAAAAGTTTCCCAAATGCAGCTTAATATTTGAAGCATTTTGTTGTCTGTTTCTGTATCTTTCTTATCCAGATTAGTGGCATCATAAATTTAAGAACCTACAAATCAGATCCTTGATAATCTGCGTATTAGTCTCCCACTTCTCACACTACCAATATACAAACCCTTGAACAACTAAAGAGGTAACAATTTCCCTGAATAACTGAGGGAATACAGCCATGTCCCCAGCCGCGAGCTGAGGGGTTTGGACACTCAGGCTGTGATCATCCAGGCCAAAGGTACGCGGGCCCCAGCACTGCACTGGTATCCACATTCCAGAGGGTGGCAGCTCAGTGTTTGCCTGTCTTAGGGTTTTGTGTTTGTTTTCATCAGACATTTCCTGTCCTACGAACATTTCGGCCAAGTTAAATGTGAACCAGTATCCATTCCTTCACTTTGTCAGCTCAACTGTTGAAAACCATCCACTGCCAAGTGCCTACTGTTTAGTACTGCAAAGAAACCTGTGACGTCTCCTTGCTCTTTTACAAAGGTCACCATTTCTTAATATCTTAGATAGAACATTCCAGCAAAATTAAACCTTCCTTGAAATAACAAGGAACAACACTTGCTTAGGTTCACTTTTTTTTTTTAAATAATAGGAAAAATAAATAAGACTCCACCAATGCAGTATGCAGCAAAGATAAATAAAACAGGGCATGATTAGGACACAAGATGTGCAGGATCAGTGCGAGGTTCCCCATGAATTATACAGAGCAGTTGTAAAGCACATACCTCTGTCTGACATCTTCAGGTGACTTACTCTGTACTGAAACTGGCTGAGATAGTATCTTCTGTTGGCCTTTCTTCATTAAAAAGAAAGAAAAAAAAAAGATGTAGATGATTCTGGAAGAATATAATCCATTAAAGATGAATTATATATTTGTAAATCACAAATCACAGTAACTACAGTCTACTATGGAAAAGAATGGAAACTATAGTCTACAGTGGAAAAGAACTTCTGAAACACAGGAAAAGAAGTCTAAAAATGAAAATGCCATTTCTGTTTTGCTGTTAAATGTATATCTGTGCAATCTGGCAGTGCCATGTGGTATATTAAGTACCCTAAGAATATTTCATCTTCTGCCATATTTAGAGAAGAAAAGAACAGTGGTTTTGTTGTTTCTGTTTTCTAAAGGAAAGAGACTAGATGATATTTTGGCCATTTCATCTGCTCCTGTTCAAATGCCAAGCATTTAGCCTTAGTCACTGCTCTAGAGAAGAATATGTTTTCATGGCCCATAAAACTGAAGTTTCAACAGTAGGAAAAGTGTATATAAGCACAGATTTCCAGAATACTTAGTAATTTGCTTTTTAAGCCTTGGGTTTTTTGAATGAATGCACTTGTAATGAATATTTCTAGTATGCAGAACACCTTCTCCAAACTATTTTGGGTATAATCCATACCTGCCCTGCTCCCTTTTTATTCATTTGTCCAACTTTCATATAAAGTCCTGACTATCTGGTACACAGCCACACCAATGTTAAATGTATAATTTAGCTGATAATCATTTAACTGATTTATACTGATAATAAGCAGCAACTTTTTCTGTTCTGAGAAAGTTTCCTTCTTAGTAAATTCATGTTTTCTGTTTATGTTGCTTATTCTTTGCATCTCTTTCAGTTTGAACAATGTAGATCCTACTTCACTAGGTTACTGTAACAGTATCTGGCTTTCAAATGCTAATTTTTAGTATTTAAGGCATAAAACCACCTACAGATACTCTTCTTAACCAACTAAACAAGTTTTAAATATGGTTTTATGTACATATCTGCACAAATGCTGTAGACAGGTGTGTGAATACCTACCTGATGAAATTAAATAGAAACTATTTTTGAATGTATTTTTAATACAAGTTTACAACTTTGAAAAGAAATAAATTAAATCTTACCTTGCATTTGGAAGCAACATGCTTCTAGTAGTGAGGATCTAAATTTCTTTTGAAGCTCAACCCTGTGTGCATGTGAATCCAGACTAAATACATAACAGCCTGCATAACCTACTCACCATTAGTTCTTCAGCCTGACGCACCAGTTTTTCTGTTTTGGCTTCTAATTCTGCATTCAGTCGCCTAGAAGAGTAAGAATTTTTTGTCCCTGAGTTTTTGAAAGATTTAAAACGAATAAATGTGTGACAGTATTTTTGCCTGAACTAAGTAAAATTGTAATGATTCCTGCAAAGGAATGCTGAAATACACATCAAGGTGCTAAGAAAGTTACGTTTCAACCATTTCCTGTGTTTCAGCCAAATCAATAGTAATAAAACACACATACTCATTAAACAGCAAGGTTTAGACTATAACTGTGAGAGGTGAAGGATGTGTTTGTTTTTGGACATGCCGTTTCTTGATACACATTGTATTTCTTTATTTCCTAAAGGTTTTCCATGTTTAACACAGTCCTTCCTTTCAGTACATCCAGCAGCAGGGGTTGGGGAAGGACTCACGTGTGCTTACATTGCTTATCACGCACTTAGAGATGTGTTGCTAAGTGCTAACAGCAGTGAGGGGTTCCTGCACGTTCACCTACAGCCCCCGGTGAGGTGACTGCCAGTTCGAGACGTGGCTCTGTGCGCCCTCACCATTCACAGGAGCTGGGCACTGACAGCTAGCAGGGACAGGGCACCCATTTAAAACCTTTACAGCTTTTAAGCTGTTTTTAACAGGCTTTTATACAGTCATAATTTATAATGAAGTCAATGTTGGAAGTGCAGAAGAACCTCATGTCCGGGCCTAGAGCCCGCCTGAGGCGGCGGTGTCCCGCGGCCCCGGGCGCTGCCATCCGCCCTGTGCGGGGCCGGAGCCGCGGCACGGGGTACAGGGCAGGGGCTGAGCGCTGCTCCGAGCGGGGCAGGGCCTCCTTACTTGTACTGCTCTTCCTTGGCCAGCCACGCTCCGCTCAGCGCGCCGGGCCCCGCCAGCGCCTGGGGGCTGCCGGCCGCTCTCCGCACCTGCGGGACGATGCCATAGTGAGCGGGGCGGGCTCGGCACGGCGCCGCCGCCCCGACTCCGGGCCCGGGCCCGGGCCCAGCCCGAGCCGCCGCCTTACCCCGGGCACGTCCCCGCCCCGCCGGGCCGCGCCGATCGCCGACATTTTGTCCGCGCCGAGGCCGCTGTGGCGTCGCCTTCGCCCGGGCAACCGGCGGCCGCCCGCCCTCGCTGCTTCCTCCCTCCTTCGCTCTCTCCTCCCCTCCGCCCGTGTCAGGGCCCCAAGCCGCAGCCGCGGGACGGGGACCGGCTGGCCCCCCTCATGGCGCTGGGCTGCCGCGGGTTCAGGTGAGGGCCGAGTCAAAAGGGCTGAGGGGCCATAAAATTGTTAGCGTAATAAATATTTGTCGCTGCCCTTCTGGCCCCGCTACACGCTGTCCTGCCTGCGTCCCCCTCGTTTCAGTGCGTTTCAGGGCATTAAACTTCTTTTTGCGGCGTGACGGCAAATGTGCCGCCCTCTGTACGGCTCTTCGGTGCTGTTGTCCCTCTGCATTTCCTAGACACACATATCTGTGACTGTCGCCTGGTTTTAGCCTTGTCCTCCACCACTTCCTTGAATCGCTCCGTTATTTTTGTCCTTCACCCACACAGTTTGATTTTGCTGTGTTTCTCCTCCCGGTCACCCGTGAGCCTGTTCCCACTCTGGTCTGTCACAAAGTCTGAGAGACACAGAACGGGTCAGCTTGGAAGGAGCCACAATGAGTCCATCTGCTCCAGCCTCCCACCTCCATCAGAGTCATCCCTGAGCACATGGCACAGGATTGCATCCAGATGGTTCTGGAATGCCTCCAGTGAGGGAGACTCCACACCCTCCCCGGGCAGCCTGTTCCAGTGCTTGCTCGCTGCACAGAAAAGAAGTTTTTCCTCAGTTCAGCTGGAACTTTCTGTGCCTCAGCTTCTGCCCATTGCCTCGTGGCCCATTGCTCAGCACCACCAAGTAGCTTGTGGATTACTTGCCACTCTCCTGCTCGTTCACTGGCATCTCCTTTCCCAACTTCCCAGCTGATAATACTGCTGCATGTGACAACAGCCCGACTGTCCTGAAACAGGTATCTATAGAGAATAACGTGGTTCTGTACTGAGTTACGTGGCCTGTATATGATTTTAATTGATTTTGCACAAGGGAAATCAGAAGGGCTTAGCTGGCTGGAAGTAGAAGGTCTGTTCTGAAGGGTTTCTGCAGTAGTGTTACTTGTGAGACAGAAGAAATACTTGAAGATTTTGAGCATTGAGACCAGCAGTATAATGGGATAAATAAAGTGAAATGAAAGGGCAAATTTGATTAGTGGAAGGCACAAAGTAGAAAGACAATATATTGAGAATGAAAGTGTTTAGTACTAATGTTGAATCAAAAGTATTGACACACACAGGGAAAGGAGTGAGCCTATGAAAAATATTATGGGGACTTTGAAAAAAATAAATCAATAAGTAATTTCCATAATTTTTATGGTTTTACTAATGGAAATAGCAAGGGGTTTATGGTGGCATTTAAAAAAAATAACAACAAACACTGCCTCTCCCCCTCCTTTCCTCCCCCCCCCCCCCAGTAGAATTTAACTCCATCATTTGTGCTTTTGGTTTGGAAAAACAAAAAGGATGAGGTCAATACTAGAGATCTAACCTCCATGGGGAAAATGCAGATTTTGTTAAGAAGTAAATTGTAGATTCTATGAGACATTAACACATCATAACCAAAGTCACTTTTTAGAAATATCTCTAGTGACATCCTGGGGGATTTTAAGAGAAACAGGAGAACTGAAGAAGAAAACAAAGGTTAGCAGGATGAAAGCTAAGAGGAGAAACATGCTCTTTCCAAATGAACTTTTTTTCCCCAAAAATACTATTTCTTTTTGCAGAAGTAAAATATCATCTTATTAATGTTTTTACTGGTTTTAAAGTTCTTGTACAAAATATCTGTAAGAGCATAACACCTTAGAATGCCAAAAGTATTGGCTAAAAGACCTCTGCTAGTTGGATACTGAGGCAACAAAATCACTGGTTGAGATTAGAGAGGTTTGAGCAACTGGTTTTCTAACCAGCTTTTAGCTAAGACTTAATAAACAAAAGAGGGGTAATTTATTGCATCATAAATTATTAAATATGTTAACAAACATAACAACACAAGGTTCCTTTTGTTTAAAATCCCCTGGGATTAATAACATACATACATATTAGGATTGCAAATTTGCACAATATTTCTAAGATCCACAGCATGATTTTTAAATATTATTTATTTCTTTATATATTATATCAGTTGGATTTAGACTTCAACTATCTATATTTGAAATAATATTAAAAGATCAGTATGTTTGGGTATCTCTTAGTGAACTTTAAAGTATTTCTCCAGAGATGTCAAAAACAAAATTAGAAAAACTAAGAGATTTTCTTACATTCTTGATCCTTTACTCCATTAAGGTTTTATCACTTCAAAGTTGACCTGATGTGACCTTAGCAGTTGTAGTTAATTCTCTAATACATAGTTGGTAACTGGGTAGAGAATAGGCTTATATTAGAGACCCCAACCAGTAGTGAGATACATAAGGAGATAGGAGAATTTATCTCAGTATTTATCTGGGGGAAAAAAATGGCATTTGAAAGCATAACACTGGTATATGGTCTAAGATTTAGCCAACAGTATTTGCTAGCAAATTCCCATTTTCCATTAATAAGTTTTTAAGGGTTGACCCAAACATAGTGACTGTAAAATGAAAATGGTTTTGTCATTTTGAGGTGAAGTGTCCAGCAGGTTTTAACCAGAGTAATATTTGTGATCATAATGAGCTGTACTTGGGACCTCTTTCTAGTACCCTCCATGATTAGAGTAGTACATTGTTGTATATTTTTCAAGTGTTTCATTTTGTTTTCTGAGGATTATAAAATTGCAGAATTAAATTATTCCAACAGAAATGTTAAATTCAAAATGAATTTGTTTACTGTGTTGCCTTTGGTTTTCTTCCAGCAAAGGAGGAGGTAGGTCAGAGAACAGAAGAGCTCCATCAGTACAGCTGTAAGGAGTGGTTTGGGACAGAAGGGTGTGTGTAGCAGCTGGGATGTCAGAATAGTTTACTGCAGAGGACTGCTGAGGATTGATATACTGTCTTTACTTTTGATTAAACCAAAGCACATGCATTATTTAGTTGTTACCCATGGCACTCTCCCTTTTACAGGCACAAATGTTGTGATCTCTCTTCCCTCCTTTAATAAAAATATAAAAGCATGAGATTTTTATATGACCCTATTATCTTCATGCTTTTAGACACAATTTTTGCTCATAATATCTTCTTGTTTGCTTTAAGATTCATTATACAGAATTTTCCTCTTCATAAAAGTTGGGATGTTTGGTAGAGGCCTAGAAAACTATCAAGGGGAAGAGACAGGATTTCACTGTATATCTTGTCGGAGACAGAGGAACAGTAGTGGTTTGGCACATTGTTTTCTTCCATAAAACTCAATGCAAATGTATCAGGCCGAAGAGACAGCAGCTGATATGCCGGCTCAAGCATTTTGTTTTTGTGGGGTTTGTTATTTGTAAGGTCCATTGCAAACAAATAAATAGCATATACAGATGCCACACATGCTTGCTATTTTTAGACCAAGCATCGTGTTAAGGGTTATATATTGTCTTTGCTATGTGGTAGAGCTAAATTTGATTAACTTGCTGTTACTGCGGGCCTCTCTCATTTATACATCTGTTGATTTCCCCTCTAGAAGAAAAAGTCTTTCACAGGACTTGCAGCTGTGTGCTGTACCTGCATCCTAGGAAGGAGGGATGCTTCACCAAGGCAGCGTGACTCAAAATGCTCGTGCTGCCTTGTCAGCAAGTTTGTTTGCCCAGGACCGATTTTCCTGCTTCGATGGCCGTGCCCTGGGTCGGGCAGCCCCAGAGGGGTTGTTCCCCGCAGCACATTTTGCTCTCAGGCCCGGGTGCTTCCCTCGGAGAGCTGCCCTGCTGGCAGAGCGGGGCTCCGGGGCAGGGCGCTGTCCCCTCGCCGGGGTTTGTTGTCACTAAATGGGGCTGCTCCATTGCACCGCCGCCACGTCTCTGGTGGCTGGTGGCTGACGTGAGCGGCTCCTCGCAGCATCCTCCTCCTCGCAGGGCATGCACGGGGAGCCGCACGCTGCACAAACCCTGAGCAGGCTCAGCCCGGCCACAAGGAAGGAAACCAGACACAGGCTGACTGCAGCACTCACACACCAAGGCAAATCGTGTCAAGCTAGCAGGCAGTTGTTTGTTCACTTACTTGTTCGGAACGGGCCAGAGAGGATGTCAAACTTAAAGGCTGTAACCTAAGCAACTGTAACCATTGCAGCCACTTCACACTTGAATAGTTTCCCTACCTTAAATTTCTCCTTCGTTTTTCTAGTTCAAATTTCCTGGAGGAGGGAAAGAGCAGAATTTTTGCATTAATTTTAAGTGGAATTTAATACTTAGCACATTTCTGGAAACCTGGATGGGTTTGGTTGTTATTTTTGGTATTGTTTTGGTTGTTTTTTGTTTTTGTTTTTCTTTTGGGGGTGTTGTTGGTTGGTTTGTTGGTTTGTTTGTTTTTTGTGAGCTTTAAACACTCATCTTAGTTTTTACTTTAAAAGGTAAAATTGCTATTTCATATTTCTGTTGGATAGAGTGTATAATAGCTAATCTTGAATTCGCCTAAAAATCAGACTAAAATACATTATTATTGTGCAATCATAGGAAAAAAAACAACAAACAAACCAAACTTGGGTACAGAATTTTCAGATATTAGTGGAAGGGTAGGATGTAGACAATATGTAGCTATTAAATCAATAATCCAGACATTGAGGGAATTCCCCAGACAGCTGTTGGATATTTCCCCCTAATCAGTAGTAATAATCCAATGGTGTTTGAAATGGCATGATTTTATATTGGAACTTATTTTTGTGCTGATATTTTCTCATGCATCTCTAATGGCTCCCTAAAATATGAAGAGAGCCAAGTATTATTCATAGCCGTGGAGCTCGTGTGAAAAAGCTGCTGTTTGAATATATGAAGTCTGTACAAGTTCTTTAGCCCTTTCTGACAGACATTCTAAGATGGTTTAGCCCCACTATACCCTGGTATCTTTTGTTTCCTAGAGTATAACCCTGATGGATGTCCGTGGTGTGTGCCAAGTTTTGTGTGGCAGAAGTCAGGGAGGTGTGTGGGAACCAGGTACACAGACTTTGGGGGACAACAGACCTGAGGGATGGGCAGGTTGACCTATTAAATCTCTTCCATCTCCAGTGTATCCAGTTTTACTTTCATATAGATTTCAGTGCCATGCATTTTTTTTCCCCTGCTTCTAGCAGTTGAAAGCATAAAGCATAGACATATACAATATCTAGTTTCTAGGCTGGTCTAAGTTATTTTTAATATAGCTATAACCAGCATACTTGTGGCATCCAGATTCCTGTTTACAAATATAAACATTGTTCTTTGTTCTTCTCTGCTTCACTGCACTATTGGGGTTTACTTATTTCAGTGTCATTCTTCCTAACCTAATCCAAACAATAACCTTGGCTCAACAATTTAAACATATTGAATCCCCCACCAGAGTAGTTTTCCCTAGTAATACTCTGATTACAGCAGCTTTTATGTCTGAACAGGAAAGGACCTTAAACACTAAATCTCATCAGCACTGTAAAAAATAAGTGGTGAGCATCAGTCACATTTTCTTGAAATACCACAAGTCTTTCTTGAAGTCTAATCCTTTAATCTCTGGATTTTGGGCACTTCTGTTCTGATTACTAGGGATCAAAAGGTTTGGCAAATACTCTTCAGACCACTCTTCAAAGTGGCCACTGTAATATTACCAGGTTGTTATGACAATTGTATGATTTTTTTGTTGTTGTTGTAGTGGTAGCTGGTATTTTTGGAAAAAATGGAGAAGTTAGTTTATCAAAGCCATGGTCTGCCACATTGAAAATTTTTAAAAAGCATGTGGTCCTCCAGTATAGAGGTTTGGAGTGTTTGAGAACATGGCAATGTAAAAGTGAAGGAGAAATACCTTTCACTGATGAAGAGGCAGCCTTTCTAATGGAGGGTACCCTCAGAGGGCTGCTGTGGCACACACAAAGGCTTTTCTGAGCTTGTTCCCAAAGCTAGGGAGTGACCTTTCATTTCACTGCAAATGGAAATCTTATGCCATTTCCTGCCTAAAATACTGCCATGTGTGAAGCTACATAGAAAAAAAGGAAAGAATTTTGCATGTCACTCATGGACCAAAATCTACTTCTTTAGACCCTCCTACCAGATAGTTTTGTTAGATGTTCATTGGTTTGCTCTGCAAGTACACTGTTTTTCCCTAAATGAGATCATTTCCTTGTCCTGTTTTAAGCAAAGGCTGCATATGTTGAAACAAATCAGTGACTCTTCCTCCACAAATTTCATTTTACTTATTCACACTAGCAATAGATTTAAACTGAATATTTCCCACTATATCTGATCACTGAGATTCCAAAAGCCTGCTGCTTTATGTGTTAGATCTCTCTCTAAGGAAGACAACCCCACCTGACTTAAAGAGAGCTATAAAGGTGCTTTTGAGAAATCACTCATTTTCAATAGAGAGGCTTTCAATTAACAGAGCAGATTTGGAAAAAGAAATAATCTTGTCACCTAGATGCAGGGCTCTGCAGTTATTACAGGAGCAAGTGCAAATCTCTCCATGCAATTCCTGTTAATTCCAGCTTTCCTTCCTGAGCTGCGTTTATTGTTCCTGTCCTTGCCGCTGTCAGTAAGAAATCCAACTGGGTATTTAGAACCAAAACCCCAGAGCCTGAAAGAGCCAAATACTCTTGTGCTCATCATGAATATTTTATCTGCATAGGTGTGTCATCACTCGCATCCAGTTCCTCTTTACTTGGGATTTGTAGCTTTGTATGTTGGAGTGCATATATCAAGGGTGAATGCAGAGGAGGGGTTTCAAAGTTACTTTGCTGTGTTGATAACACTGCAACAGATCCGGCCTTTACACATGTTATTATTATTTTTTTTTTCATTTGGTGAAATATTCTGAAATATTCAGTGACTATAGTGGGATATGGCCAAGCAAATTAATGTTACTTATCAGGTATAAACAAGTTGTAATATTTTCAGTATTCTAGTGTTAACATTCAGGGTTAGCATTAAACTAGAATAACACATGTTTTTGTGTATACTGTGTTTCTTGATGAAATAAATGCTCATTGGGTCTGTAGTGCCACTTCAGCCCTTGGCTTCCCTGGTAATGTCTGCTCTCTGTGAGAAACCGGTGTAAGAAAAAGAATTAAAAGTCAAGCTCTGTGCCCCTCTGTAGACCCCCAATATGAGCACACATGACTTATTTGTGCATTAAACTGCACTGAAAAGTTATATCGGCTTAGGGGAGGTAGGAGCTTTTTCACTAGCTGGAGGAAAAGATGTGTAGCTCTCTGTCAGCTGGGGGAGAATGCTGGTTTGTTATCTTTTGCCTGGTTTCATAAACAAATGCCGACAGCAATTGTTGTTTTTGCAGAGCCAGCAGAAATTCATAGGGGGTTACTTTTTGTTGTACTGCCACACTAAAAAGATGTTATTTTAACAACAGAATGTTTGATCGCTTTTAAAAATACAAGGCCTAGTTTTTAGGCATGCTGAGCCCCATAATTTCTATTGAAGTCAGTTCTTGCTACAGATGCCCCAGAGCACTCTAAGGAGTCCCTCAGATTCAAGATCCAAGTACAGTGTAAAGGAACATCTCTGATGTGAGCACAGTCACCAGGAAAAGCACAGAGGCTTTGTTCTCTGTACATGAACACAAATTGGACTGACTTTTTGGAAGGTACATATATTGAATGTGTTCAAATCACCATCTCAGCAGTCAGTAGTAAGGTGCACATTAGCTTACACTAAAGGATTTCTCTAATGGGAATTGCTCTGTGAGATGGACTGCAGAGGTAAGATTGCAGCATAACCACTGTGGGACATTCAGGCACAGGGAAACATCTGTCCTATGAAGAAGTTGTCTATGGCAAATATAACCCCAGACTGAACACAGAGCTCAATTCCTAGGCTAGCCCCATCTGACAGAGCTTTAAGGATTTCTGTTGTGTGGTCAAAATGGGTTTTTCCCTTATTGCAACTAAGGTTTTCCCAGAATTTGTGCCTCATGAGGTAACAGTTAATGGAGAAAGTCTTCTGTAAAAAAAACAAAAACAAAGAACAAAACACCCCCCACCCCCAAAAAAACCCCAAACCCCAACAATAACAAAAACAACAACAACAAACAAACCAACAAAAACACAAAAAAACCCCAAAACATTTAAGATTTCAAATCCCTAATGAAAACAAGTACATAAATACAAAATGCATTAGTTGCATTTGAAAATAAAATGGGGAAAATCACCTAACTTCCATCCCATCACACCTTACTGTTTTATTTCTCAAACAAAGATTAATCCCTACTTAACTTAGGTGTTCTATATTGAGTGTTACAGGACAGATATACAAGTAATGTAGTGACAGATAAACGACTCTTCAATCCTTTAAAATTTATTGTGAAGTGGTTTATTAGCATTATTAAGTGAATGTTTGTGTTCAAATGTTCTGAACCTTTAGTGAAGATGGTAGGAGGGAACCAAAAACTGGCTGAAGTTAATTTTAAATGAATTCAGCTCTTACACCTTTTTCTGTTCTAGGTACAAAGAGCACTCCAAAAGTGCTGAAATGTAGAGACTTGTGGGTTCTTTTCCATAAAATCTGATCAAAAGAAAAAGATCCATTGGAACAGCTATTTTGTTTACTTTGTTGATTTGGACATTCTTCTTCAGTGTTGGCAGCTCAGATTTTGCCACTGCATAAGAAGCAGCAAGTGGAATGTAGACATAAAAGCAACTGTTTGCTGTCAAAGAAAAGTTGAATTCTTACTGTAAAGAAATAACTTGAAAAGTGAAAATATTAATTCTAAAATTATTGCTTGTATCAATCAATTGAGAAATTGACCCTTAACATTAAGTCTTAAGTTGCATTTAATAATTTTTTAATGCGTGTTAAACAGCTCTGGTTATAAGCATAATTCTGTAGTACTTCTTTGTAAATTGAGTCTTAAAAGATACTTAAGTTGAACTAAAACCTAAAATAGTAAATTCTGGACTGAGATTATCATAAACTGATATCTCCAGAGTAGTGACTTCACTTCTGTGAAGATCACCTGCCAGTCATTTCTTAACCAAGCTGAACGAACAGCTGTACTGCAGAAGGTAGTCTTAATGCAAAATTAGTCCTAAAGTGCACTAAAACATCACACAACTGATATTGTGAAGCATGAAAAGCTACTGTACTCACTGTAAAGGCACTGTTTGTAGAGGAAGTCATTATCTCTGACCTGAATTTTAATGCATCTAGTGACAACAAGCATCGAGACTTTTCCTAGGAACTAGCTAGTTGAAAGTAATGTGTGATGCTGGTCACAGAAAGTTGGGTGAAGTTATTTATAAATCTTCCTCCTCTTTTTAAATATTAGAAGATTATTTCAAGTAGAAGTGGAGTAGTTTTAAACTAAAATCAGGTTAAGGAGGTACTGAATACAATAAAATAATCTTAATATTTTGTAACAACCCAACTTAGCAGAGGAGTTTCTGAAACAGTATCAGACTCTGGGGGGTTTGCTCAAAGCATCCCTGGTGTCTGTTGCAGGCTGTCTAACAACTCTGCAGTGGGCCTGAGTAATTCCTGTGTTCTGCTCCATTCACTGGCCTGGGGCACAGTGCAATACTGCCTGTCCCATGTGCCGAGGAAATCAGAGAAGGAACTTTGTCTGATTTGGGAGATGATGCTAGAGATCACAAGAACTGAGCAAAAGGAAAACATCCCCGGAAAGGGTTGTCAGAGCTCATTTAGCCTTGGTGAATGATCTAAAGAAAGGCTCTCCAAAGCCAGGCTGGGACAGCAAAGAGAGCTGTTAAGAGTTGAGCTATTCACAAGTTGTGAATAGCAATGAGCAGAGTTAGTGGAGCTTTGCCTGATGACTCTTTCAAATCAAGCGCATGAAGAGATCACCAGCACACTGTGGAAAAGGACTTAAAAAATCTTTGTAATGTATTGCTTGTGAAAGAGGAAAAAGTCAGGTAATGGCAGTGAAAATAAGTCTGTTCTTTTAATCTTTGAAGTCAGTTCAGCATGAACAGCAATCATGCATTCCTTCCCCAGTGCTCCCCTGGCACCATGACCAAATGCTGGCCTGTGGCAGAGAAACCACTAAGGCTGTGGTTTATTTTCCAGCCTTTCCAACTGTGTTGACATTAACCATGAAGATGCACATAATGTTATTCTATGCCGTGTATAATTGTGTTTTTCATTATGTGGTCAGCTGTCCAACAGGAAGTGAAAATTAGCTTCCTCTTTTCTGGGCTGTGTTGAACAACTTTTTGATAGGTGCCAAACACTTGTGTGTCTGAGCACTCAGTGTTTCACAGAGCAGCACCCAGGTTTTTGTCAGCAGTTTTACAAAGCTACCCGAGTGACAAGGGCAGTTGTCCACCTGAAGGAGCTGTGCTGAAGAAAGCGATACTTGTGTAAATCTGAAAACATATTTTTTCCAAATTGGGTAATATTTTTGTAGATCTTATCTAACAAAGATTTGAGTTTTATTGGAGATTCATTCTAATGTTGGAACTCTGTTTCAGAAAAGTGGTTACAGTCATATGTGGTAATAAAGGTGAGCTGTTACATAACTAGGTTGCTGGTCAGATTTATTTCATCTCTTTTTGACTGAAAATTGATCCATCTTCTGAAATACTGCTTATGCTAATCAAAATATATTTATTTGTCCAGAAAGCCATGCTAGTTGGCTTAGTATTTTCCTTTAAAGGTTGGTTTCTCCTGGCAGAGGGAATACTTTAAATTGTGTCTGGACTACAGCAGAACAAAATCCATAATGAATATGTAAGAGATGTGAGAAGCATATCTAGTTCCTGCAAGTAATATGAGGCACCCTGATTTATTGTTTTAACTATGGCTATGCTGTACTGTTTGAAATTTTAAAATATTTCTTCTTTTGCTTTAAATCTGTTCCCAATGTTTCAGCATGTCAAATTATTTTTCCTTTGAGTTAATAACATGGTATGAAACAGTACTGTCTCTTCCCAAGTTCTTTTAGAATTTACTTTTTTACATGAGTTTAGCTCCATTTTCAAAAGTGTTCATATTAGCTGTTTTCCACCTGCACTCCTTCACTTGCCTTATCTATTTCTCAAGTTTTTCTATTCTGTTTATAATTTTTCTGGCAGAAACTAAGATGCAGAGACCCACTTTGGGACTGATGCTGTGTAATCTGGAGTCTTTGCAATGCATATTTCAGTCATTGACACAGGGTAGACCTGAGCTCATTAACTCAGCTTTGCACTCATGCTGTGATATTTGTGTCTAGGTTACTTTAAGCTTTTACTCTTAAAATATCTCGTGTTGCCACCGCTGGTTCAGCTTCATGAGAGCTTTAGTCCACAGACAGTTCAGGTAACAACCAAATTTTTGTGTTGTAGGTCAGCTGGTGTTCAGACATTCACCACTAAAGCAGACAGAATAGTGGCAGAAATAGTGATAAATTGCTCCTTTGGTAGAGGGAGAAAAACTGAAGAATGGAATGGGCATTTCATTATCTCAAACACCAGAGAGTGCTGACATTGCAATGGGTTGGCACATGTGCACAGTCTGACAATAACAGCTATCGTGCCCAGATTTTCATGGCATTTATTTATAATAATCCCTCTTTCTCAGTAGAAACCCAGAAGTTTGGTGACTTTTCAGAAATTGTTTTCTGCCAAAAACCGTGTATCTTAAAATCTGGATTCAGCTGAACTCCCTGGCTAAGACTGACCTGTTTGTTTGCTTGTACTTTGACTAAAGGATTACATTGATGGTTTCCCAGAATTCAAAATTATATTTAATCTGTTTACAGAGCTACATATATTATTTGAATGAGAAAGAGGGAAATGAAAGTGGCCATATCGACATCAGCTAGTAGCTGTTCGCAGGAAGCAGCAATTACTGTCTAGCCTTCTTCCCCAGAAAAGCTCTCCCAACTGCTTCCCATACCACAGAGCTGCACTGTGCACTGGCACACAGAACAGCCATACAAAACAGCAAATAAAGCACTAGAAAGCAATAGAAACTAGTTTGGGGGTAGATTAATGACAATAATTCCCACATGAACAGGACTGAAGCTGATTTCACTTGCAGTTGTCAAACCGAGCTTAACTGGCAAGGGAAGGAATGTGTGTTTGTAATCAGTAGCTGTGCACTTGCAGCAGAGGAGGGACTTGGGTATGGCACACTTGGACAGTCTCACCTCTTCCAAATTTGCTCAGCCTGTACTAAATCCTGCCTTTTTCCTCTTTGCTTTGTTTGGTCCCAGCTCACATATGTGTGAATCATCCAAGGGGAAAGTTTGAGAGATGCTGTGTGTCAGGTCAGTCCAGGTTCATTCCCTGTTTATCCTTAGAAAGCCAGAAACACTGGTGTGTAAACAAGGGGGGAGGGGAGAGGAAGGTTTAATGAGACAATCAGGGTTAATCTTTTCTTTCAATATTGCATGTAATTTGGTTTTCTGATTATACACTAAACAACAGTTGCATTTTCTTTAGTTCAGTTATACAAACACAGAAGCCAGTTAATATTCCTGCACTCTCTGTGTTGTAAGGGTGCACAGAGAAAACCTTCATTATTTTTCTAGTGCTAAATCTGTTCATGTTAAACCATATTCCTCTACACAGCAAAAGAAAAGTAAATGACAACATCAATTCAATCCAGAATGCTTGGTAAATTGAGACGGGTTGTTTACCTAGTGTATGAAAAAGTCTCTTGGGGATGGGTTTTATTATGATCTGCATAGTCATCCATTTTCATGTACTGTCTGTGCTCATGTTTGTGAGTTAAACATACACAGTAATTTAGCATTCAGTTAATCCCACGGCTATAATCCAGACAGATTTAGCTCAAATTTCTCTGGGATTTCTATTATCTAGATTTAGCAATGTGGTGTTGACTGGATATTTCAAATTGCTGCAAATGCTTTTTCTTCTTCAATAAACAACATATTTTGATGTTCTCGTAACTGAAGCTGCAGATTCTTTCTGGCATTAACCACATGTAAAAATGTGTCTTTGTGAGGACAGTGATTGCACAGCTGGAGCATGCTTTTAATGGATTCCAGCTCTTTGACTACATACCACATAAGATCATACAATGTTTATGTGAAAACCGGGATAACATGTGAAAATACTAATGAGAATTATCCAAAGAATGTTTATCTCCACACATCATCTCTTTGAAAATGATCTCAACTGCTTCAATTTTACTAATGTTTTATTACAATTTATTTGACAGTATAGTAATATAGAACCTGGATCTCTTAGAGCACTTCTCCTAAGTAGACCAGAGCTTTTATTGTTTTCAGTGTCCTCAGACAGAACTTCTAGTCTTTCTCGCTCAGCAGTTTTGAGGAAAAGGGAATCTGAGGGGAAGAAAGAGCATCATCATCCACATGAAATGAGGGGATATTAAGCCCAAGTGCACTGGGTGCCTTTCACAGCAGACCACCCTTTGTCATATGTTGCTCTGATTAAGTGCAAATGTATTCAGGGGAGCAGAGCAGACACTGTAGAGAGGGTCCAAATGTTCTTGTACCAAAAGTGCCAGCCCTCCCACATGTGCTAGCATTGGTGGGGCTGCAGGAGTAAGAATGCTTGTGTGGGAGATTTTTAGGAGGGAAGTGCACTGTGGGAAAAATTGTAAAGCTGCTTCTTCTACCCGAGTAGCTCGAGTGTGTGAATTGAGGCAAACAAACAGCGGAGCAGGGCAATGCATGCTCTGTGCTCTGCCTTGTAATTGTGTTGCAAATGCACCAAGTACATTATTCACCCCCTGGCCAGATCTTCTGGGAAGAGGCTTGTGCACTCTTGGCAATAATTTAATCCTAAAATTGTGTCATCCATAAGCGTCTCAGAAATTCAAAATAAGCAAACCACTTGGAAATATTTGGAAAGCAAACTATTTGGAACCATTTGTGGGATTTAGGAAGCTGTGTGTCATATTTTTGTTCCCTGAACTGGAGAATTCAGACACCAGTTCAGTAAGTGAGTTCAGGTATGCTGCCCCTTAAAGCACCCTCATCATGCTGTGTTCCAGATGCCTTCTCTGACTGTGCATTACTGCCAGCCCCAGTAACTGTAAAAATCTTGAGAGGTATCTTCAATGTGAAGAAAGAAAGAGGATGCTCATTTAATCGGTTGTGATAAAACTCTTCCACGTATAAAAAACCAATCAAAACCAAAAAGCATGAATAGGAAAGACTTTTGTAGCTACAATTAATTCTATAGCTACATTCTGTAGCTAATTCTGTACAATTCAATTTTGTAGATACCCATAATTCTGGTTAAAATCTTCTGAAAGAAATATGCTGTGTCTGTGTGGCAGTACTTTTGGTTTCATACTTGCTCTGAGTTACTCTTTGCAGTACTACAGCAGCTGAGTTTCAGAAGCAGCAGCAGCATTCATGTACTTGCCTCGAAAAAGAGTCTGAGAGTTCACTCTCCTCGCTTCAGTGCCCTGCTGAAGTGGGCCTGCTCCTGTTGCACTAAGCTGGCCTGAGAAGTCACATTTAGCTATCAATATCTGTGTTTGATCCCTAGTAAGTCAGAACTATGAAGCTGTGATGCCAGTGAGATGGAGAAGCCATCTGATAGCTCTTAAACTGCTCCTCTTCCAGACGGTGCCTGTGGCACCAGCTGTTGGAGCTGGGTGTTTTCAAAGCCCAATTCTTTTCTTTCTCAGAAGAATTTCTTTAGGCCCCTAAAGAGTGATATCAAAACCCCAGATGAGCATAAGAGTTTAAAATGGACCTGACATAACTATGTATTAGTTGCATCTTTTTTGAAAAGAAGTATAAATCAATTTAAAGTTTTACAGTCAGTGTCTGAGGAATTTGCCAGTGCACCCAGAGACCTTCTCATTGTTGCACATAGCAGCTTGACCCACCAGACGCACCAGTTAGATTCTGCCTGCCTGCTTTATTTTCCTTTGTGTTTTTTTTCATCGTATTATATCCTGACCTCTCATTCAGCAGCTATTTTGAATCACGCTGAGGACACTTTTCCTCTCTCCCTTTGGATTTCCTGCTGCTGATGCAAACGCATCTCAAAATACCATCTTCTAAAGTTATTAGATCCAGAGCTTGGTGATGTGTACTGGGCTTAGCTGAAATACCTGACTAGCAAAGAAAGACCAAGAAATGAAAGAGCACCATGTAAATATTGACAGATTGTTTTTATGACTAAGCTATGATTATCCTTCATTAATTTGTCTGTGTTTTCAGAAAAAGAGGAAATTGCTGAAAAGCAATAGCATTTTTTGCAACAGACAACTGTGTGCTGGGATTGTTAAAACTTCTATTCAAGAAATCCCTTTGCATGAAAAAAAAAAGGAAAAAACACACTCTCTTACAGAGAGGCAAGTCTGTAATGTTTAAAAGTAACACCAGTGTGTTCTATATCTGCATCTGTAATTTGAGATTAAATACACTGTGGATAAGGTTAAAAACATAATCTTTTCTAACCACCTACCAGGCATTTATGCAGTATATTGTTTCCTTTCTGACAGTTAAATTACTGGTAATAAAGCTCTGTAACTGTGCCACGACAGTGTGTCTTAGTTTGGAAGACAGGTGTCTGCTAGGGAAGGCAGGAGCTTCCCTTGGAATGGAAAATGTAAGACCCCTCCCTCTGAATGATTGTAATTTTGAAATTAAGGGGCTCTCAGGCAGATACGAGGATAGGAATAGCAATTCTTTCCTGGTGTGTGTAACAAGGCAAACCAAGATCTGCAGCGCCGGCACAAACAGAGCAGGAGCCCCAGGACCCTTCCCTGGGTGCAGTTCCAGGCACAGCCGGCAGGGGCGCTGCTGGCTCACGGCCGGTCATGGAGGGCAATGATTCCCCCACACCTGCAGGGGGCGCTGTGGGGCGGGCTCGGGCAGCACACAGGAACGGCATCTGGGCCCGGACAGGAGGGGATGGAGGTGAGGATTTGGTGCATAAACCACTGGGGCAGGGTCGATCCCAGTGCCTGGACAGGAGGGGATGGAGGGGAGGATTTGGGGCATAAACCACTGGGGCAGGGTCGATCCCAGTGCCTGGACAGCAGGGGATGGAGGTGAGGATTTGGTGCATAAACCACTGGGGCAGTGTCGATCCCAGTGCCTGGACAGGAGGGGATGGAGGTGAGGATTTGGTGCATAAACCACTGGGGCAGGGTCGATCCCAGTGCCTGGACAGCAGGGGATGGAGGTGAGGATTTGGGGCATAAACCACTGGGGCAGGGTCGATCCCAGTGCCTGGACAGGAGGGGATGGAGGAGAGGATTTGGTTCATAAACCCCTGGGGATGCTGATCCCACTGCCCAGCAGGACTCTGAGGAGCGCCAAGCTGGAAGGGCAGGAATGAGCAGGAAGAGATGTGTCAGAAGCTCCATGGCAGTGGCTGGATCTGTGGGACATCCTGAAAGGGCAGGGGCTGTCGGGTTGCAGCACAGAGAAACCCAGAGCAGCAGTGAAGAAGCAGCAGGAGTGAGGCAGCAGTGGCCCGGGTCCCAGCAGGGCAGGGAGAAGCAAACTCAGCATCCCGAGAAAATGGTGATTGGTGCCTCTTTTAGTGAGACAGGTGATAATAAGGTCTCGGGTCAGTGGCTGCTCTCACGAGCAGAGGCTCAGCCCCACAGCAGAAGAAAAGCTCCAGGCAGGGTTATGGCGGTGGCAGCGAGCTCCCTTCCCAAGCAGCAGCTTTGACCATCCTCCTCTGAAGCCAAGACAGAGAGAGCTTGCAGCTGCCCCAGCCCCCGTCCTTTACCTGTCCAGTTCTCAGGTAGCTCTGCCTCTCAGAGAGAAACTGCCCAGAGAAGAGAAATGCAGCCAAATGCCCTCCTTCCCCCTGAGCTTGGCCTCTTTGTTTTCTTTACTCAGTAGTTAGTGTGTCCTAGCAGCTTTTGGGAAAAACTCTATAGGTAAAATGAGCAAAATAAAAGAAACCTAACCTGCAACACAGTGTTTGTCCTCTAACATGGCTGTGCAACTGCGCTGCCTGCTCTAAGTTGGTGCTCCTCAGGGCAGAGGGCAGAATCTGGGCCTGTAACATTTAGTTAATCAAACTGTGTTCCTGTAGCAGAACTGATACCTTTCTATCCCCTCCCTAACCTTGATGCTGGAGGAATAAAGCAAACCAAACTAGTTATTTGCTGCAATTCTGAAAACAGATTTTCTGTGCACCAATTTGCCATCTGCACAATCATCCTTTCAGATGCCGAGCCCCCTCTCTGTGTTGCAGAGGGAAGAATCCCAGACATGACTTTGGTAGCTGAGACCTGCTGGTTTTTTTAACCCATTGAAGTATTTTCTAAAGATGCTCTTTTTTTCTATGTGCTTGGCTGGTGTTATGGTGACCATGACTGAATATATCAAGTTACTGGTATGGGAGTAGCCCTGCCAGGAAGCCAGAGGGCATGGTCAGTGCAAACTGTTTTTAGATGCCTGAACAGGCACAGCTCTAAGTTGGGTGCCTGCTAAGTTAATAAAAGGACTAAACATTATTTCTCCTATTTCCTGTATGTGGACAGAACACTCCCTGTATCTCCTGGGCACCTTGCTCTCCAAGACAAGCCTTACTCCTGGGCTGATGTCACACTTGATTAATTGGCCCTTACAACATTGTGTAAATACCAATATTCTAAAACTACGCTTAGAATTTTTGAGCTTGGGTTCTGCTAGAATTCGAGGAGAGGACTTTTGAAGAACTGAAAGGGGAGAAACTAAGAAAAGAAATAAACAGATAAATGCCCCAATGTGAGAAATTTTTATGAGCAAAATGTGATCAATTCATTCTCAACGTCAAAACAAATGAACAGAGGGAAAGCTGCCCCTACTTCCTTTCTTCTTAATGCTGAAAGAGATCTGTTCCTTGCTTCGTGAAGGAAAGGAAATTATTTGAGACAGAAAAACCAAATTAGAAAGGTGACCTGCCAGTTTATTTATTTTACTCTTTGCATGGTGGTGTGAAAGATCCAGCAGCAAAGTGTACTGGTTTGTAAAGTGAGCTACTCCACTAGAAATTGTTGAGATTAAAAATGCTGAAAAACCCTGAGCACCATCCCAAATAGTAAAGTCCAGTATTTTATTAATTATAAGCCCCATGCTTTCCTCCTATTCCCAGATTAATAAGTCATGAAGTGGTAGCTTTTAGGTAAATTTCCATAATTTCACTCATAATATTTATTTTAAAAGGTATTTAAATACAGGGGTCATCTCTTAGGTTCACTTAAAAACAGCAGAGGACAGGAAGTGCTCTCTTGTATTGAAATTCATACCTTTAATTTTTTTCTTTTGAATTGTTAGAGCAATGTTAGAAACCTGATAGTGTGGGACCAGCTGTTTCTTGGCTGTACATGGTATTGATTTGTAAGAGCAGTGAAACAGAGCTGTTCAACTAATTAAGAGAAGACCATAACCACACTGCTGACTCTTTCACTGCTGTGCTCATCTGTATGGGAGCTGCTCCCCAGCCTTTTCCTCTCACCCCATTCACAGGTTGTCTGCCCAGGGATGGGGTTCTCTCACCAGCTCTCTGGCTTCATTCCCATCTCACTGGTACCTCTCTCAATAGCCTAATTTTGGCTCTGAGCTACATCTAGTGCTTAGATAGGATAAGATTTCAGCTGGATGGATTATAAACATCATTTTCTTTTCAATATTCTCAGCTCCAACCCCACAGAAGGTTACTTTAGCCCAACAGAATAAAGTCCCATCCTTCAGACAGCTGAGCCAGTTGCCTTACTTTAGCACACAGTGTAATTATTGTGCATGTTCCACAGAAGGCATTCCACTCACAGTCAGGGCAATTTAAAGGGACTTTAGGGCGCTGGGTCAAGTGGCTGATAGGGCAGGAGTGCAGGCAGTGTTCTGCTCACTCCCTTTGGTGGCAGAGTAAAATGGTGGAAGGAATATGAGAGCCCACATTGCCAACAAGTGGCTCAAGGGTTGGTGTTATCAGTAAAATTTTGGGTTCTTTGGTCATGGGGAAACTTTTATGGCACCTGGCCTGCTGGAACTGGATGGGTTGCATCTCTCTGTTAAGGGTAGAAGAATTTTAGCTTATGAACTGGCAGAACTCACTGAGAGGGCTTTAAACTAGATTTGAAGGGGGAAGGGAATGCAGCTGGGCTGTCTGGAAGCAGGCCCAAGGGTGGTAAGCCTGAGCTAGGGGTGAAATCAGTAGCCCAGCTGAGGTGCATGTATACCAATGCACACAGCATGGGTAATAAACAGGAGGAGCTGGAGGCTGTGGTGCAGCAGCAGAGCTGTGATGTAGTCACCATCACAGAAATGTGGTGGGACAACTCACACAGCTGGAGCACTTCACGGGATGGCTACAAGCTCTTCAGAAGAGACAGGAAAGGGAGAAGAGGTGGAGGGATGGCCCTTTATATTAGGGAGGCTTTTGATGCCATGGATATTGAAACTAATGATGATGGAGTTGAATGCCTGTGGGTGAGAATTAAGGGGAAGACCAACAAGGCTGACATCCTACTGGGAGTCTGTTATCATCCACCAAACCAGGGAGAAGAGGTGGAAAATTTATTCTATAAGCAGCTGGAGAATGTTTCAGGATCACCAGCCCTTGTTCTTGTAGGTGACTTTAACCTACAAGACATCTGCTGGGAACTTAATACAGCAGGAAAGAGGCAGTCCAGGAAGTTTTTAGAGTGTGTGGATAACTTTTTGTCACAGCTGGTGAGTGAGCCCATCAGGGGAGTGACTATGTTAGACCCCTTGTTTGCAAATAGAGATGGGCTGGTGGGAGATGTGGTGGTTGGAGGCTGCTTGGGGCACAGTAATCATGAGATTATAGAGTTCTCAATATTTGGTGATATTAGGAGGAACATCAATAAGACTTTTATACTGAACTTCCTGAGGGCAGATGTTGGCCTATTTAGGAGACTTTTTCAGAGAGTTCCTTGGGAAGCAGCCCTTAAAAACAAACGAGTCCAGGAAAAGAGGGCCTGTTTCAAAACAGAGATCTTGAGGGCAGAGGAACCTGTGTGCTGAAAGATGAGTCAATGGTCCAGTCTGGATGGGCAACGAGGTTTTGAAGGAACTTGGGAATAAAAAGAAGATGTATCGTCTTTGGAAGGAGGGTCAGGTCTCTCAGGAAGTATTTAAGGGGATTGCTAGGGCACGTAGGAAAAAAATGAAAATTCACACCAGACCTGTGTGTGCAATATTCCTGTCTCGCAGGAAGTAGTGGGAGTAGTATGTGAAAAAGACTTGTTCACAAGTCAGAATCCTTAAGAGCTCTCTAGGTGACTCTTCCTGCATTTTGTGATATTTACTAAGAGAAAGTTGCTCTTACCCCTTCTTGAGTCTTTTTATGTCAATAAATGTGCACACAAAGGCATGTGTGTAACAGCTCACACTGGTTGCTCAGCAAAGGATGTAGAGTAGGATCAGGTAAAAAACAAAGGTCCACTCATAATGGTGGTTACAACTACAAATCTCAGTGCAAATTAATGATAATTATTAAAAAAAGGTATTCTTAAAACTGTCTCCATTGTTTAGGCTGATTTATCTTTCTACACTATAATGAGATGAATATCAGACAATACCGTACTTTGCATTGCCTTCACTCACAGCTTAACTGGAATCCCAAACAGTTATCATAATGAAGTATACAGCCTGAAAAAAATTCGTATCCCAAGTGCGTGCACAGATCCTGTTGTTCCAGACTGTACTTCTTTCCCAAAGTGTGCACTGACAAGCTCTTCAGTGTGTTTTACTGTACAACACTGCAAGCCAATTGATGTTTATTATTGGCTGTGCAACAGGTCAATGCAGAGTTTCACCACAACAAGGTACATTTTGGTACAGGGTGTGCCTGAGGGGCGCTGTCCCTTATGGATCAGCTTAGTGGGGAGAAGAACCTGCATCTTAGTAGGGATGTGCTGAGCACCCACCTAGCCTCAGGGGAGAGCAGGTAAAGTGGCAACTCCTGTCCTTGTAGTCTCCAAGCACAGCCACTCTTGATTTGTACCTGGCTGTTTTCCAGACCTCTGTGGTGGAGGACATCTTCCTCGTGTCCTGCCTCATTCCATATAGCTACACAAAAGCCAACTGCAATTACTGGTATGTGTATTATGCAGAATAATTTCATCTATATAACATAATAAATACATGTGTATTATACCTGTTATGTTCACAGAGCAAGGATGCAGCCATAAAAAAACACACCAGACTGCTCTGTACAAAGAAAACAGATGGTATTTATTCTATATTAATTAATATTGCATGCAGAATTTCTTCCTTCTTATATCTTGAACATCCTCTTTCAAAATTTAAATGTACACATACAGATTATTTTTGTTTTGACAGCTGACTGTTGTATTTTATCTCCATTCAACATAGGTGGCCTTGGTTTGTTCTTACAAGTGCTATTTTGTGTGTCTTCAGTCTTCCTGTCATTATTACAGTTCTCCTTTCTACTTTAATCAAGTTAATTAAATGATTTAATCAATTTAAAGATGGAAAGCAAACAACGGTGCAAACCCTCTTGAAATTTGGAGAGTTAATAAATTAGGTTTGACAAGATTTGTCTGCAGGTTTTTTTTGGCTTCACTGGCCATCACCTTATTTAATAGTTTGTTTTTTCTCAGTCACATGTTTCAGAATTACACGTAAGGATGAAATGCAGCCACTGCTGAAATTTTATTGTTCAGTGTAACTTCTTCACAAATGCTCCTGGAGACACGTGGTCTTTGCCTGCCGTTGTAGTTTTACATCGGAACATTTCTGCCTTACAACTGGAGCCATGCGTAGGCATGGCTAAAACCAAAAAAAAAAAACAATGGCACTATGCTGGATATTCTAACCCCATTGCTTTAAGGGATACTTTAAAGGAAAGTAGGCCAAAAACTTGACCTATTTTAAAAGACATGGCAATCTGTTCTTTTAAAAAAATCTTTCACACTTCATTGAGTCCTTCTCTGTCTCCTATACCATGAAAAATATTGTACAGTATCAAGATTCAGAATTCTTCTCTGTCTACTCTTACCCACATAAACAAATACTGCAAACTGAAATCTGCAGTTTAACAAATTTATTTTTCTCCATCACTGATCTTGAAAAAGAAATTATCTTAGAAATTAGCAAATGCATACATTGAACTAATTAGGTGTAACTAACTAAAATTGCTACATCACTGCACTTTCTCCATAGTGTTAGTCGCAGTGATCCATTTGGCAACTAGGAGGTCTTAGGATCCATAAAGGATTTTTGCTTCTAGGGACTTCAGTGTTTTGAATTCAAAAACCAGAAGCAGTGAGCCATATTTCTCAGTTATTTTGCTGTTTGAAATCTGGCTGTGAAACTCTGTTTACTTTGTGTTGGACTCCTGCCAGAGGAGGCCTGGTTTTAGCAGATGGTCGTGGAGCGGAGGCCAGACGTTTCCTGCTGCGTCCCGACGAGGCACTGATAGCAGCACTCCCAGGCACGGCACCGGTGCCTTCAGCAGCCACCGAGGCTGCGGGGCCGGCGCTGCTGACACAAAGGTTGGGAAGAGTCTGTGAAGCAGCCCCTGGCACAAAAGACTTCGTGGAAAAGAGGGTCCTGAAACGTTGCTCAGAAGTGGTGGAGCTATCAGACAGAAGATGAGTGGAGGAAGAACTGCAGTTTTGACCGAGAGGAACTGAATTGTTAAAACCAGATGGGCATAAACCAGTACTGAGGAGATGTGATCGCTTTGGTCTTTGACAGGACACTCCTCTTGTCGAGAAGAGATCGAAAGAAGAAGGTCCAAATGGAAGGCTTTACTGTGGTGTGGGTTTACCTGTCTGCTCTACAGTCACCGTGTGCAGGGAGCATTTTCCTTTCCCCCATTTATGGGGGGCAACTTCTCTCAGAACAAATATCCTTAATATGTCCTCAGGCTGGGTTTGATCTTTCAAGATGTTGCCTTCTCTCAAGACGGGGAATCAAAGGGCAACGCCACAATCGCAGGCACTTGAGTATCACTGGATTGCTGCCTTGGCAATTTGTGTACAGGGAGAAAATGCAAACAAATTCCTCGGGAGGCTGTATGACTTGGAAAACTTCCAGAAATCCTTTAGGCATCAGTAAGATTAAGGACATCCATAGTTTATCTGGGGATTCAGATCTTGAACCAATGCAGCGAAAATTCATGGTTCCCATGCCATATGGCTCTGTGTTTGGGGATTTGGTGCTCTCCCATTCCCTGCCATGAGATACCTGAAACCACTGTATTAGTGTGTCAGGCTAATTTGGGTGATGATTTTGTACAGGTGGCAAGGCCCCTGTGAACTGCAGCTGACCCCTTCCTTACACTCCAGCCAATCTGCAGGTCGGCAGTGTTGGATTTTGAATGCTTGTGCCTTTCCAGTTTACTACTGGGTCTCAAAGGAAAGAAATCCCAGGAAGGATGAAGTGTTGATTGCTTTGTTACATGTCCCTTGCATATATTTCTCCCTCCTTGGCCATTATTCACTCAGAATCTCCCCAAAACTGAACCTCCGGGTCAGCATAAGAGCCAACTGACAGGATCAGGCATCTGCAGAGAGGTCTGACTGAAAATATTTTTCCCGGAGCTTCTACCTGCAGAGCATCAACATTCAACAACCCCAAAAATTGGGAAAAAGTTGTTTAAAACCTCATTCAGCTAAGTACCAAGCTTTCTGTGAGAGCCTTTCCTTCCTACTTATCAGTCTTGTACAGGACAGTCTGAATCACCACTTTCATGACCCACTGTCCTCTTCTACTCCTAGTTTTCTTAGTCTGCAGTAGTTGCTGACTTTTTCTACCTCATTGACTTCTTCCAACCTGAAGACAAGAATGCAGTATCTAGGAACATCACATGCAATTTTTAACAGCTCAGCAGATGAGCCCATTTGACTTTACACTGGGATAAAGATTTATTGTACTGTACAGAGAAGACTATCTACAGAAATGAAGTTTCAAAGTATCTGTATCATCAAAAAACATGGATAGACCTTGGGAATTTAATCTGGTCATCATAACTTATGGAATGCAAGTGATCTGTGTCTTATCCAAGGTGCAAAATGCCACATTCTCCTCTGAGCAGCCATGGTGAGCCATAGCCAGGCTGGGAGCCTGGGCCTTGCTGTCTTGGACCTCATGATCATCCACGTCTGCACAGAGGAAGGGCTCATATCGTGTTCATTAGCACCCTAAAGCTGCCATGCAGATGTCTGAAGCCCATTTCCATCACTAGGCAGAGGGGTGGTTAATGCTCTTCCTTTGTTGGAGAAGGACTCATGATCATGTGGCCTACCTCAGACTTCCCCAGCAGATTTTTAACATCTCCTGTCATTTGCCAAGTGGCCATACTGTGCGCCATGCTACGCTCATTCCCACTCCAAACAGATGCTGCAAGACCCAGCAAAGCTCAGAAAATTTCTGGTCAAGGAGGCTTTCATTGCAATTAAAGCAGCCCTCCTTTCACTGCCCAGTTTGAACACAGACAAGTTTCTTCTGTCACCTGGGATGACGTGAGCTTGAAGCTGGGCTAACTGGCTTTTATTTATTTATTTGTTTAAGTAATTGAAACCATAAAAACTAAACTGACATTTTCATTAAAATTTGTTAGGTGAATTACTAGTTATTGCACTTTGATTTTACAGATACTACACAAGAATGGAGATAAGAAAATAAACAGAGCCAGAGCAAAATGTCTTGGGCATAGCTCAGGATACACAGAGACAGACATCCCTAGGGAAGGAGAGTTGCAAAAAGGCATCAAAATGGAGTTCACTGAACTGGCGTTTAAAGCTTTTGGAAAGTGTCTTTTTTTAGCAAGCCTTTAAAGTCAATTATCCTCAGAGAATGTGCTTCATGTTTGTCTTGAGGATAAAGATAGTGAGATTTCATAATTTATCTGGCTCATACCTCTGAGTGTGCAGGGCCCTGGCCCTGTGCTAGACAAGAGGCAGCAGATCCCTCTCTATGGACAGGAGAGTGAGAAAAGTGCCTTCCCCTCAGTGCTGGCTGCGAGCTGGAGAAAGGGCAGCGAGGCATTCCTCCTTGAAAGTGAGAGACACTGTATTCCCCAACTGTCACACACAATTCGTTACCCAAAAAAACAAAACAATGCCATGCTAAAGTACAGCAGAGAAAATCCTGGAAAATAGGTTAGACAGTACTTAAAGCACAACTTTTCCCCACAGAGAGGGCTGCATTTTAGCTCTGAAATGGAGGAAAATAAACAGAGCTTTTGGAATTAACCTGGCAAAATGGAGTTGGCTCCCACCTGTCACAGGACTGCACAGTGGAGATTGTCCTCATGCAGACAGCCAGCTCCTTCTCCAAAACAGCTTTCATTCTCTTTTGAAGATCATCCTTGGATGAATATGTCTGTCCAGCACAGGAGACTTGCAGTGCTTTTGAGTTAGAGAAGAGGAATTTTAGCATTAGTACAGCGACATCAATTTCTAGACAAGTAAAATCTGCTTGCAAAAGGAGAGAGGAAGTCCTCACCTGCTCACAGTTCAGCCGCTGTGCTCTTCAACAAGGGCAGATGTTTGAAAAATGGGAAAGAAAAGGAAAGATCCTGGTCCTGCCAACACTAGTCTGGTTTCTGACACGCTTAAACTTTCACACAAGTCTTTCCTTACGGTAATTAGGATTAAAATTAACTCCTTTGTATTATTTTTGGTGTGTTTCTTATACAGTGCTGACCAGGAGCCAAATCTCTGCATCAAATGAAGGTTTTCAGAACCATTAGGTACAAGAACTCCAGCAGATGGTTGTAGTGGTCCTTGGTGGATAATCCCTGGAGATGTCCAGTCAGTCCATCTCATAGCTGTTCATCTCATAGTGGTTAAATAATTCCCTTCGGTATCTTCAAGTTAATTCTGTCAGCACGAGCTCTTTGTCGGCACAGTAATTCTGGATCTATTTGTTCTTTGCTGTAGCTACACGTGGCCATGTAAACGAGTTGCCACCATCTTTGCCCCATTTGCACAGGTGCATAAGACAATACAAAACATGAGGCAAATTCAGCTGGTTGTGTGGGAGGCAGCCCAAATGACCCTGATTTATGAGCCTACAAATGTGTAAAGGGCAAGAGTCCCCACTCAGACCTGTACCAACACCAGCAAAGCACCGAGGGAGAATTACTGCTAACAGGAAAAGGCTTGTGGAGAGCAGAGTGTGAGCTTCTCTGTTCACTCTGCCCTGTTATACACAACACAGCCCCATTTCTTCTAAGGATCACACTGTGAAAAAATGTTTGTTTTTTTTTAATTTATTTACTGCTATGCCTGAGATGGAAATCTCTTCTTTACATGAAATAGAACCTAGATCTCATTTTGGGCTTTTGTGGAATCTTGTTTTGGGCCTGATGCTCAAAGCCAGCACTAACAGCCTTATACTTGAAAGGCTTCACACCAAAAGACACAGAAATAAAAAAAAAAAATTGTTTCATAGAACAATTGATTGATAGTGAGATATGGGAGCATAAACATAGCTTTTGAAGCCCAAGGACCATTTTGACCACAGAAATGTAACCTGGGAGGGTCTGGCTCACTTGTTTAATCTCTGTGCCAGTTTAATCCTGGTCTGCCCTAAAACACCTGGTCACCTGGTGTGATATCAGGGTGGCACTGGTGGCCCTTGGGTGCCAGCCTGGCATGGCATTACAGATTTTGCAGAAGAGAAGTGACTTTTTTTTTTTTTTTTGCCACAGAATGCCAATACAGCTGTAAATAAACATGATTAAAAGGACACGTCTGGGAACTAAATTAATGAGGAACTAAATAATAAACTTGTCTTCCAGCTGCTGGTTTAGAATAAAAGTGACACAGAAATTATGTGTATTTTTTACTATTTATTGTAATGTCTGTGATTCTGCAAACCTGATGCACATCTGCTGAACTTCATTCTGAGGTGTAGGGCCATCGAATTCAGTCTGGGACAATATACAGGCATTGGTCAGAAGGATTTTATGGCTTGGATCCCTGTGAGTTAAATTCTGACCAGGTAGATGTGACAGAGTCCAACAAAAGATCTCAACAGAAGCAAACCTGGCTATGTTGATACAGTTGCTATTAAGTGGAAATTGCCACCTAGAAAATATCACCAAGGACATTCACCCTTGTCTTCCTGTGCCAGTTTACCTGCATACTAATGTAGTTTTCTTGCAAAAAGCATAACAGTTTGGATTTAAAATTGATTACTTTTCTGTTTACTTCTGATTAAAAATATTACTTGTATCTTTTTTCTTCCTTACTTTTTAAATGACCTTCAGAAATTTTCAGTTGCCATTAAAAAACATTTTTAATAAGAGGCAGGAACAAGAAAGTTTAGTTTTTTTGGTTCTGATGAGAGGTTTTGTAAGGGGAAGATCACCATCATTGTCATAACCATGTTATGTTCTGATTTTGGAACAGTGGAGACGTAAGCAAATACTTATTTTTGCAAGGCCTTTGCTTCGGTTGATGACAAAATGCTCATCTCCTAAATTTAGTAATGCTGTGTCTCCATGTGTATATTTATATTATTAGTCACCTTTAAGCCCACGTTTTCTGTGATCAGCATAGGCTAGGGAGTCACTACATCCTTGTGTCAGAGAGGGTACCCGCATGTCCATGCCCCTGCCAAGTGTCCAAGTTGTGAATTCCAGTGGGAACAGACCAGAATTGGAGTGGCTGGGAAAAGAGGGGCAACAGGGGGCAGCTTGAGCAGGCTTTGTTACCATAACCCAAGAGGGAAGAGAAACAATAACCATGGAATAATCCAGAGTTGGAAGGGACCCTTGGCATGGGTCATCGAGTCCAACTCCTAATAATGACTTTAATAACAGTCACCTTGTATCATCGTCCCTGAATTTAGGTATTTACCTGCCCACTATCCCAGGCTGTGCAGTTCCTCTGGTTGTTTTTTTTTTTTTGTTTTTTTCATTAAAAGCCACGATCCCAAGGAGCAGGAATACGGCTTGTGCCTGTAGTTCAGAGAAAGCCGTTGTGGTAGCCGCACGATTTAAATTTTCGGAAAATGCTTTCACGGAAAGGTTGCGAGTAAAGGCCGGTGGGACTAATGGCAGCCCGGCTTATGTCTAGGGCACACGCAGGAAGCCTGAGGGCGAGCGACGGCCCGGCCTACCGCCGCCCGTGCCGCTGTCTGCCTTCCTCGGGGCCATGTGAGCACGGCGGCACTTGTTATTTTGTTACGAGCCGCGGCGGAGGGCGGGCCGGGCGCGGGGGCTGCGGGCGCACCCGGCCGCGGTGCCGCAGCTGATGTAATGCTGCTGCCGCCGCAGCGCCTTCACGTGTCTGCGGCGCGCCCGGCCGGCGGGGCAGCGGCGGGTGCTGCACGGTGTGCGCTGTGACACACGGGGACACACAGACAGACGGACACACAGACACACGCGCACACAGACACGAACACACACGTGTTGTTTGCGCCGCCGGGCCGCTCCGGGCGCAGTCCGCCTCCCTCCCCACCGCGGCGGGGGTCCCGGGCTGACGGAGGGGGTCGCCCCCCGCTCCGGCTGCGGTCGCCGCCCCCAGCTCCGGCCCCGGCCCCGGCCCCGGCCCCCTCCCCGGCGGCGGCGGCAGCGGCGGCGCGGGGCGGCCCGTGTGTCGGGCACGCCGAGCCTGCGCACTCGGCGGCCGGGCGGGCACGGCGGCCGCGGGGCGAGGAGCGGCGCGGGGCGGGCCGGGCCGGGCCAGGTGCTGCTGCGGGGCGGGGGAGCGCGGAGCGACCCTGCGCGGGGGCGGCGGGGGCCGGGCGCCATGCGCCGAGCCGCGGGCCGGGCTCGCCATCCTGCGGCGTAGCGGCGGGACGGGTTCCGCCCGTGATGTCCCCCGGGCAGCGGGGGAAGGCGACTCACTCGAGCGCTGCGGCAGAGGCCTAGTGCGGCCAGCGCCGCTCGCGTCCCATGGCCGAGGAGCAGCAGCCGGAGGGGGGGCAGCCGCCGCGGCGGCTCGCCGGCACCCCCGCGCCCGGCGGGGCCCTGCCGGCCCTGGTGCCGGGGCTGCAGGGCGGCGAGGCCAGCGCGCTGCAGCACAAGATCCGCAGCTCCATCTGGTAAGGACCGGGCCCCGGGCCGGGGGAGCGGGGGAAGGGCCGGGGGGGACCCGCGCGGGCGCGGCCCCTTTGTGCGGGCGGCGCGGGGCACGCGCCGCCGTCGCGGGCGGGGGTCGCGGCCGGGCCGCGGCCGCGGGCGGTGCCGGCCGGGCGGGACCGGCCCCGTGTGCGGGCGGGCGGCGGCGCTGCCCGGCCGCGGTGGGCGGCGGGCTCGGGTCACCTGCCGCAGGCGCTGCGAACGGGCGCGTCTTGCGCGGCCCCCGCGCTCCCGGCCGTGCTCGGAGCGCGCACATGAACCCCCAGCGCGGCGGGGGATGCGGAGCCGGGCGGGAAGGGTGCGATTGTCCGGCCTCCCTTAAACCTCTGCTCTTCTGAGGTCCAGCCAGGCAGTTCAAATGCAGTTTTGGCTGGAGCTCACGGTGGTTTTCAAGTTTCTGCATAGGAATCCAGGTTATTTTTGTTGATTTTTTTTCCCCCTAAAAATTCAGTTTCTTAGTAAACCAGCATTTTGTTTAAGAATTTTATTTTATGTTTATTGGGGGAACGAGGTGAGTCGAGTGTAGCTTGCTGCAAATAAAGCACTTTTTTGTTGTTGTTTTTTTTTAATATATGCAAGAGTCTGTCATCTGCAGCATTTGTATTTTATGTATGTTTTTAAGACCTGCTTTTGACTGAGGGCACTGATTAAGAGTAGTGAAAGTTGGGAGTTGTAAGTACAGGTTACTCATGTAATGTTTTCCTTTGTACACACACACACCATGTGTATTTTATACATATACTCATCCCAATAAAAACATACTGATCTAGCTTGCATATTACGTCATATTCCAGTTATGTGGTTTGAATGGATGTCGCTAGAAAATAAAAGAGAATCTAAATATAATTTTACCTTCAGATTTTTTTATTGTATGGCATACTGAAATTGCATTTACTATTGTGATGGTGGTTGTTTTTATTTATTTAAACAGTAAATAACAGCTCACTCTCCTTCATCCACACTTGCTACCTTTTGTTTTGGTCTTCTCTGCAATATGACCTAGAGAAGGAATATGAACTGCTGAATTTTCTGTCTTTTTGGATTGTAAAATCTTCACATCCTCCTAATTTATGATGGTATTTAGTGATGGTCTTTTCATGTTTCCTTCTCTTTGCATTAACACGCTGTTTTAAAATGAGCCTCGGAGAGCATGTTTACATTGCATCCAGATTAGGTATCATGTCCAAGTTGAAGACAAAATGGCTACTAAGTAAAATCTCTGCTTTTATTGTGGGTTTTCTTTTCTAGACAAAAGAGCACATATGTTAGCTTCTGAAATGAGAACGACTTGTTTGGTTCAGGTGAACTTGGTGACTAGCCCAAGCCCATGTTTGGTTCAAAGGAATGAAGCGTTTTGCTTGGGGTGAGCGACTCACTCGCCTGGTGCCAAGTGCCTGTGACCAGCAGAGGTTTTTTTTTTCCAGCACCTTGCAGCCCTGTCTCCTGGTACTTTCACAGGCATTCCTCACCTTCTCAGAGTGTTCCTCCTGGCTACCTGCTTCCTGCACCGGGCTTCAACTTCCCTGCTGCTCTCAGGCAGCATCCTTCCCTGCAGGTTGTGCTGTTGAAATGCAGTATTTGAAGATAAGGTTATTTTTTATAAGAAAATATTTTCTTTTGGTGTCTTCAAATCTTACATTTCTCTATTGTGATCAAGCAATCTTCATTTGAGGTTGGAGTTCAATGTTAATTTGCATCTTCTGGAGATGCAGTGGTTGCTTTGGCACAGCAAGAATGAGGAATACTGCTGGGGTTGTTGTGCCCACTGCACCCCAATAAACAGTGGAAAGTCTCCTGTACTGGCAGCCTGAAGTTTGCTTTCTGTTCAGTGGGTGCTGGAGATGGATAAACAGCAGGAGAGGTTGTGGAAGGCTGGTTGTGAAAATAGCAATGCACTGCTGTTAACAGAACGAGGTGTAATGTAAGAGCTTCTTCCTCTTTTTGCCTTCCCTCCTCTTCCTCCCCTCTTCCCCTGCTGTGCCAGTTGCATGTGCTGGCAGGTTGGTGCATTCAGTTTTCCCTTTTGCTTCCCAGCAGGTTTAGCACATCCAGCTCAGTGCTCTTCTCTGTTGTTTTCTCCTACCTCCTTTTTTCCTACATGTTTGTGTGTAGTGGATGGAGGCTTTTTGTTGGTTATGTTTGTTACAATATTTTTTTGTTTGGCTGATTTTTTAAAAGGTTTCAGTCTTCAAATTGTATTGCTAATGAAAATAGTATAGCAAAATAATAGCAGCTATGTAAATACTGGACTTGAGGATCACAAACAAGTCTGTGCTTGTCCCTCCCCTTTACTCTCTTTATAAATATAGAGAGTGATGCAGGCCACGAGTGGGATAATGAGATATTAATTAACTCTGTTCATACTTATTTTATTCTGTTTATTAAATTAAAATGTAGTTTGACAAAAACATATTAAGTAATTGTGTGCATGTGGAGTCCCTTATATTAAAAAAATAGTTTAAGCCCTGCTGGTTCCATTTGCAGGCATGGTCAGTATAGGCACTGAAGACTGAAACTATGCTTTTTAGGTGCCCAGACTGTTGGGTTTGGGCTTTTTTTGTTGGGGTGTTTTT